>NC_056734.1:176804859-177147359 GCF_019279795.1 Protopterus annectens
TTGATGCTGATATGGTTTGCCAGTTGTTGGGGGGGACCATAGTCCCTAGGTTTTTAGGTTGTTGGAGGGGCCTCACTAACCATGACTGGAAGCATCAATGTACAGCTCCTGAGTAGGGAGAGCAACCTGTAATGGCAGATCCGGATTAATGGAAATTTGGTGAATTCTCCAGTGGAACTCAAGCTTGAGACAAGAGAGGGACTCAGTACTCCAGAGGGTGTCATTGCTGGAGCAAAACAGTCTTGAGATGCATGGGAATTTCTTTTTCTTGTGGTGTTTGGCAAAAGGAACCATGAGAATGGTGGTTGCCATGTACTCCACAGCTTACAGAAATTCCCTTACAGGAAGGACTGGAAGAGGAAACCAAGACTGAAAATAAGCAGTCAAAGAGAGGACTTTGGGAAGTGAGAGACAAGTCAACATTGGAATGGTCTGAATTCTTCAACTCAAAAACACCTGTTCCTGAAAGGGAGTCAACACAGACTTTTTGAGAACAAGAGTGAACTGCACACTGCACAGAAGGAGCATAATGAAGTGGAGATTCCAAAGCAGAAGCTGCTAAGAAGAGGCTTGGATTAAATGTTTATCCAAATAAGGGAATGTTTGAATTTCCTGAAGTACGTGGAAGCCACCAGAGGGATCAGACAGTGGGTAAAGGTCCTTGGATGGAGCTGCAGAAAGACCAAAAAAAGTAAAGCAGAGAACTGATAATGAGAGACAGAAACAGAGAATCATAAAAACTTCCTGAAGAGAGTATAAGTAGGAATATGAAGATATGCATCATTCAAATCCAGAGATAACAGAAAGACTTGAGGAAGCAACAGAGGGAAAAGTGGCTGAAGAGACATTATCTTGAAAAATGGGATCTTGAGAAAGGTAGGAAAACAGAAACTGATCTCTCCACGAAACAGCAAATGACAATTTCTCCAACCAAGCAATAAATCCAGTGAAACTTGTAGCGATGAAATAAAATAAAATAAACCTTTATTTAACAGTGGGGTGATAAGCGCTTTCGCGTGGATACAACCACGCTTCTTCAGATAATGATTAGACTCACTGACTTGCTTTATATAGTAACATAATTAACAAAGACAATGATTTAATGACTAATTAAATAATCAGTTCAATCTTGAGAAAGGTGTTGAGAAAAACAAACAGGTCAAGAATGGGCCTCCATGACCCCTCCTTCCTGGGAAATAGAAACATCCTGGAATAAAAACCTGGTCCCTGCCAAGACAAGACAGGTTGAATGGTTCCCTGTTCCACCAGATCTCAAAGAACCAAATGAAAATAAGGATGATAGAAGGGAGGAGTCTGAAGCAGGTTGAAGAATGGAAGAAGTAACTTCTAAGCTATAAAATAACGATTTTTGATAATGGACAGTACCCATGCATCTGTTGCCAAACAGGAAAAGAAAGATTCAGCCTATGGGACAGAGGAATTTGGCTGAGGGGAAGGGGGGATAGATTTCAGATACTGACAGATTTATCAGGAAAAGAAGATTTTTGGCCTCTAGAAATCTAAGTGGGCCTGTCTGAGGACATTTGCTTAGGAACCCTCTTGGCCTAGGAAGCTGTCTAGGCTGCCTACAGACAAGGTTTAGATCGATAATTCCTATGGAACTTAAGGACATGGAAAACAAAGATTTGTGTCAGGTCCTGCATAACCTTATACTTGTCTTGAAGAGTTTTAAACTATTCTAGGTATCTATGGGATAATCTAAAAGGTAGGTCTTAATGTCTTCAGGTAAGGCTTGAAGGCACAACCAGGACTACCTGTCAGAGCCAGATGCAGCCGCCTTAGAAGAGGCATCAGCAGTATCATAATTGCATTTAATGGAATGGTGAGCTACCTGAGAGGCAGAACTGAAAAGAAAAAGGGCAGATGTTTTACTGTCTGAATTAGACATATCATTCAAAATCCCCCCAAGTTGAGAGAGAAAAGCCAGGAGACATAGCTAGTCATGTGGGTCTGATAATTAATAGTTCTAAAAGCCAAAGTAGCACAAGTATAAACGTTTTTCCCATACCTCTACATAGCATGACTGTCCTTGTCAAATGGTAAAAGCTTGGAAGAGGAAGCAGTTTGGATGGCTTATCTGTGGACATGCAGACAACAGCAGGATCAGATGAAGGACTTTTGTACAAATACTTATGATCATCAAGGACTTTATAAAATCTGTCTGGCTTGTTAGGGACTGGAGGTTGAAAGTCAGGAGATGGAGAAGCTGCTGAAAATGTGTTCAAAAGGGCAAATAAAACAGGATGGACTGCAGAAGGTCTGGGCAAATCTATTTGCAAATGTTCATAATATCTCTTTTGAACATGAGAAACTTGGGAACAGTCTCACTTAAAGTGTCCCATCATGCAGACCACTGTATCCCCAAAAGAAAATTCTTTGAAAGCAGAATCAGTGGACAATGAATCATCTTCTTCAGACATCAAGATGAGAGTGGATGTGGGAGGAATATGCCACTAACCATGACTGGAAGCATCCATGTACAGCTGGAACCCAAAGGAAGTTAAAAGCCTGGAGTGTTAGAAGTAGAGCTCTCATCTCCTTGATGCTGATATGGTTTGCCAGTTGTTGGGGGGACCAAAGTCCCTAGGCTTCACCAAGACTCATCTCTGCATCTGAAGAATCAGAGTCCTATGCCTTTTAGAAGGAGTGAAAGACCAGGGAGCAGAAGCAGAGACAGACAAGCCCTGAGAGGGTTTCAGAGCCATAACGGCATTGAATAACCCCTGAGTAAAGTCCTGCCACTCTTTATGAGGATCCTTAACCACAGAAACTGCATGTTTGCATTTTTGTTTCTTTTCAAAAGAATGTCTGCTTAACAAATCTAGGAGGTTCAGACCCCAGCCTAGATTTGATGAAGGTGCCGGAACCTATTCTCTAACTTATATTCTGGGAAATCACCCAAGGCCCTTCAGATATAATCAGCAGTGGTTTACCCTCTACATCTGCACCAGGCATATGCATAGCCTTGCTGGATGTGCATGTAGACAGCTCAGTGTCAGCCTCCAGCTGGGCACACCAGAGGGAACTGACATTGGCACCAGATGGTCCTCAGGTTCTTCATCCTACCCAATGGAGACATCCAGTGGGGACTGGACAGCAGCAAGATCAGTATATGCCTTTTTTTATTAAGTGGCAGACAAACTTTGAGGCAAGATCAAAAGCTTCAGACATATGTTCTATAAATAAATAGAGAGGGGTGACAGATGACTGTAGAGTGTCTTAGGAACAAATGCCTGACTAATCTCACACTGTCAATGGTCGTGTGTTGCACCCAAACAAAAAAAGACACTTCCTGTGTCTATCTTTATGGAGAATCTGCCTCCCACATTCACATTTTCCATTCTTGCATGATATGAAAACATACTACAAAGTGGAAAAAGGAAAGGAAGTAAGTCCATGAGGCACTTATATTTAGAAAACTTCATAGATGAACCAATTAAGTGAACACTATACAGACAAATTCAGATGCAATGTTCAGACTCGTGGCAAAGAAGTTCTGAGTATTAGGCATCCAGACATCATATGTGCACCTTACACATTGCATTTATGATATACATCTGATGTAAGACTCCTGGAAGGTGTAATGGTTTTAGTATACTGGCCAGATGTGTGACTGTCCTTGGCAATATATACCAAGAGTAAAAAAATACTGCAACAGTGATAAGGAAAGTCATTTGACATTTTGCTCAGAAGGTTACAATGCATGTTTTCTCATAAGAAGCATCAAGGCTTCCCCCTCTAAAATATTCTACCCTATATCACAAGACCACCTCTGAGTCAAGTCCCATATTTTCCAAGGGATAATTACTGTCCAGAACAGCTGAACTATGCCTAACATTTAACCTCTTCTCTCAGAGAATATAAATAACAGAAGCACATCTTAACACTCTGTAGACAGCTCTTTGCTGTACAAATTTAATACAGAATCTAAACTAAAAACATTAAAAGTAGAACAGTACCTGATCCATTAGTGTAAAGAGGTAAAGTCCCAGCTACAACCCAGATTACCTAAATTGGATTAGCAGCTTGAGCACTTGTTGGAGCTACTGTGAGGAAGAATAAAATAACGTTTATTCTGCCTCAAAGGGAGTAGGAGTGAACATATGCCCAAGCATGTTGTCTGTGGTTGAATCACTGGTGGAGACTGGCTGGGTACAGTTTATAAGGTAGACTGGACCACTAGTTTATGTTGCATACAGAGTTGAAGAGGTACAGCACATAGTAATATTAATGAGAAAACTCTTGGCTTAAATCAATGTTGTTATCTTTGAGTAAATTCTGATGCTGTGTATTATGGTCCATGTATAGTTTCAGCCTCTGTTATGTCTAAGACAGGCACTCAGCAGGGGGAATAAGAGGTGATGGGGGTGATGGGTTGTGATAGGAATATAGCAAAAAAACTGAGGCAATATTAAACTTATTGTGAACTTTATGTGCATCTTATTTCGGAAGTGAGTCCATTACCAACTTTACAAAAAAAAAAAAAAAACAAACAGTAGGCTATACCAGACATCTGTTCCATTAGGTACAATTTATACATCAAAGGTGGGAACAAAAATCTAATCCTGATTGTCATCAAAAAAGTAAGAGAAAATACTTATATTTCTAAAGAAATCTGTTAATTCCAAAAAAAAAATGAAATCTCCTGAGAAACGGAAATGAAGAACTGCACCCACATACTCGAGATTCTAATGTAACAGTATCTGAGGTCCTCTAAGAATGTGCATTTACTGAGTAAATGAATATCATTTTAAAAATATGGTAAATAACTCAAAAGCCATTACTTCAAGTGAGAGGTACACCATCAAGAAAAATAACCCATTTTCATATATTGCATTAAATTAGACCTTCCACCCCATAACACCTAACAAAATATAAAAAGTCTTAACAACAACAACAAAAGAACTTTGTAAAACAGGCACACATTTATCACAGAATGAAGCTTTTCCTTTTACCTGTATATACACATATGAAGCCTGTAGTCTGCCTTCTAGTGTTATTTAACTGCCTGATAGATCACCCACTTTTGTGATATAACATTAAATGCACTGTGACTGGCCCCAGCATTTACTACTTAGGAGAAATCAATGAATGTGTTACAATTGTTTTCTAGTCTATTGATTCCCACAAGCTCGTTAACTGGATCTGAAAACTTAACATTAACGATCTCTTTTGGAAAATTATTCTAATAATTTTGAGTGAGGAAACTAATTAATATGCATGCTTACTTTTGCATCAGTCCACAATTTAAGCTTAAAATTACAAGCTGGGATTCAAAAACTGTTCCACAAATAGTAATTATGTCTGCTTTTTGTACAATGATGTCATGACAGATTACAATCCAGAGATGTTAAATCTTTGAATCACTGAAGTCAGTGCTAGATCCTGGCAACTACACCAAAGTATCATCCTCACTGGAGTGGTATATGTGCACACAGGACCCATGTTGTATAATGGGGTGGCACCACTATGGCAGTATTATAATACCATCATCACTAGAGTGGTATATGTGTACACAGGACCCATGCTGTATAATGGGGTGGCACGACTATGGCAGTATTATAATATCATCACTGGAGTGGCATATGTGTACACAGGACCCATACTGTATAATGGGGTGGCACCACTATGGCAGTATTATAATATCATCATCACTAGAGTGGTATATGTGCACACAGGACCCATGCTATATAATGGGGTGGCACCACTATGGCAGTATTATAATATCATCATCACTTGAGTGGTAAATGTGTACACAGGACCCATACTGTATAATGGGGTGGCACCACTATGGCAGTATTATAATATCATCATCACTAGAGTGGTATATGTGCACACAGGACCCATGCTGTATAATGGGGTGGCACCACTATGGCAGTATTATAATATCATCATCACTTGAGTGGTAAATGTGTACACAGGACCCATGCTGTATAATGGGGTGGCACCACTATGGCAGTATTATAATATCATCCTCACTAGAGTGGTATATGTGGACACAGGACCCATGCTGTATAATGGGGTGGCACCACTATGGCAGTATTATAATAATATGCAAAGGATTAACTGTTAATAAATGAGGTATTTCCCAAGCCTTATACTATGTATAGATGAGAAATTAAGGCTAATACAGTGTACTATGATTCAGACAGAGGCATATGCTTAATGAGGAATATAAATACAGTTATAAATTATGAGTAGGCAACAAAAGGTTTTTAAAATTCCCCATGCAACTGTTGCCACTGATGCTGATATACAGGAATAAAGTTATGACTGCAGCACAGATGACCTGGCATCAGTTGGTGACCTCGGCACTAGTAGAATCAATAGAGAAGGACTGGAGTAAGCAATCAATGTTGGCATACACATCCAGGATGGAAGAGTAACTATAGCACAATTTAATACCAACCCCTGCAGGTAGGCAGATAAAAATCATCAGAGCATGGAGCAGAGATCTGCACTTTGTCACTAAGTCTTGCTATCATATTAATGTACAAGCACGCACATGTAGATGAAGGTGTAGCAGGCTCTCATGCAGGTGAGCATACATGCATGCATGCTAGCCAGTGGAAATGTGGATAACCATATCATCCAAAATGTCCAGACCAACAGCAGATTATATCCTTGCAACATTCAAATTCCACCCAGCAATACCTAAACAAAATAACAGGATGACAAAAAGATAAGACTCCTTCCCAGAAAAGTGATGTGAGATAGGCATACAATTTAAGATTGGGTAAATTATATGTTACAGAGTGTGAGTGTACTTCATATTCAGAAATGGTCAGGGCAAAAACAGAGTGTGTGTGTGTGTGTGTGTGTGTGTGTGTGTGTGTGTGTGTGTGTGTGTGTGTGTGTGTTTCACACCATACAACTTAAATAAATAAATGTTTAGACTATGGTTTAATACATGATATTAATGAAAATTTAAAAATATGACTCAGACTTCTCAGAGCCAGATCATGGTTAAATGGGGCCCTAGGCAAGGCAATGGATCAGACACCCCAACCATTCTGTTGTCCTATTACTTGCCTCTCTCCCCCAGTTACCATAAACACTGCTCAAAGCTATCAGCATGCTTACTATTTTCTTCTTTACTTTTGAAATGAAGACAGAGATGTGGATTTAATTTATAATTTATTTATCCTTTGTTGACCAGGTTAGTACCACTGGGCTAGTAGCCTCTTTTCAGGTGAGACAATTGATGCTATTTATACGAATCAGGGAAATTTAGCAAGGGCATCAGGGAACTTCCCCTACTCTTTGTGTATGGGGATACATTTGTGTGCAACACTTCCTGTCCTGCAGGAAACCCAAAAACAAACACAGAGGAGGAAGAAGGCATTCAAAAGATGTTGGGAACAACTGTGGCTGTTAAATGAACAGCAGAGAGTTCAAACATAGCAAAACATGATTTAGAGGTTAAACGGATCAAGGATAATTGAGAAGAGACATACAAAAAGGCAGGAGAGCTTGATAAAATGCAAGAAGTGGCTGAAGTGTGTAATATGGATTCAGAGGAATTATTTCAGAAAAAATTGTTTGCAATAGAAAATACAACACAAGTGTGTGTTGTCATAATCCTTCCATCAGAGGGGGGGGGGGGGTCCAGGATATATATTTGAAAGAAATGATTGAGCAAAGTGATCCAGAGAAGGAAGAGGCAATATTGTGGGGTGAAATAATGGACAGAATACAACAGGAGGAAGCACAAGAAATAAAGGTGGAAAAAAAGAAATCGTAAGAGAAGGTGAAAGAAAAGAAAACAGAAATAAGAAGAAAACACAGAGTAAGGATAAGCAGTAAAACAGAAAAAGAACTTGACAGTTATGAAATATGGGACATCTTCATTTCACCACTGGATATTGAACCAAGAGAGGTAAGAGCATTTATTTGTATAAACAAAGACTCTTTTTGTCACATTTTTTTCGAAGACGCATATTATATGGAAAAATTCTTAGAGCAATATGAGAAAAAGTAAAAAAATGAAAGTCTTTGGAACGTATATGTTGCGCAACCATTTAACAGAGAAGCAAAAAATAATATATATACAATTTTATACTGAAGTTGAAATAGATAATTTAAAAGATTATCTTAAATCTGTGTGTAGGGATGTAATGGACCTTACAGAGATTTATGATCATAGATGTTTATGGAATGGAGGATGGGAATGTGGTGTTATACTACAAGTGGAAAATGGGAAAATAATACATTTGCCTAGTATAATTAATGTAGGGGGGAAATAAGGGACTGGTTACATACTGAGGTCAACCAAGATATATTTTTGTGGTAAAAATGACCATTTAATTAATAATTGCAATAAAAAAATAAATGTTTTATTTGTGGTAAATCTGGTCATGAAGCAAAAAAATGTGAACAAGAAGTATAAAGTGTGAAAGAACAGAACATTCATGGATGGATTGCAATGTTAAAGAGAATCGTACACTAAAAACACAGTAGATCAAGTAAGAGATTGCTTTTGTAAATAACACAGAAGAGATACAAAAAGAAAATAGAAAAGAGGAAGATACAAGGATAGCGATAAAACAGCATATAAGGGAAGAAAAAGAAAGAGATAAAGAAAAGAACTGTGTAATTAAAGTGAAGAAGGGGAAGAGAAATGAGGAAGATACAAGGGTAGAGATAAAACAACATATAAGGGAAGAGAAAGAAAGATGAAGAAGAATTATGTAATTCAAGAGAAGAAGGGGAAGATAAATGAATAAGAATCAAAAGTAAAAGAAATTATATTGGGAAGAGAGTGAAAGAAAATGCATATTTAAGAATATAGGTATAGAAAAAAAGGAAAGCATGAAAAACAATAGATACATCTCAACAAAGTGAGAATCCTAGCTATAAACATTAATAGTATAAAGAATGTACAGTGAAGGTTAGGAGTGTTAGAATCATGTAGAGTGTTAGATATGGATATCATAATATTGACTGATATAAGAAGAATGGCAGAAGAAGAAAAACTACAAGTTAATAGGTTATAGGGATGTAAGGTTGTGTGGAATACAAGAGAAGAATAATGCTCAGACATAGCAATTTTATATAAAGAATCTGCAGAAATTCTGGACTACATGTTAGTAGTATTAGGAAAAATATTAATATTACATAAAAGAGGGAAGAACCAAATATATAGGGTGATTACACTTTATGCATATGCTTTACAGAAACAGAGAGAGAGAGAGAGAGAGATTATGTTTAGGAAAATACTTGATTGTGTTAGTGGGAATATGTAAGTAATAGTAGTGGGAGAACTTTGATGTAAGAGATAGCAGAAAAGAAGGGACAGATGTAAAGGTCATTTTGGATATGTTCAAAAGTGGTAAAATGTACTTATGGGAAAACAAATATTGGTCATACAAAAGGGGCAATATGAGAACTGAAACTGATTATTTTATAGTACAAGAGACTAAGAATATTACATTAAGGAGTTAAAATTATAGTTTTTTTTCACACCATGTAGCAATTTGGGTAGAGATTCAAGAAAAAAAAGCTATATTAAAAAGGTAGAGCTATAAAAAGAATTAATGAATCACATTTAAATGAGGATGTAAAGGAAATAATACATCAGTTATGGTTAGCTCATATAAACATGAGAAGACTGGACAAGTTGGTGGATTACTTTAAAAGAAAAATATAGAAAAGAGGTATTAGAATGGCAAATGAGAAAAAGAATACAAGGTAGTTGCAAATATAAGGAAATCAGTAATCAAGTCTTTAAAAACATAATAAATAATAAAGAAGAGCTTCTAGAAAAAGAAATAAAGCTACATGAAATGAAGCACGAGAAAATAAAAAAAAATGTTATTCAAATATATTTTTTACAAGGAAAAAAAGAAGTAGCAGCACCATACCCAAGTAAAGTGGTTAAAGAAAAGATAAGAATAATAAGAGAGTTAAGGAACAATGAAGGAAGTATAGTTAACACACAAAAATAAATAATGCAGACAATAAAAAGACATTCTGAAAACTTATTGCAAATGTGAAACTATAAGGAAACATAAATGGAACTTAAAAAAAATTACTGAAGAAGATAATAAGAGAATGGAAGAAAAGAGTACAATGATGGAATTAATAAATGTGTTGAAAACAGTAAATGTGGAAGCAGCTACAGGTTTAGACAGAATTGAATATCTAATGTATAAGGATATGCAAAAATGGCAAAAATAATATTTTTTAGAGGTGTTGAATGAATGGTTTGAAAAAGTGGTAAATGATGAAAAGATATGTATGTGTACAATGAAATTTATGTGGAAAAAAAGGAGAAAGAACAGATACAAAAACTGGAGACCACTAGTGTTAAACAATGCTGATTACAAGATTTTTATAAAGACAGTAGAAAAATGAATAGTAAATAAAGCTAATAAGCTACTGAATGAAATTTTTTGGAATAAAAGAAAAAGAAGTCAAGAACGTTTAATGATTGTAACACAATTGATAGGTGATGTAATAAATAGGAAGACAGAATTAAAAATATTAATAGGGAAAGTTAAAGCATTTGACAAGATACGGCATATAGCATTATGGGACATTTTGAAAGAATATAATATAAGCAATAAAATAACTAACATTTTCATACCACTATATAACAAAAATAAAATAAAACTAATGCTTAATGGCTGGTTAAGTGAAAATTTGAAATAGAGAGTGGTATTAAACACGGATGTCCAGCTAGTGGTATTGTATTTGAATTATGAATGCAGTCATTAATAAGATACATTTGGCATTGGAGGAAGCTAAATATTGCACACCAGAGGGAATTCAGATTCCAGCAATGTTTTCTTATGCGGGCGATCTAGTAGTAGTTATGAAAAATGAAGAATGGATGAGAAGAGCTATTAAAACACTTGACAAATAATTAGCAGCATTAGGTTTGAGTATTAATGAGAAAAAGAATAAGGGTTGGGGATTCTCAGGAAAAATAGAAGGCATTCAGTTTAATAAAGAAGAAAGAGATTTTGGGAATAAGAATTGGTAATGAGCAATAGAGATTGACACAATGAAAGGATATAATACATAAGATAGGGAATATTTTTATATCTTGGAGAACATTTAAACTTACAAGTAAGAAAAAAGCACGTTTACTTAATTTGGTAAAATTAGGTAAGATGGCACATCTAGCAAGTGTATTTATGATACCATTCAAATGTGAAAAAGAATTATTGTCTGTGCTATTTACATTTATATGGGAATCAAGATTAAATTCTATTAAAAGAGGAATCCTTTATGATACAAAAAAGGAAGGAGGTTTGGATTTAATAAATCCAATTGCATATATAGCTTCATTGAATTTATATAAAATATTAATGGGAATGAAGGAAAAAGAAAAATTATTAATAAAAATAAAAGAAAAATATAAAGCAATTTGGGAAAAGCTTAAATGTTTAAAAAGAAGTAAATGAATTGCTTGTACAGAAATGAAAATCTATCACGAGAAAATATTATTACGGAAGATTGATTTAAGTAATATATAAAAGAATAGGAAAGAATAGCAAGAAAATATAATGCAAAATTGTATTATATTTATCCTTGGAGGCACTTGGGAGAAAGAAAAAATAAAAGCTATAAAAGCAAGAATGAAGAGATGTGAAAAATATATGGAACGTATGGATTTTTGTGGAGATTGTCTATAAATTGACATCCAGTAAAGGCAAATGTGCTATATATAAAAAAAAATAAAAGATAGTGTCTGTACATATTGTGGGGAATTAGAAACCACTGAACATGTTTTCTTTTTGAAATGTAAAAGAGTAAATCAATTATGGGAGGAAAAGTGTGGAAAAGAATGTATAAAACTATCGAAAAGTGTTAAAAGCATAAATACAGATATATGGATACTATGAAAATATGAAACAAAATAATGTGGACAGATTAAATGAAAATTTGTTTTTTATAATGTGTATTGTCTGGAATGAAAGAATGAATAAGACAAACATTAATGGGAAATGGATACTGCCAGAAATGTTGAAGAAAAGATAAGATTTTGGTTGTGGAATAAAGAGTGGGTAAATTAAAACTTTAAAAATGAAAATATGCAAGTTAATTGTAAATAAACTGTAAAATTTGTATATAGAATATATATATTTTATATTGTGAATTTTAATAAAGAACCCCGGATCTTTTCATTAGTTCAGGTGGATGTAAAAGATCTCACAGCACCCACACAGGCAGATGGGGACTCAGTTTAATGTTTCATTTGAAGCACAACAGACTTGGGAGTGCAGTATCCCCCATACTGCACTGCAGTGTCAGTAATCCATCTACATGGTATGGGAGTATAACCCACAGCATTCTACACCAGGGGTAGTATGCTGCCTGCTGCACTACTAACAGTGCTTTTAAATTTTATAGCATAAACACTGATGGCCTTTTGCTAACAAACCAGTTGCACACTGAAAATAGACTTAGCATGGGCAACAGTAATCTTTTCTTCCATTGCATACATTTCTAGGATTATGTGTAAATACATGTGTTCTTTGAATCATTTTTATGACTTAATGCTTTTTTGTTAAATACTTTGTCAGGGTACATTTTAAATTTGTAGTTCTGAGCATTTTGTCCATTAAGCAGTAAAACAAAATGTGTAGCTAATAAATGAAAAAAGTACCCCATTTCAGAACACTTCAACCAACTCAGCTGAAATCAAATGCAAGAGCCAATTAATAAAAAAGTACCCATTTCAGAACATTTCAATCAACTCTAATGACCAACTGTAATCCACCGTGATTTCTAAAAGGGTCTATTCTGGTAGTTGGTGTAGTGGATCAAGGCTGTTGTCTTCTGTAACCAAGGTTGCATAGTTTGAACCTGAGCAAGTCAATTAATCAACTAAACTGCATACTCTAACTAGGTCATTACACACATACAAGCATACACACACACACACACACACACACACACACACAATCACTGTTATGTGTTAAAATACTCTCTCTCCCTGATATGTTTACATCTGTTTGGGAACCAAAGTAAATCCATCTATGTTCTGAAAAGTACTCTCTGGTATGTGTTTGTTTATGCCTCTCATTCTGTTGGAAAAGAAAAAAAAGTAAATCTGTCTGTTCCTGTTCTAATGCAAAACATAGTAAATCCATTAAATCTTACTCCAGGTGGATGTGTGTTTGCTCTTGTCTCAGTTTATGCCTACAAACTGACTTCTGACATTCTGCTGCAAAAAAGTAAATCTATTTGCCTGTTCTCATTCTGCTGTAAAATGCAACTCTACCATCATGTCATGCTGTAAAAAGTAAATCTGCCTGTGTCGATTATGCTGCAAAATGTGACTTTACCATTTCTGCCCATTTGTATCAAATGCACGGTGTTTGCTTTTTTCTCACTAGTTGAAAAGCAAGCAGAACATAAGTAAATCAGGGACACTTTTTCCTTAAAGCAGCAGTATGTAGGAAAACTTTCTTAATGAATCTGTTGTGGCCAGGGTCCCCAGGCAGCTGCCCAGGACAAAGTGCTGGGTCTGTCCCTGTAGATGCTAAACAGTGTAGTTTATTGATTAGTATATCTATTTTTTTGTGCTCAATATTGTGAAGAAAACCAATAAAAAGCCAGTCAAGTTGATGAAATTGTTACAAATGTCTGCAGACAAATGATGACCACCAACATAAAAAAATCATTTATTTATTTATTTGCCTTTTGTTAACCGGGTTAGTCGGGCTGGGCCAAAGGCCCTTTTTCAGCAGAGACCTGACCTGAGGAGCAAAGCTTGAGTACAAAGACAGTTACAATGAAGTACAAAATTAAGCAAAACACAAGTGAAAATGGACAATTATTATACAGAGAAGAGAAATAAAGTTTTCATTTATACATGGTAGGAGAACAACCAATTTTGGATACAAAAACTGTTTGTCATACAATATCAATTTATAATCGGTGTCAGGTGAAGAATGAATTATTAGGTATAAAGTGGAGTCTTGTAAGTGAATAAGTAGGAATGACAGGGCAGTAGAAGAGAGATGTATGGAGGATACTTTAATATAGGAAAATAGCATAATAAGAGTGATGGACCTATAAATTGAGGTAAGTTTATGTGGGAAAGTGTAGACAGAGGGAAGAATAGGGAAAGTAGAAGAGCGTGAGACAGGTGTAGAGGAGGAAAATATTCAAGTTGGATCTTGGCAGGGGCATGTCCGGGTACTGAGTAGATATTCCTTTAAAGAAAGTTTGAAGTAGCTGGGATTTTGAATAGATCTGATGACAGGAGGGTGGTTGTTCCAGGAGGAGGCAACAGAGTGACTATAGAGACTTTTCCCTATGGATTCACTGGGTTTGGAGATTAGAAGGATGTGTTGGTTGGAGCTGCAAAGTTTTCAATTAGGGACATAAGGGGAGATGAGTTTAGCAAGTGAAGGATGTGCAAGGGGTTGGTGGAGGATGGAATGAAACAGATAAAGCCGAGGCAGAAGAAGCTGATTTTTGAATTCAAACCAGTTACGTTTTTTCAAGGAGAGGCAGTGATGAAAGTGATAGGGGAGATTAGAGGCAAATCTTGCTATTCTGTTACAAGTTAGTTCAAGTTTGGATGACAAATTTTTTTGAGGTTTGTAAAGATGGGTGTGGCATATAATAGTATCGGTAAAATAAAAGCTTGAGCTAGGGACAATTTAGATTCATGTGTTAGGAAGTTTTTGGGTCTGTAGAGCTATCATACCTTTTTGTGAGTGTAGAGCTATCATACCTTTTTGTGAGTCTTTATGATGCAATTATTTATACAGATGGCAAATTTAAGTTCATCATCTATGTAGACCTCTAGAAGTTTAGTGTGAGAATCGATATTGATAGTTGTATTGTTTAGAGAGTAGACAGAGAAGGATGACTTGATCAGATGGAGAGATTTGGTGAGGAAAAGAAGTAATTTAGTTTTGTTGGGGTTAAGCAGGAGGTGGTTAAATGTGATCCATGATTCAACTGAGTGCAGGGTGTGTCGAGTGAGGGGGTGCAGGTAGGGTAAGTTGTCAGAAGTAGTGATGACAGTGGAGTCATCTGTGTAGTGTATGAGTGTGGAATGGGAGCAGGATTGAAAGAGATTATTAGTAAAAATATTAAATAGTAGTGGGCCCAAGATGGAACCTTGGGGTATCCCAACTAAAACAGGAAGGAAAGGAGAAGTGGCAGAGAGCCACTTGACAGCTTGGGTTCTATTAGCTAGGTATGAGGAGAACTTGCAGAGGGTAGAGGTGGAGAGATTAAAGGAAGCAAGTTTGGAGAGAAGGAGATTGTGAAATACAGTATTGAAAGCCTTAGACAGGTCAAGCAAAGGCAGGACACAAATGTATTATTATTGAGAGATGTAGAGATAGAGTGAGTGAAGGATAGTAGAGCGGTAGTTGTGCTATGATGAGGATGGAAGCCATGTTCTGTAGGGGTGTGACGATTTTCCTGAATGAGATGTGACATGAGTTGTTTGTGCATACACTTTTCAAGAATCTTAGAGAGCGGAGATGGGATAGTTATAGGCCTGAAATTTGAGAGGTCAGTGAAGTTACCTACTTTATGAAGTGGTATAATGAAGGACTTTTTCCAGATGTCAGGGATAAGCTTTTCCTGTATAGATCGATTGATGAGTATGGAGACTGGATAAGCAATAGTGGGGCCTCCGAGTTTGAAGTAATGAGGGGGTAAGTTATCAGCTAAAGGAGAAAAGGGTTTAGGTTTATAGGGTAGAGATCTTATAGTGGATGTTGGGATAGATTTGAGTATGAAAGAATTGTTATTGGTGAGTGGTGGAGGGGTGTCATAGTAGGATTCATTTTGTGGTTTGAGTAGCTTTTGTATGGAGTCTAAGAAGAAGGAGTTTAAAAGAGTGGCGGTCTCTAGAGGTAAGCTATTAGGATAGGGGTGGGGAGGATTTGGGTTTGCTGGGTGTAAGAGCTTATTAATGGTACTCCAGAATTTTTGGGAGCTGGAGTGGGGATTTCTCTATGGGTTAAGATAGAAGTGTTTTTGTCATGGGTGATTTGTACTTTTGTGGCATTATGAAGTTCCCTGTATTGCTGGAGGGGGGTTTGAGTTTATTCCAGGCTTTCCAGGCATTGTCCCTCCTCTGCATGAAGGATAGAGTATCTTTGCTTATCCATGGAGAAAAGTAATTTTTTTACTTGAATACATCTGATAGGGGCCATGGAGTTTAGAGTGTTATTAAATTGAAGAACAGCCTCTTCCAGGGGGAGTTGCCAAAGGAAAGACCAGTTTATTAATACAAGTGTTAGGTTAAATGTCTCCAGGTTAAAATTAGATAGGTTTTGACAATCCTTATAAATGTGGGATTTAGATGGTTGGGACAGGAGGAGATGGATGGAGGTAGGGTGATGTTCACTAAGTGAATCTGGGAGGGTGAAGGGGTTAAGGTAATGGTTTGGCTGGGAGGTAAGTATCCAGTCCAGAATAGAAGAGGTTTTGGATTTTTGATTAATGTGAGTAGGGGAGGCAATGAGTTGGGAGAAGCCATATAGGTTAATCCTAGCATTAGGGTTTTTGAAGACAGAGTATTCCAGTCGATATTAATGTCCCCTAGAATAGCATGAGGATTGTTGGAAGAGAGAGTATTCCAGTCGATATTAACATCCCCTAGAATACTGGTTTCATAGGAGATAGTTTAGGAGATTATATATATATATATATATATATATATATATATATATATATATATATATATATATATGCAATCTTTTTTTCGGTTGTTTAAGTTACAGTTGATTAAGAGAATCTTGGCAGAGTGAAGGCTAGGGAGATAGTAGGGTAGAGTGTCGACTGAGAGATGTTCTGAGACGAGGACAGCTACACCTCCACCTTTTTTTGTTGATCTGTCTTGGCAGAATATATTGTAACCTGGGGGCAGGATTTCTTTGTTTGATATATGGGGTTTTAGCCAGGTTTCAGAGATGGAGATGATGTCAGGTGAGTGTAGTGCTATCCAAAAGTGCAGATCAGGAACTTTGTTTAAGGTGCTACAAATGTTTAGGGCTATGATCTTTAGGTTTCTGGGAGATGTGGTGCTATCTGATGAGGAAGAGGGGTGGTTTGGGGGGAGAGTAGAGCTGGCAAATGGACCAGGGTTAGGATGTATATCCCCTGTGAGAAGAAGGGTGATGAGGGTAGAAGCAGAAGGAGTAGCCCTAGGAGGGTAAGGTAGGAAAGATCTGGTTTTGTATTTAGGGAGGAAAGAGAAGTGACGAGAGGGTTTGAGTTTGAAGAGGTATGTAAAGTGATGTGTGAAAAGGGAGGGTGTTATAGGGATGGATAAAGGTGTAAGGTTGTTTGATTGTGGTAGTGGAAGTGTAGGACTTGGGTACAAGAAGGGGAGGGGATTGTGGTAGGATGTGGATAGTCTGAGGATAATAAGCAGTGGAGTAAATAGTGGTAGGTGGAGCATTATGTGTGTTGGTGTTGTCAGGGGAGAGGAGTTTGATAATGTTGGGAGTAATAAATAAAGTATGCTTTAGATTGAGCTTGAGGTGTGGAAAGTAGAAGGTGGGGTGATAAACAGTTATAGGTGCAAAAGGAGGAGGGAGGTGGTCATGAAAATAGAAAGATGTGTTGGATAAACAGCCTTGGTAAGTGCTTGCAGCAGCTTTTGAACTACTAAACATTCTTATAATTTTTACAACTTTGTATGTGACATTAAGTTGTTGTGCACAATTTAATTATTTGTTTTCAAACAGTGCATATGGTCATGTGCCTATCCTGCATTATATAAGGAAGTGAGGTCATTGTCTATGTCAGTTATGATTATGTTCTTGTATTACTGAAAAAGAAAGCTCTTAACCCATTAAAAGTGAGTACATGTGATCTCTGTGCTAATCTATTTTCTTTTTTTTTAACAGTAGTTCTGATGAGGCAAAAGAAGGAGATGCAGAGATGTTGCAGGCCATAAATTTTCACTTTGGATCCACTGAGGAGTTGCAGAAGGAAAATAAGGAATCAATAGAACAAAGAACAGTAGGCCTTTGTGTTAACTGAGCTAGAGGAGTTTAAACAAAATTACTCAATGATAAAGAAAGAGGAAAAATATTCATATTATTCGTATGTTGGAAAAAAGGAAGTGCAATATTTGGCTTAATTGTTAGAAAAATTGGCTGCATACAAGCCAAATAAAAACAGCAACATCACACAAGCTGCCTGCTTCTGGATTGTGTAAGGCAGCCCACATGTCTGACTTGCAAACTTTACGGTGAAAGGTTAGATTTCATCATAACTTCAGTGACTGGGTGTGTGATACAAGGTTGAAGACAAAATGTATTTCTTTGATAATAACTATTGTGTGCATACTCAGTGATAAAGTGTTCAGTTTTTGACTTCCATGGGGGAATGCAGACAGATTAAAAATTCAACCCTGTGATTTTTCAGGGCATGCATTTTAAAGGAGTTTAAGACTTTTGTTGACTCACAGAATGCTTAAGCTACTCACTGAGAATGTAAACTGCATTCACCATACAGAGAAGAGACTGTGATTGAAAGCTAATAGGAAAGCAGAGCTATAACTAGGGCAAAGCAATGGAGGCAGCTGTCCAAGCTGCAAGCTGTTAAGGGGTGCAACTGTCAGGTGGCAGTGTTGCTGGCATGTTACTGACATTCCTTTTTATGAAGCATAAGTGAATGCCAGTATTGCTAATGATTTAGCTGCAGAAAGTTTCTTCCTACATTTGTAGCAAGTAGCTTTCTACAGTTACAGAGCTGAAAATCTTTTTTGTTTTTTTTTTGATCATCAACTTTGAGGAGATATTTTTATTTTATTTTATTTATTTAGTCATTTATGTATTCCTCAACTTTGAGTTGCGAGAGTGACAGTTCATACTGCACAGGTTGCCAGATGGACTAAATCTAGCTATTCTTCTGGGGAAACAGGAACAAACATCAAAACATTCTGCTCTGAACACGTTGTAAGAATCTGGGAGATCAGTGACAAAAGAAAAGTTTTCTATTTTCAAAACCCATCTGGTGAACAAGCAGAAAATGGCAAGTAGCATGATTATGGGATAATGAACTCAAACAAGTTAAAACACACAATAAATATTTCTGTGCTTTACTTTTACTGCTAAGAAGCATGTTTATGGTCTATGGGGGGGGGGGTTGTTGAAGGTCTCGTGACTTTCCTAACGGTCTATGGGTAATAGGGTTTTAGTGTGACATATTGTCTTTGTTATAGTGTTTATAATGCAATGACATTGTTTTGAATATACAAATTACAAATACTAGCTATATTTAAAAATACCAGTTGTGAAAAAAAGGAAAACACTGTCATCTGTGGTAGCATGTCTGGAAGGAGATTTGTATATATTCCCAGATTAACTTGTATTGAATGCCAGCTTGTCTAATTGTGAAAATGTAAATAAGATTTTAAAATGTTGAGTATTTCCCTGTTTATACAAAATGTTTAAAGAATCTCTCAGTGTTTTGATACTTTTTTAAATGCATGTTTGTGAGGGAGATTCTAAAGTACAAACTGTCTGTGGAGAATCAGCTGACCAGTAGGTGATGTCATTAGAATGTTCCTGGCTGCTATGTGATTATTTGTACAGATGATTGTCAAACAGCTGATTGTTATTTTTAAAACAAGACAGCTGAGACTGTTAACCTCGAATTTAAAAAAGATTGATGAAGTCAGTTGAAGGGCAGTTAGTTAAGAGTTGCAGTCACAGTGCCGTGTGGTAGATACCCAAGAAAAAAAAGATTCACCAAAAAGTGTAAGCCTGCCTTTGCTTAGATGTTATGTTTTAGATTAAATCAGCGACAGTATTCTCTAGTTAGAATAGGAAAGTGTAGTTATTTAGATACAGTTTTTGTCAAGATGATGGACTTCTATCTTACAGTTTATATATTTCTGATGATTGAATTCTGATGTTTATTGACAATTACTGATTTACATTCTTGTAATCATTTTACTTATTACATGTTTTTCATTACTCTACATTGTGGTTGAACAATCAGTGTATTCTTTAGAGATTAGAGAGTGTTTATACTTATTTGATACTCCCCAGGTCACCTGAAATGCCTGACTGCTTCTGGTCATAGCTATAATTTATTGTGATATATCATTTTTAACTGATCACCCTTTGAAGGGTGTATAGACCTGTCTGATTCTGGTGGCAATGCTCACCATTTGTACTGCGGAGGGGGACATAGCCAGAAATCTGTGTCAGGCTTCCCATAAGTGTTAGAGTGTGTGAGATTTAAATTTATTGTGAGTGTGAGTGAGTCAGAGGTCTTAAACTGGAACATAATGCTCTGAAGTGTATATTAAGAGAATACATTTGGAATGGACAGAGGTATATAGTCAAGTCCCAGAAAAAAGAGCGTGTTCCTATTGTGCTGTTAAGGGAAATTGTGAAATTTTACTCACGTGGTCTGTGCTCTGATGGTTTGCATGACACTCCCACACTGGAATCAGTAGTGAGGACTGAGGCTCCTTAATTACTGGCCCCAGGCTTTAGTGGGGGGGCGTCACTTATTGGTGGCAGTCTAGTGGGATATTAACTGGACGTCACACCAGTGTACTACAGCAGTGTAAACCAAGCTGACAAATGATTCCTACAAAGCATGCATGAAGGTGTTAATTGTATAACAGAAAAACTGACAGACTTGTCATATTTTCCTGAAACAGGTAATAGATGTCTGACATCAACTAATATTTTTAGGAATATATTTGTAATTAGAGATGGACTTCTTTGTTAAAATTTATCTGGCAGTAGTGTTACCAGATATCTGCAGAGTTGGGTGAGGGTCTCCCTAGTGACTATTAACAAGGGAAAATTTAATATATTAAGAAACAATTTTATTTATTTATTCATTCAATTGCTCATCCTTCTTTTTTACTGGTTAGTCCCACTAGGCTAATTACCTCTTATCAGGGAAGAACTGAGGTGATATTTATTCAAATAGGGGAAATCTGGCCATTGTATTGGGGAACTTACCCTAATCCTTTTATATAAGTGCCGTGGAATTGTTTACATCAACCTGAGCTACCATCAACTTGAGCAAATGGGACTTTGGTTTAACATCTCCTCTGAAGGAGAACATATCCACCAGTGCAGCCCCCCCCCCCTTATGTTCACAGCATAGTCAGCAATCTGTCTACCTGATGTGGGATTAGAAACACCCAGCTATCTGCACCAAAGGTGAGCATTCTACCTGTCCTTCTACTAACGCTGTTAACAATTTGTGATGCGGTGTAGATGAACAAGAACTTAAACTTTCACCTTCAAGGTAAAATCTGATACATCCTAACATGAATTTAATGCTTAAAGTATGAATTAGTATGATGATTACATGTTTTACCACAAACAAGCTGATAAAAATGTTTAGATAACCAGGTTATAATTATGCATATTCTTTTTAATAGATAGAGGGAAGAACCAGGAAGAATATGTTTGACACCTAGAGAGGAGGGAAGCATATCATTTACAGGTGCTTTTAGACAACACTAACAGTTACACTGTGACAGCATAGTTAACATCAAATTACTACACAATTAAAAACAGAAGATGGAGCTAATTTCAGTATGGACTGAGATGCTGCATCAACAATATCAAAACTTATATTACAAACTTCTATCTAAATGTGTTTGATCGATCATGAGTATGCATGGGTAGTATAACACCTTACTGGCTTAATGTTAATTAAGGGGTGGATCTGTTCTTTTAAATTAATGGTTAATGATATTATCTGGTAACCTTGATAAAGT
This sequence comes from Protopterus annectens, assembly GCF_019279795.1. Lineage (NCBI taxonomy): Eukaryota > Metazoa > Chordata > Ceratodontiformes > Protopteridae > Protopterus > Protopterus annectens. The sequence goes on from NC_056734.1 coordinate 176,826,581, forward strand.
CTCTGAATAAGCAGAGACAAAAGTGCTTGGAATATATCGTTTTACCAGAGTTATTTACTATTTATTTATTATTTTATGTGAATAAAGTACTATATTTATTAAGAATCTCCTGCCATTCTTGTGGACCCACTGCTGCCTTGTTTTTACAGAAGAAACAATAGCAATTAATCCCACAGAATAACTAAAGGGCATTTTCGAGGGGCAAGCAATGGGACAATCTGCTAGGTTCTTATGGCATTCCAGTAAAGTTCTGAACACTGCACAACAAGAAATTAAAACATCTAAGGCTCAAGATGTTTAACAGCGTTTCTAAAATAAGCAATGTTCCTTCTTCCTGGAATTTGTATGTTATTTCTCTGGAGGTAAAGGACCCAGGTTTTTCCTCATCATGCAACCCTGTTTTTATTGAATCACGACAATAAATTGTTGATGTTAATAACTTCAAAGACATTGATGAGTTGACTTCAATGTCCGCTTAGAAAATGTCAAAGTGGATTTGCTGGGGACAGACAGATATTTGATAATACATTCGAAAAGGGGCCTGTAATATAGGCTGTACAGGTAAATAAGAATAAAGTATTTGTTGTTTGTTTGGATGCAGGAAATGCATTTCACAGAATGGAATGGTTTTATCGATCAAAACTGCTTCTAGAGCTCGGGTTACCTAAAGAATTTATTGAGTTGAGCAATACAATGCAATACATAGCATCTCTGCTGCAGTCCATGCAGCAATATTGTTGATGTTCAGATTCAGAAGAGCAAGATAAGGTTGTCTTTTGCCTCACAGTTTTGTTTACTTTGTACTTGGGAGCTTCAGATAGCAATGACACCCTTTTTGAGTATATAAGGTTATGTAACAGGCCAGGAAGACAATTTCGCTTTTATGTAAAATAAAGATGTATCTAACAAATCCTGAAAGTGATATTGATAGGTTATTTCAATTATTGGACATTTGAACAGAAGATTATTGAAACTTTTTGTTCTACTATAATTATATAAATTTATATAACTGTGTCACTCTAAGTTATCTACATGTCAAACTTCCTGTAGTCTGGAGAATAAGAACATTAATGGCATCATTGTTTAAATGTGTGTTTAATGACTGACTGCTTACTAATAATATATATGTGTATAGTGTGCATTATGATGTTTCAACGACTCACAACTCTTCATGGATAAAACGTATCAAATTCCTGAGTTTAACTGCCTTACTTTACTACTGATTAATGAAACAATATGGGAGTTGTTGGGGGCCTGTGTTTCTCACTCAGTCAATAGATAATTACCAAAATCTTAGCTGCACAAACTAAGAAAAAGGGGGAAAAAGCACCACGAGTAAAATTCATTGTTTCAATGAATTTTGAGTGTGATGAGTTGTAGCACAATACTTATTAGGTTTCCACATTCTTATAACATACAAATGCATAAGGAATATACCTAGTGAAGGTGAAGTTGAGTTATTTACAAATAAGGGAAAACATATCCACTTCACATGTTATGCATACTATTAAAGATGGCTGTCATAGCTTATCTGCAAATGCATGAAATATAACTAAGCTGGAATATACGTACATTCTGACATTTCAGGAGTTTAAAACTTTCAGATGTTTGTGAACAGAATATATATCAGAAAAGAAAGAGTATAACCTATGTTTTATACAAGAAAGGGGCTAAATCAGGAAGTGGAGAAATGTTTTATGTCTCAATAATGCAAGGGCTGTGATTGTTATAGAAAGGTAAGGGACTATGTGTCTAGCTTATAAAAAAATTAATCTCTAACTGCATCACTGTCAAATCTAGCTAGCATAACTGGGTAGGGTACATAGTAACAGACTTTATTGTGCTAACATGCAAGACATTAGTTTATTGGAGCCTTAGAGCCACAACAAGGCGTGCCTTAATGGGAACAAAAACATTTTTTATCACATATAAAGAAATTACTTATATATAGTAAAACCAATCACATTCAACAATTAGATAATCAAAATTTAGATTTGTACTATATAACATTTCTTTTAAATTAACTTTAAAGTAACTCCTGGATTCTTGCCTTTTCTTGATATTAAAAATAAAGTACAATATTATTATATACAGCCACCCTCATACATTATCTTTCAATAAGACACTGCCAGCTGACATCAGAAATTAAACTTTTGGGATCCAGTGTACTTTACTTAAAAATAAACTTCACTTTCATTCTATTTAATATATGACTGAAACCTCTCCTTCTTTTCTTTTCTCTTTTTCATGAATGGAACAGCCTGAACATAAAATTTAAAAGCACCAAACATACTTTTGTTGAACTGTTAATATATATTTTTCTCATCTTCCACCATTTTTTGTTTCCATTCCTTAAATTCATCTCAAAAAGGGAATCATTGCATACCAGCTGTATAAACTGGGTATTTCATTTAGTAAGTTTGATGTTCAGACACAGTTATTTCTTTTCATTGTACTCCAAGAAATACACAAGCCACTGCTAGGCACAGTGAAGCAACGGATGCATCAAACATTCCTGGAAATCTTGATCTGAGGAACAGACATCATAAACTGGCTTCAGGTCCACAGGTAATGAGGAATGTTAAATTCAGAACTCAAGAACATCTGAGAGATATTCAAACTAAGTGTGTAATTAGGTTGGTAGCTGAGCATACCATGGAACACTATAACTCTCGGGTAAGTACTGTACAGTTTTTCTTTCTAGCAAAAATACAGATTTCTTTATAAGAAGTGTTATATAGACAGATTTACTATTTCATTAATTACTTGACTATTTATTGTATACAATTGATTGTAAGTTTATATGTAAGAGTTTCTTTATGCATATTCATTTTTGTACCGTAAAAAGAAAATGCAAGGGATTTAGATTAATAAATTAGTTTTTAAGTGAGTGGTCCTGTCTTCTTTGATGGTATTTTTATAAACATCATCATTTATGCATATATCTGGCAAGGGAATAAACGGTAGGTGCACAGGAAATTAAAAGACTAAAAAGGAGATGGAGGCTAGATAAAGGAAGAGAGTAAGCAGTGAGTACAGTGCACACAGTGGTAATAGGGGTAAAAAATGGGACAGAGAGACGTTTTATTTCTAGAAGTACTGTTCTACTAAATAACTGTGATATAATGGGAGGTGGAGTTAAAGAAGTAAACCTTTCAAATGTACAAATAAAAATGTGGAAAATTTAATGGAAGGCAAGAAGCCTATGAGAAATGTGCCATCCACAGTGATGATAGATTAAATGCAGGAAATAATTCTTATCTCAGGGGTATGTGGAAATAAAAAAAATGGGGGTATACTGAAGTGGTATGATATCTGCATCTGATATAAGTGGATGTTCTTGACATGCTTAAATATTTATTAATAAAAAAAATAAAGACAAAAAACATACATTTATGTATTTAATGGCTTGGACCTTGGGAGATCTACTTCACTAGAACAACTGCCTACCTGGAGCATGTATGTATCTCCTCAAAAGATAAGTATCGCCTCATAGCATATTTATCTGTGGCCACTCAACACTGTAGAGATATTAAAATTATACTTGCCAAGAGAAAGACAACTGTCTACAAATGATCCTCTGAGGTACAGAATTCATTCTCACAAGACATTATAAACATTTATAGTCTTTCTCATTTTAAAAAGGCTCTGACAAATCATTTGACAGAATTGTCCCAATTTTTTTAAGATCTGCAGACCATTAATCTCTGTGGGAAGGCAGACTGATCTGCAAACAAAATCACACTTGCATAGCAGCCCATATCAAGCCAACATATATGTAAGAGAGAAATGCTAACATTTTGGCTGACAGCGAGGCATAAGCCATTAGTAGAAGAATAGTTACCAATTTTAGCTACCAGATTATCAAGTAAAGAATTACCTTCTGTGTCCTAATTATATGTCCACTTCTAAATATTCTAAGAACAGTACTCTTGTTGCATTACTATCAAATATTATATTCAAATCTATTGGATTTCTTAATTAAGCAGTATCAGTAATATACAAAATGAAAACTATGCATTGGTTCCACATTCACAAATTTTACATATCTGACACAGGCCATCTATCTGTGTGAACTTGTGCTAAATTTCAGATGTGTAAAAAATTGGGGAGACATTTCCAGGAATATACATAAATGTTTTCTTGACCTATCATATCTTGGCAGTTTGGGATATCGTTCTGATGAAGTCCTTGCTTTCTTTGGGATGAAACTGCTCTATAAAACACCAGTTTGCTTTTGGTTGGGGCTCCATTTATCTTACAGCATTTTATCTTTGGTTATCTGTACTTGTATGACCAACATAATTTTCCAGCTCTTTCTGATCATATCCTATATATATTTCCCTGTAAACTAACTACAGCTGTATAAGCGCTCTGCACTAATTGTTTTTCTAAATAGGGGTGTCATTCTCTAGCTTCTTGAAACTAAGATATAACCAGAGGTCTCTCTTCTCTTTTTCATTAAGTGTTTTAAAATGTCTTGGTGCTGTACAAACCTGTTTTCACTACTCCAAGCATTTTAAAATGAAAAATATCTGCCCTGTGTGATCCCAGGTAAGGAAACCCTGACTGCACCTTATTTGTCCCAGTACATTAGTCCTACTACATAATCACTTTGTCTAACCAAACTACCTGCCTAGTGTTCTACTTCCCTACCATAATACAATACAGCCAAAACAGACTCCTAGCTTTTCTAGAGAATTTTATTTTAATTGCTATTTCACGGTGGTGAGGGGGTCAACTCCACACATATTGCCAAAATGATAAAATAAGATACTTCAGCTTCAATTTCCATACAGGAAAAATATATCGCTCATTTTTTTTATTTATAAATTTGTTGACTGGGGTAATTGCACGTCCAAAAACCCTTTTCAGGTGTTTTTAAAATGTCATTGTGAATCCATTAAATACAAAAATAGTAGTTTCAATAGTGACTAAATAACAAAACACATCTCCCAAGTACAAAATACAATTCAAGAGTCATATTACATATTAATAAAGATAAGAAAGAATCTATAAAGAAATTATACAGTCATAGAAAACAGCCAGGGTGGGCTATAGTAGTAATTTTACAGAATAGTAACATACACGTAGAACCAAGAGACAGTGCTTAGAAAATGGAAGAGAGGAGGTGGGGTGGATTGATGGATGACAGATCAGTGTAGAGCAATGAAAGCAAGAGAGCAGATGATGTGGGATAGCTGAAATGCTGCAATGTAATGGAAACCTCTTCGTCTGGGGGAATACATAAGTACAAAGTATAATGTGAGAGATACTGTACATGAAGAGTAGATGTAGAAATGCAACAAAATAGAGAGCTGCATTATGCAGTAACCATGGCTGTTAAAACAGTTGTGCAATTGTTCCGTGCCTTCCTGAAATCTGTGGTATTGCAAGTATACCTTGTACCCAGTGAGATTTTGTTCAAAATTGCAGTGCTAGTTTGATAAATGCTGTTTTATCTAGAGCCCAAGGCTGGGCAGGGATGTTCTGAGGGTGGAGCAAAGAGAATGAAGCATAAAACTTTGTTTTCTGTCCTTTGTAGGATTTTAGTGTTTTGAAGGAAATGCAGACGGATGACATGTGGTGCATATTCTAGGCGGGGGAGTAGCAAATATATGGCAATAGTATGCCAGGCTTTCTTAGTCAGTAGGCTTGAGAAAGATATTGACCTAGACATTTTTGTTTGGCAACACATGGTTTTGACTGGCTAAGGGATTGTGACTATTGAACAGTTAAGCTGATTTAATTGATTACTGGTACCAATAGCACGACTAAGGATTTTTGGATATATAACATGTGCTTATCGGTATACAATACTTCCAGAGTAGCAAAACGTTGCTCTGAAAACGTTTTACATTTTTTCTGCGTGAATTGCTTATTCTGGTAATGATAAAATAATAAGCATATCCTCATTCATCCCCAATTGTAGTACATATATCAGCTTAAACTGAGTGTCTCTAAAACATGAGGGTCCACTTCCTGCATTCCACATAAGAGACATGACGTAATTAATTTTTCCCATGAAACTTGTGCTTTTGCCCCATCCCATATAAAATCAACAGTTCATTTTAAGTGACTTTATAAACTAACTCAAAATATCCACAACAAAGGTGTGAGATGCATGCAACATTAATGTCACTCAAAAAGAAAAGAAAGTGAACAGAACAGGTGAGGATTGTCTAAAATGTTTTTCAATTCTGCCATTTAATCTCTCTCTAGACTTACAATAAGTGATCCATCTGTGACGACCCTCTACTGGACCAGTAATCAATGAGCCTCAATCCTCACCACTGGCAATATTGGGGGGATGTTTACTGCGAGGTTAATAGGTACACACACAGTATTTCCAGATGCAGCTCTCTGCATCAAGTGCAATTTTCCTTAAGAGCACACAGAGGCCACAGTCAGTCTGGGCTGGTTTCTCACTCTTTCTCCAGATCCCCAATAAGACTTCCCACTGGCACAGCTATAGAGTCGAGACCTTAGCCAGGGTTCCAAGCCAAGTCCTCCAACACTCTCTCTTCCCAACCAGTGCTTTTGTGTGTCTGCCCAAGTAACTGACACACACATCCACACACACACACACACACACACACACACACACACACACACACCTGGGAAAGGCTGGCACAGGTTTACTAGCTATGTCCCCTTCTGCCCAGACTAGAAGGTAGTTTCCACTGCCACCAGTCATCTTTATCAGCTACTTATTAGGCCCCTAAAGGGTGCCCAGTCTTACTGTGTAATATTAATACTAATACAAATGGTACTTTGACCAAGACCACGACTATTAGGAGTGGTCCACATAATAACACCAAATAAATACGCAGGTACTCTCAAAACTTAAATATCTCAACACAGATCAGCCACAACAAAATGTTTAAATAAATTTAATAAATAATAAAATAAGACTACTAAATATATATTTAATAAATAATAAAAGAACAAGACAATACTAAATATATATTCACAGTGACAACAGAGTTCAACAGCACATGAATTTTTAAAACAACATTGCAGGACAGTCTCAAATAAATAAAGAAAAATATAAGCTTCGTTATATTCCTGACTATATATACGTGAATTATACTGTTCCCTAGAAACTTAGTTCATTAGAGCAAGGCAGATGTTGTGGTGAATGGTTCTTGTCAGGTCCAAGACTGAATACAGAATGCTCTGTCTCACTAAGAGACTTTTCAAATTAATATCTAAAATATTATTGCTGAGATAGCTTGCAGAATGACATCATTTCTGGTCATCTGACTTCTAGCTCCCAGACCAAAACTCCCCACTGCTAGAAGCTGGCAGCATTTAGCATCGACCTGTAAAATTATACAGACAACTGCTTTTCCTCAATTCTTTGGCAGATACTGGAAGTCATAAAACAGTAGCAATTAGTTCACTCCAAGGACAATACAGAAAGCTTCCTAGTACAGTCTCTCTAGATCGGACGTGTCCAACCCACGGCCCGTATGCAGTCCTCAGAGCTCTTTCATGCGGCCCGTGAACTTCAACTGCAACTTCAGTGTAAAAACATTTTTTTCTTTTGTTTTTTGCGCCTGTGACCTGTAACCGCAATGTGCGCATGCGCCAAAACACCCTTCCCGTTTTGTTTTTTTCGCACTATAGAATCAAAAGAGGATTGTATATGGCAGTATGTGGTAATTATGGCCTCTCTCTGTGAGTTACTGATGGATGTGCTACTTACAATTGCCGGTGTTGAATCTTAGAGTTGCTTGGGGTATCTCGGATCAGATATCTTGGTGGAGTCTCTCTTGGGACACGGAGTGTTTAATATTGTTGGCGTCTGGACTTGGGTTCGTGAGACAGGATTAAAAAGGAATGCTTCATTATGGGCATCATACTGATTATTGCTTTAGCTAGGCTGGAGCCATCTGTAGGAGCCAAAGGAGGTGAGTGTTGTGGCATCTTAAACTGTTTATGGATGATTTTGTTATGTATGCCTTGACAAATGCCATTTACAGTGGTATGTGATTCTTCTTACAAGGTGATCATTTATGAATGGTTATTTGGAGGTTACATTCTTGTTGGTCATAAATGTCCATCGCTAGCTGTTGGCTCTCAGTACCTTTGTGAGTGTTGACAGAGCCAGGCAGGGACAGTGCATTTTTCACATTTCTGGGCTATTTTGTCTTGGACAGGCTAAAAACCTGAACTGGGGTAGTTCGCTCTAAAGACCTGGTAGGTTTGACCAGATTCATTCATTTGATAAGCAAACAGTGTGAACGTATAATGGTTCTGGTGCTGTAGTTGTGATTAGCACGAGGATTTTCAGATACATTGGATGTAACTTAAAATAGTCTGTCATCGGAGAATCCTTACGGTTAATTTTGAACTACTTTGGAAGGTGGACAACTCTCCCTGTCAGTCTGACACACTGACTCTGGGACACACTTGCAGGGTGATGCCTTTTCTAACATCAATGGCTGTGTAAATCAGAGCCTTGTATTCATAGTTGTCTGTTAATTTGCGAGATAAATTATACATTTCCGAATAAAGTGGCACATAGAAGGAACGCAGACTATTCAAGTTTGACGGGTTATTCCTGATGTTTACTTAGTGACTGCCAGTCTTCTAAGGACAGCAGCTTGCTGTCCTTACAGCTATACATTTGGAGGATTGACACATCAGACTGCATACAGCTTCCGTGTTGTGGCTGAAAACAGGCTGGCATTTTTCGAGGAAGTTTAACTTCATCATTACAGTGTTACATCCAGTTTGTTGGGCACTGTAGTACCTATGCACCCTGTGTATGTTTTTAGATTGCACACATTGCTGTGCGTCTCTGGGTGAACAGCACTAAACCCAAGGCATTCGCTCACTGACAGAATAACGCTCGAGCACATGGGAAACGAGTCAATTTTCTTCTGCAAAACTCATTTAATTTTTGTAGCTTTTCTTTTTGTTATAGCATTTATTTGCAAACAAAAATAGTTTATGAGGCAGCATTCTTAAATCAGTAGTTCTAGTTGCTTGATGTGTCTGCATTTTATCTTTTTGTAAATTATATAAATAGTGTGCCATAGATTAATATTAATTAATGTACAAGTCTAGACAGAAATATCATTTATAACAAAATTTCTGTAAAACTCAGTGGTGAACTTCCAACCTGAAGAATTGGGAAAGGCTAGAAATAATAAGGTGTGTTTATGTGATGCTAAATAAAATCAGAGCCCCTTTTTAAAAAAAAAATACTTGTTACTTCACAATGTTTATAGACAGACAAGGGCCAGTATGCACACACATGTTGGGGAGGACACTGGAAGGCCACATATATACTAAGGGTGAACAGCTGGTGAGGGCTGAACAATGATCAAGGAGTGGGAAATGATACATAAGGCAAGGAACGCACTGACATGAATACGAGGTGGGCTCCTGGCATGCTTTCCTGCCAGGCTGCCCCAGTTGTCACTCACCTGTTTGGTCAATGGTATGGGGCAGTTACTTCCTTGGGGATTCAGTAGCCAGGAACTGCTAGTTGCAGGTCCTATCAAGCCATACTAGACTGTAATCAGTGTTCCTTATGTGGGTGTCCACTTGATGATGCACCTCGGCAATACCCAGCCTCCACATCTCACACCATGAGACCCTCTGTCTACATTCAGAAAAGGAGCCTTTACCCCTTCCCTCCAGAGGCAGGCAAAGGGGTCAGGAGTCACTCCTCCAAGTCATCTCCAGCAGCAAAACTTTACACCTCCCCTTGGTCCTGAGAGACAGATCTGGCAGATCCTACCTATCCTCTCTCTTCTCTACCCATACCACCACTTGTGCTTCAAGGAGTTGAGTGAGGATTTTACAAGGAGCTGAGAGCTTCAGGGGAAGAGAAGTTTAATGCTACTTATGCCACATCTGCTTATACTGTTAGTAGCACAACAGGTAGTATACTTGCTTTTGATGCAGAAGGCTGTGGGTTCTACTCCCACAGTATGCAGATAGATCGCTGATACTGTACTGTGTTGTACTTTAAAGGGAGTGGATGCTGCAGTCCTGTGAATGTCCTCCTTTGGAGATGTTACCTAGTAACTATGAACCTGTTATCCGTTTGCCATCCATTCCCTATTGCAATATTACTAGCTTATCATTTTTTTTATGTAACATAGGCAATTTATTCTTCAAGGGCAACAGGCACTTTATTTGTAAATGAAATGATGAAATATAAAGTTGTTTGCTGTTAGCAACCTCTTCATTAGTTAGAAATCCCTTTAATGTGGAATCATTATGACTAAGAGATTTTGCATATTTACTGATATTGGTGGATTGTAATGACAGAAGTTTGAGTGGCCTTTTAAGGTTGAAATTTTCTGAAATTGGTAGTTTTGTCATTATTGTTTCATACATTTTGTTTAATTGCTTACTAGAAGACTGTTCAAAACTACAAATTTAAAACACATTCTAACTTGAGGCCATGTTTCTGGCACCAGTCATTTGTTCAGGTGAGACCCTCTTGTAGCTTATTCAGAATTGTTTTATTAAGTCAGTAATGTGAATTCTTTACTTTATTGCTAATTTGTTGGCTTTTTTTTTGTGGATTATAGTATTGTAGGACTGCTAATGTTGACATTTTACATACTTGGACTGCTGGAGTTGTTTTCCCAGTGAGAATTGCTAGCACTGCAGTGAATAACTAACATGACAGTGGTAGTGTGTGCCAGTTTTTTCTTTGCAAGTGAATGAGTTTCCTTGGGTAGCATGCAAAGGAAACAGTGTTTAACTTGATGGTAGGGCTGTGATTAGGTTAGTGAAAGCTACCATCTTTGTACCAGTAAGAAACTGTTGCTTACCTGTTTATTTGTAAAAAAAAAAAAAAAAAAAAAAATGTTAACTAAGATGTTGGAGTTAACTGTTAGATTAAGAATTAGAATGAGAATTAGAATTTTAAGGCAAATATTAGGCATTTATTTCATTTATTCATTGGTTCGAATGCACCTACAGTATAGCCAGGAGGTCGACTTTGGTCGCCCATGGCAGCGAAAGAGTTAACTTTATGATATATTTTATATGTGGCCCCAAGACAATTTCTGTTCACTCAATGCGGCCCCGGCAAGCCAAAAGGTTGGACACCCCTGCTCTAGATGCACTGAAAACCTGAGAGATAGCCCCTTTTATTGCGTAGCCTATAAATTAATTTAATTTCAGATATTTTTTTCTAAAGTTTGCTGGACTAAAGTTAACCCTAGAGTTTCCTGTGTTGACATATACATTTAAACAGTTACAATAGTACATGTACATTTCTGTTCCCTTCCAGTAGGCACACTGTGGATTCATTTTAAGCGCAAGCACTTTACAAAATACCTTTTCAACACAAACATCTGTACAGAGTAGAACCACAAAAGAAACGGATGGTGCCAGTAAAACTAGTAACCAAAAAACAAAGCACCTTGGACTCACAGGATGTGGCAAACACAGCTTTAATAGTCACAGTCCAATAAAACACAGAGCACGAGACATCTCGTGCTCTGTGTTTTGTTGGACTGTGACTATTAAAGCTGTGTTTTCCACATCCTGTGAGTCCAAGGTGCTTCGTTATTTGGTTATCTGTACAGAGCAGTTTGATATACACATGACATACAGTTTTAATACATTTGTAACACAAGCATCATATATAAATCATTTTGATATTCAACAATGACATATAATTATTTACAAAATTCCAGCTAGCTGTGCTGGCAGTATCTTCTTTCATCACACCATCCTCCCTCCAGTGTCTTGTGCATACCCCATTATTATTATAGTTTTCAAAATGATGTCAAAGATCTTCCTCATAGTGGCTTCTGTGAATCAACTGCAGTGACTATTTTAACAGTCTAGCTGCCAAGGTAGCCACAGTTTAGAACAAACATCGGTCAGTAGAAGAACAGTAGAAGATAGTTGCAACCTCCTTCCATGATTTAGGAATTTTACATCCAAAAAGCACCTCACTAAATTTTTCACACCAGTATTGTTATATCAAAATCTAATTCACAAAATGTGGTTATCAATCATTAGTACCTGGTGTCTTGCCCTGGGTATGTCTAAGAGCATTCAGAACCTCCACAGAATCTACTTACTGCATTATATCCAGTGTTTGTGTCTATTTTAAGTTTGGGAGATTAGCTTCCTAAAGCCAGGATTCACTGTCTAGTATATATTTTTGTTATAATCTCTGTATGTCTTTCAATTTGTCAAAATAGACAATGAAATCTATAGTACCATGATGGTCAAACAAAGTACATTAAAAATAACTATAAAAGAAAATTAGCATAAAAGAACCTAAGCAAACTTACTATATTTATTAAGAATATCTTTTTTAGAAAGATCAGTGCTTATCTCAGGATTTTCAAAAGTCTTTAGACTGTTTCCATCACCTTTGTTATACTAAACCTTTCACTGACATTATAGTAAGAGCTGAAAACCCAAATGGGAATTAATTGCTCAGTGGTAACAACAATGCCACAGGAGGTCAGCAGAGAGCTCATTTCACAAAGATGACATTGGTCTTGTACATTAATATAATAAAGTAGATTAGCTGTAACTCAAGTACAGTTTGACAGAATTAATCAAAATGCAACTATGCATGCAACAAGCCCTAAGGGAATGCATATGGGCCAATGGTAGCTGGGCAGTACAATAACAGAGTCCACTCAGGCATCATCTAACACGGGCCAATAGCTTATGGATGCTAGCCAGTGAGGGTCCAGCAGAGTCAATCAATTAAAATAATAAAGCCCCTACTCAGGTTGGCCAGTAGGAGATTGGAACAGTTTAATAAAGCACTAGTACCTGTCCTGAAGGGCAGCCAAAAGAAAAACAATGTACAAATGGTGGATGGATGGAGATCTAATCAGATCTACCATTCTAATATAGGGAAGCACTAGCTGAGTTGGCTTAATGGACAATAGTGTCTAGCCACATGTGTTATCACCCTGGGGAAACAAATGACAACCTTTTTCTCTCACTCTCTTAGCCAACTCTGTGGTGGCCTTAGCTCCCAAAGGGAAGGAATCCTGCACTTTTGAGAAAAGAGAAGCCTGACTAGGAGACCCTTATCTTATTTCAACAGAAAATCATCTCATACCAACCAGGTGGATATTGCCAACATATGAAACTAATACTGGCAGTTGACTAGAAACCTTGACAGCATGCATTGGGGAGCATAAAACTCTTTCACTGGGAGCTTAGGAAGTAGAAAACATCACTTGCTGTACTAAGGTGATGGAGGAATAGCATACAAGGCTTAGACATGGATAATCAATAAACATGATACCATAAGACAAACATATGTCAAATAGAAACAGGGTGACTGAACAGAAATCCAGTCTCACAGGCTGAGCATCACGAAGATAGAGAACGATCAGGTGGAGGGATCCCATGTGCCCATCACCTAAACAGAAATTCACAAATAGGCCATGATGCTAAAGAGTATATGTGAGCCACACAACTGGAATTTAATATGGTCAAATGGAATAGTGGAAAGGCCTGGAGGAACTGCCATGCAATGAAAACACCATTAGTGTCTCACCTGTGTGACCATGACCACGGTTCTTCAAACAAAGCTCACCATCTTATAGTACTAGGCTTCATTCCCTCACATTTCATTTGCCAGTCATGGGATTTTGAACAAGTCACATAAGCAAAGATTGCACCCATGTTACCCCTAAAAAGAATGCTTGCATCTGGCAGTTTTACCATTTAAGAAATAAAATTTGTAATTTACCTAACATCTAAGATTCGTGATCATTGAAAAATTGTACCACGATTCAAATAGAACCCATAGTTAACTTCCTAAATCACACAAAAAAGGTAGCAACCCATAATCTCAACTTTACAGTATATCTGAGCAACAGATGAGGGACTAACAATGGTTCAAATAAAAGAGGACCCTACATCTGAGGGTACAAAGAACTCAAACAGGTGTTCTCAACTGCCTCTACAAGGAATTCAGCTAAGACATAGACCACTGCTGTACAGTATGGATAGCAGAGCAGTACAATTCTCTCTCTGAATATGAAACAGAATAGTCAGGAGCAGCAGTGGACATGTTGGCATTCAGATGCCTTGAATGAAACTCCAGTTGACAAACAGATTAAACGGGGATTTCTAATCAACATGACACTGACAGAAAATGTAAGGGTCCCAGCTAAAGACCAGTATGAAAAAAGGAAACTAATCCTTCACAACAAGCTAATGTTACATCAGATATCTAGTGACAAGGCCCAAACCTATATTACCCTGTGAATATTATCCCAGTGGTACCCAGCAAACTTGTCTGCAAATCAACAAAGGTTACCCAAAGACCCAAACTTAGGTCAGTGACTTGTAACCCATCACTCATTTACTGATTTTGAAATGTGGATGTTTAACTTTCCAGATATTGTTTTTAGTTTCCAATGAATAACCATTAACACTAACTTTTTCTGACTATAGAGTTCTTCCAACACCTTCTCCTTCAGTCTCATATTTAGCATGGATTATGTCCCCCTGCCACATGCCTAAACAAGCACAACCCAAAAACAAATCAATGCACAATGTTAGGAAGTGGCACAACAAGGCACAATAAAGCACAATAAGTAATACAACAAAACAGTGCACATAAAACTGATTGTTTTACAGTTAGACCATTGCAAAGGACATACTCAACCAAAGTAGGTTATAGTCTTAAATATACAATATCTGTCACCTTCCAAAAGGTATGATTAGCTTTATTTGGCTACATAGCAATACTTAATTTTAAGCAGTCAGCATCCATTAGGAGAATTATGCCAAACACAAAAATATCCAAAGCAGGATACCCCAGGTACTGGGAAATTATTAAAAACATAACATTAGGAATGCTGATATTCTATAACATTAAGGATTTAAAGGAAAATCTCTAAAAGATTGTAACATATAAAGGAATGGGCCAGGCAACAAACTGGGGCCTATTGTCTTGATACAGCAGTACAATATCAATAGTGATTAAGCTTCTCAAACTGGAAAAGTGAGCTGATGTGGAATCAGGCAGATTTTTATGAAAGTTATTATTTTTTTTTTCCTTTAAAACTGTAATGTAATCACCACCTGAGGGTTTGGATAGACGTCTTTTACAACACTGAACAAAAAGTGGATGTAAAATCAGCAATCAATACTGTGCTGAAAAGAGTGTTGCTTGGAAAATGCTTCCTAATAACATACTGATATTTGCATAGCAGGTCGTCAAGATTTATGAATGTTTTTTTTTCACACATTAACTGGTTGGACTGGGAATGTTGTGCTACATAAAGTACCCAGAAGACTGGTGAGTGCTCGTGACCCCAATGTTGTATGTTCTGGGAAGTAGGCTAGGTTAAATCATCTGTGCTCTTACCTGTGGGTACTGTGCACACAATCTAAAAGAGGAAGTACCTGCTCCTTGTTCCTTATGAATGGAATTGTTTTGCTGGATTGTTCCAAGAAATCCCTAGCAGTCAGTGCTCTTGTGCTTACATAAAATGGATGGTCACTTAGGATACCATGAAGTGTCTTGCTTCCTAAAATGACCTTTCTGTACTTTTCAGGACTGGCTAGGTGTCAGTGGAGTCATGGCTAAGAGTCCACATCATTGCTCAGCCCTTTCTGTATAAGCATTTAGCCATTCCAATCAACTGTCCAGATTTCTGTAGAATGTCCAGACTTTTACCTCATATTTTTGGTTTGTTCATAGGTGTGTACTAGGCTAATGGCCCTGGAGCCTTTACAAGCCTATTCTGCCCTGGGGTGAACATTCTATTTCCCATCCACTCAAGATTTCTCTTGAAGAGGGCCAATGAGGCACTACACTTGTATGGGCAGTCTATTCCATAACATGGGCAGTCTCTGGGTTATAACCCTGTCCCTCCAACATGTTCTGTTGATTGTGGTAATGAGGTTGAGGTCTCTGGAGCATGTGGTGTGGATGGATTGGGATTTCTTTAAATGTAGCATTTCTAACAGAACTGGGTCAGACATGGCTTTGTAAGTCAAGCAGAGATCGCCGCTTAGTAGATGATATAAGACAGAGAATAGCTTGAGTTTTTTGAGTCTGTCCATGTAGGACATGTGTTTAAGGCCTAGGATCCTCTTCATGAGGTACTTTTGTGGCCTTTCCAGCTGTTGCATGTGTCTAGTGAGCTAAATGCCAAATGGGGCATTATACTCGATGACTGGCCTAATGAGGGAAGAGTAGAGAGAGATGACAACCTCTTTCTTCCTGGATACAAAACCCTTGGTAATGAGATGTGCCACATAGAAGGACTTTCTGACCACAGTGGCAATGGGGTGGTCAAAGGAGAGTTTGCTGTCAACCTGTGTCCCCAGATCACCTATAATGCCTTCAGTGTTCAGTGTGCTCCCATCGATGTGGTAATTAGTGGGAACTGAGTTTTTCCCAAAGGGGATGATGACGCATTTTTTGGCATTAAACTTAAGGCCATGGTTTCAACACCAGTCGTTGATCTCAACGAGGCCTTTCTGTAAGATGTCTACATCACTTGGGGAGTTAATAATGGCTCCCAGCTTGCAGTCATCTGTGAACTTGGTCAGCCAGAGTCCCTCTGTGTTGGTCTGGACTTCTGAGAAGTAGCTGTCAAACAGGAGAGGACCCAGGACTGATCCCTGTGGGACTCCATTCATGACTGGTCGGCAGTCTGACTTGGAGTCCACTACTTTCACACTGTGGGTTCTATCTGTTAGCCAATTTGCAACCTACCCAGTGATATAGGGGTTGATGCCTAGTTTGGTGAGTTTATCAATAATTCTTGAGTGGGGAATGGTATTAAAGGCCTTGGCCAGATCAAGGTAGGCTGTATGAACTGCCTTGCTCTCATCCACAGCTCTGGTGACTGACTCAGACAAGTTAACCAGGTTGAGCAGGCATGATCTACCTTTCACAAAACCAAACTGAGTGGGATCTAGAGTTTGGTGATTCCCTATATCCTTGTTAATTAGGTCCATGATGATGCTCTCCATAGCCTTACATATCAGACTCATCAGGCTAATGGGGAGATAATTCCCAGGGTCAGTAGTCACTCCCCCTTTATGGAGAGGGATGGCTGTAGCAGTGTGCCATTCAGTAGGGACAAACCTGAGGTGAGTCTGTGACTGAACAGGGCACACAGATGTGGTGCCAGTTCACTTTGTAGTTCATGTAGAACACAGCCAGGGATATTGTCAGTTCCCATGGAAGCTGTAGTCTTGGACAATGCAGCTTTAACCTGTGCTGTAGTAATGCTGGGTGTCTGGCATTCCTCTGGTATTGTGATTGGTTCTTTAGGGGGTGAGAGAGGGGTAAAGTTGGCACTGAATCTGTCAGCCAGTATGTTGACAATATCTGTTGACTCAGTATATGAGGTACCATCGTGCAGTAACTCAGAGCAAACCAGGATATTGCCATGGAGATTCTTGATATAACTATAGAAGGCTTTGTGGTTGTTTTTAGTGTCTGCCACAATTCTGCATTCATAGCTGGCTTTAGATGTTTTGATGAGGGATCTCAACTTTTTGTTGAGGCTAATAAGGGAGTTTTTCCAGTCTTAGGACTTCACCTTTTTCTGCAAAGCTTTCTTCCTTCTATTGTAAAGTTTATTAATGGCAGGGGACCACCAGATCAGCTTCCTTTTTTGGAGGAGAGAGTCTTGGTTCTGTTGGGTATGGCTAGTTCCATGCATTTATGTACATGTTTGTACAGTGCATTGTTGTATGATTTGGCAGTCATGCCTCTATTTTCCATTGACATGGGTGCCGTGAAGTTAGCCACCTCTGTTTTTAGGAGCCCAAATTTAGCTTTGGAGAAGTTTTTTATGGTGGTTACCTTTGCGGGGGTGGGGTGGGGGGGTGGATTTCCATGTTTCCATGGTGATTAGTTTGTGGTCGGATCTAACCAGGGAGGAATTGACTACCGATACAGAGCAATGGTTGCCCATGTTAGTAATAACCAGGTCGAGGATATTGCCTCCTCTAGTGGGGTAAGAATGATCTGTTCCAAAGCATTGGAACTGATGAATTCCAGGAAGTGTTGGGCCAATGTATTGGTGCATGAATAGTTTTCCCAGTTGATGAAGGGGTAGTTGAAGTCACCTAGTATAAGTGTGCTGGGTTGGACCCTAATAGTTTCAGGAAGCTTAGGAATGTGGACTGAGAGTCTTGGGACATGGTTGGGAACCTATAGCAGGCTACGACCTGAATCGCCGTCTTACCCAGTGTTAGTTGTACCTGGAGTATCTCAGATACATTATGCTGGGCTGCTAGTGTGGAGGTGTGCATATCCTTTATGAATATGGAGACACCACCGCCTTTGGAGCTTTGGTCCATGTTCTGGGGCTGAAGAGTTATAGCCTGGTAGTGCAGGGGTACTTTCTGCTTTAAACCAGGTCTCTGTTACTGCACAAATGTCAATGTTCTCCATTTTGAGGAGTGCTTCAATCAAATGCATCTTGAGATTTAGACTGTAGCATTGAGCAGCATGACCCTCAGATTGCAAATATTTATAGCTGTTACGGTGGTAATTTGGTCTTTGGAACATCGCCTGAAAAAGGCACTATAGGGGTGGCAAGAGCCTTAGCTAATATCCAGAAACCCAGGGTTGACAGATGCAGGCCATCTCTGGCAAAGCATCGAGGTCTGTCAATCATGTCATCCCAAGCAGACAGATACTGGATCCCCCTAGAATGACACCAGAAACTTAGCCAATTGTTAAAGTCAATCATTTTCTGCTTGTACTGCAGTATCATTCTGAGCAACGGTAGGATGCTGCTCAGGGCTAGGGTCATACCTGCCTGGGCCACATAATCTGAGAGATCTTGCATTTCTCTTTTCATGTAGTCCAGGGAGGTGAGTCTCAGGTCATTCACACCCACATGGACAGTGACAGAGTCATACTTGTACATGTTGTGGCATGACCTGAGTGCGTATGTTGTGTCAGATTCTGGCACCTGATAGACAGCTGACTGTTACCTTCTCCTTATTCAACCTAGTGAGTGGGACATCAGTGTGCCTCACTATCGAGTCACCTATGATTACTGTATTGGGCAAGCTGTTTTGCCTTAGGGGATTAGGTTGAGGGGTACACTGTGTAGGTGAGCTGTGTGTCTTGTGGTTTGTGCTGTGTAGTGGTGGTTGAGTGTGTTTCTGCCTTGGAGGTCTCTGCTGTTTGGGTAGATTTCTATTGAGAGCCTCCATGAAGGTGGGTGTGTGGTTTGTGTTTTTATGTGAGAGCTGTGATAGTGGGTGTTCTGGAGGCCTATGTGTTGCATGTGGTGTGGTGCAGGTGTTGACCCTCTCCTCTTGACCAGCTATTCTTGTCTTGGCTTGAGAGTGCATGGCTTCCAGTTTGGATATATAAGTGCATCTCTTACAAGTTTGAGTGTTGGGAGGTAAGAGGAGAGGGTTGCCTGTGTACATGAGGCAGTTGCTACACTGCCTCAGAATGCCCAAGTTCACCAGGTTAATAGGAGAAAGCACAGGGGAACTGACCTTTAGACATGCCAGGAGGGATGGTCATTATTACTAAGTACTGGAGCTGTGTCCTTATTTAGTTCTTTTACAGGAAAAATGTCACTCAAGGTGTCTGAGTCTATACAGAGCACTGCCAAGCACTTGAGGGGAAACTAATACGTAGACCCTGAAAATTTAAGGATGAAGTGTTTAGGCAAATATTCTGATGTTAGAAAGAAATTAAGCAGTACTTACTGAAAAATAAAGAATTAGCTTGTCAAGAATGATGAAAATAGGGGAGTCGCATGAATGGCTACTGCCTGGCTACTACTAATGTTGGTCTCAGCACAGCTTCACACTATTGGGATAAAATACTCCTTTGCTTCTGCTCTCACCAGAAGTAAAATTTTTGCACCAATCCCAAGAAGAGAAGCAGGCCATGACCTGTTTGGTGAGTCACAGTCTTTTCCCAAATAATGCCTTGTAGCCTTTTCCTGGTAGTTGCCTCAAATAGCAACCAGACCAATCGGGTACGTTCTACATAAAATTTGTAGTTTTCTGATAAATCTTTGGGAACTGATGCTACCAAATAATGACAGACACTTAAGTTTCAGATTTCATATCCTTCAGGAAAATGAATGCAAATGCATAACTTGTGTTTATGTTTTAAGAGCAATAACTAATGATTTTTGCCTTTGTTCAGATTTCGTATGGTAAAAGGTTGAGAGGTATGCCCCTAGCATTCATAATCACCCAGCCAAACTAGATTTGCATATCATCCTGGTTGTTCCTCCATTAGGGGACAAAAAAGAGGATCCATATCTTCTCTGGCTTTGAACATTTTGAGGAATCCAAAGATATTTAACAGTTTTCACCACTGGTTCTCAGGAACAATACATGAATATCATAATGGACACAACTGGTAGACCTGAACTTTTAAGGGTAATAGATGTACTGAATGAAATATTCTTGACATGAAATTATACATAAAGTGATTTAAATAAGGTGAATAGTATGGTAGAGGAAATAAACAGGTTGATAATGTCACACATAAGAACTTGAGCATAAATGGGAGTGAATACTGTGTGTACATTAAGAACACATTGTACATTAAGACTGATGACTACATGCAGTACTGTCACCTGAGAAGTTGACAGGAAAGAATAGGAAAAGTACTTTTAACTAAAGGGGATGTAACCACCAAGGTGGTAAGAGAGCATGTGAAATTCACATACGCACACAACAGAACACACAGGAGCATGGAATGGCAGCAACAGACCCACCCAATGCAACTATTAAGATAAGGGGAAATAAGTTCCATTAGTCTATATAAATATATATATATATATATATATATATATATATATATATATATATATATATATATACATACACACACACACATATATATATATAGTTGCAGCCTCTTATCATAAACACTTGGATTTGTATAGTATTTGCACAACTGATAGCTATTTTGATTGTAAAGCACAGTTGTGTAACATCCCTTGTCTTGTGAGAGAAGATCCGTCCTGTGATGTAGCTTGTGGTAATTGCCCCTAGTCAGGTGAAAGAGAAGGGGGAGCCAGTGCTGTCTGGGCCAAAAGGGAGTCACCAGCAAGATAATGGGTGCATTCCACAGTACAGGAAGAGAAGGATAGCCATACAGTAGAGAAAGGAGGAAAGGCAGACAGGAACACCCCCTTCAAAGAAAACAACATGGTTTCCACATTTCAAGCCAGCAGACTTGGAATGATGGAACAGAACCGGTGAAGTTGTTTGTTCAGAAGGGAGGCAAAAAGATCTACTTGAGGAATACTCCACCAATGTACAATGTCCAGAAACACCTCTCTGTGAAGCACCCATTCATGAGGATGTGTTCTGGACCTGCTGAAAGGGTCTTCCACTGTTACTCACCTTAAGAACCGGATGATGGGGGGTTTCAGTCCCAAATCTGATGAGCTAGCCTGCAAAGAAGGTAAGAATTTGTGTCCCCCTCCCCACTTGTTGATGTACCACATGGCTGTCATATTGTCTGTAAGAACCTTTAGAGAACCTGGAACCCAGAGGGAGTGAAAGGCCTGTAGGGCTTGGAGTAGAGTCCTCATATATCTGATAATGATGTGGTTTGATATCTGTGGATGAGACCAAAGACACTGGACTTTCAGATTGCTGGAGGAAGTTCCCTAACCTTGATTGGAAACAATGTACTGCTGTTGAGTAGAAAGAGGAACCTAAAAAGGCAAACCTGGATTTAGGGAGATATGCTGAATCCTCCAGTGGAGTGAGGAATTTGGGAGGTGGAAAAGAAGCCAGCATTGGAATGGTCTAAATCCTGCAACCCCAAAATGCTTGGTCCTGAGAGGGAGTCAGCACTGACTTTTTGAGACTGAAACTGAATCCCACACTGTGCAGAAGCACCATGAAGTGTAAACTCTGAAGTAGGAGCTGCTGAGATGGGGCTTAAACCAGAAGGTCATCCAGATAAGGGAAACCTTGGATACACTAAATTTTCCAGAAAGATACCACAGGGGCCAGACATTTGGAAAATACCTTTGGAGCTGTAAAGTGACCACAAGTCAAAGCAGAGAATTGATAATGAGAGGATGAAATGGAGCAAATTAAAAATTTCCTGAAGAGAAGGTGGATAGGAATATGGAGGCAAATGTCCTTCAAATCTAAGTAGACTAGAAAAGCCTGGAGATGCAAAAGAGAGAAGCATCTGAAGAGACATCATCCTGAAGGAAGGTACCTTGATAAAGGTGTTGAGAATGGGCCATCACATTCCCTCCTTCCTGGGAACCAGAAACATTCTGGAATAGAAACCTGTTCCTATTGAGATAAGGGAACAGGTTGTATAGTTCCTTGTTCCACCAAATCCTGTAGCACCAGAGGAACATGAGGAAGCTGGCAAGGAGGAGGCTGAGGGAGACCAGAAAATGGAGGAAGGGACTTCCAGCATATAAACTAACCATGTCAGATGAAAGAGAGAACCCAGGCATCTGTGGTGATCAGTTGCCAAATGTGGAAGGAAGGGTTAGCCTAAGAGACAGACCAATCTGGCTGAGGGGGAGAGGGCTGTATGTCAGACAGAGGAAGATTCATCAGGAAAATAATTGTCTTGGCCTCTAGAATTCTGAGTGAGATTACATCTGGAAAATCCACATAGAAACCCTCTTACCCTAGCATGTCTGACCATGATATCCTGGGTCAATAATTTCAGATACTGTTTTTTCAGATAACTAGAAATGGAAGACAAACAGCTATGGAGTGACATGGGGACAAAAGCCTGACAGATATCACAATGAGTATGGTCGTGCATAGCACCTAAACAAAAAAGCACTTCCCATGTCTGTCATTATGGGGAATCTACCTCCCACATTCACATTTCTCCTTCCTGGATGACATGAAAAGAAACCCTAAGGAGAAAAATGAAAAGCAGAGACAGAACAGGGAATTTACCTGTAACAGGCTCAGTAGAAGAACAAGCTCAGTGGACAGCATGCAGACCAAATTCAGTAGTTGCATTCAGACTGGCAACAAAGACATTCTGTGGATTAGGCATCTATACATCACATATGTACCTTATACCTTGCACTTAGGGGAATATGTTTCATGTATGATGCCTGGAAGCTGTAAATAGTTTGGTATGCTGGCCAGATGTAAGGCCATCCTTTGCAGGATATCCCAAGAGTAAAGTATACTGCAACAGTGACAAGGAAAGACATCTGGTGGGGTTGAGTGTGCAGTAATAAGTAATTTCTGCACCTCATTTTAAATTGAGGAAAATACAGCATTTGAGATAAAGAATAATGGATTTAAGAGAAATTATAAATGGCAATGTAAACAATGCCTTATTTAAAAACATGAAATATATTTAACATGAATGCAATGCAACATATTCACCATCAGGTTGGCAAAGTAACATGATAAAATACCACCAGACCACCGATTCAAGAAGTAAGTGAATTTAATTAAACACTTGGTGCCTCGGCCTACACAGCCTTCCAAGAGTAAAAACACTACAAAATACTGTTTGCTTATATACAGCATATTGCACAAAACAATTAATCAATTAAGCATACAATTCAAATCACATACTTCCAGTTACATTCTTTGTTGAGTCCCTGAGGCTCCAAAGTACCATACTTTAAAATCAGCAGGGTTTCTTTTTTTAAGAGTTTGTTTTTTAAAGACACACATTCACCTATGCCAACTTGCAATTTTTCCAAGACACAACCCCTAAGAGAATCAAGGTTAGAGTTGTGTGCTGTGTAAGCAGAGGCACTAAGTGTTTCATTAAATTCACCTACGTCTTGGATTGGTGGTCTTGGCGGTATTTTATCATTTTATTTATTTATTTATTTTTTTAAGTTGTATTGGCAAAGTAACATGAACTATTGTATCAAGCCATTCTAGCAAGTAAGACTAGATGTATATAGATGAAGTAGCACAGCCAAATCACGGTCAAAATGGGGGGTAGGGTAATGAATCAGGGCCTCCCATACACACCCTCCACCCCACAGTCATTCCAGAGTCCCATTACTTCACTGTTTCTCCCCAGTTACCATAAACACTGTTTAAACCTCTCAGTGTACATATGTTTTTCTGCTTTACTTCTACAATGATTATTTGGATTTAAGTTAAAACTTTTATTTCAAATTTTATAGCACAAACACCGACAGGCATTTGCTAAACAAAGCAATACAGTCTCACAAGGAAAACAGACTTGGCATTAAAACTTCTTTGCCCTTGAAACCCGCATTCATTGAAACAGTATTGAAACCCACATTCAAAGAAAATGCATCTGGCCAGTGGAAGAAAAAGTTTACCTTTTGGCTGATTTCAAATCATAGGACCCTTATACACATTTTTAGGGTTATGCATACATGCATGTGTTCTTTGATTCACCTTCCTGACTGTATTAAATGATATTCCTTGTATAAACAAGCACCACTTATTAGAGCATGGTTTAAATTTGTAGTCTTGAACATTTTTCTATTAAGCAATTGATACTTGTATCAGATAAGGATTAATTCTACTACTAATGCATTGTCTAAACATATTCTTGACACTGATGAAACTCACTTTTTTATGTTTAATGTTTTAGAGGTTATTAAAATGAATATTAGATAAGGTGATATATGAAACCGAACTGAAAGTGCTGAGGCATGATGAATTATTAAACTTAGAGTGGACAGGGGTAAGGGTTTGAATGCTAAGGTCCCCTTGAAACCATTTTTAAAAGTGAAGGGGCTACAACATTGAAAAACATCTATCTAGAAGTGGTCCAGTGGTATAATTTTTACCTTTCATGTTAGAGGCCTGTGTTTGATTCTAGGCTAAGTTTTAAATGTTTACTATTGATCACACATATCTCTTGAACATTGTGGAAATATGTTGGAAGGGAGTGTTTATTGTGAGGAGAAGCCAAAGGCTAGCTGATATGCACTTGTTATTAACTAAATTATTTTAATTTGCATTGTCTGATTAGTTTGGCCACTATATAATATGTTTTTAATTGTGGAACATGATTGACTACAAGTCTTCACTAAGTAAAGCCTGAATGGCTGTATTCTGGTTAGTAACTTTGCAACATGATTGGTTATATTGTTTTTCCTTTGCATGCATGATTGGTAGAAAATTAATTGTAAGGAACCTATACAAATGGTTATAATACTAATCTAAGTGGAATCTGAGTGGCTATATTACTATGTTGTAAGCTACTGAATGGTTAACAAATGTGTAGTGTGATTACAATCTAATATTAAGCCACCCACCTTTGCTGGTAATGTTTTATTTTAAGTTTTTTCTGATTGGTCTTATTGTTACATCTAGTGAAATTTGAATGGCCATCAGACAGATAGTAAATGTGCAATATGATTGGTTATAGTGCTTTGTTATGCCTCCTATGACTGGTGACACTGTCTTATTTAAATGTTTCACTAAAGTTCAACACTAAATCTGTCTGATGAAGCAACTGTTTACTTTGTGAAAGCATTCACCAACTTTTATTATTTTTATATTCTACTTTATTAAATAATTTTTAACATGGAATATGTATTGGTCTCACTCTGTGCATTTTTGTTACTTTTGTATTGTTGAGTGGACGATTTACCTTTGCAGTCGTATTTGTTTTACTTCTTTTTTTTTACTCTTAAAATGTTGTCTCAAATATTACACCTTAAAGCAGGATTTAATTAGACGCTGTCTCTTTAAAATTTCACCACTGCCCAATTAATCAATTGGAAATGAATTCTTGGAGGGATTTTTGCCTATTTAAATGGAATGGATAAGTGCACTTGTTATTCTGATGAAGTCCTGAATACTAGGATGAAAGCGCTCAACAATCATGTTTTCATTCTGTTGATTTTCAGTATTTTTTGCTTTGGTGGTTAATACATTTGTGTGGAAGGGATCCATTGAGTTGAATCCTATGTTCTTGGCTGCTAGCATTACTTACTTGTGGGTTTGTTGTTTTACCTATTATGTTTGAATTTAGTTTTTCATGTCTTGAGTCTGTAAATGGACACCTTAGCCAAAATTCTGCCCTCTTTATCACTTTATCATCACATTGCTTTTGATTTCTTGTACTTTGTATTACTTTATTGCAGTTTTCTATTTTGTAAATTGTGATTGTTTTCTTTACACTGTGTTTTACTTGTATTATGCTTTTTATTGCATATTAAAATTTGAAAAGAGGCCACAACTGTGTCTCTTGTGAGTTAGATTTTTTCACACCTTCCCAGCCTGTTACTGTTGTGTTCTTAAACACCACTGTCTTTGCAGTTACCTGCCCTTTGTGTTAATTTGACCATACAGCTCCTTCCCTCTCTCCTTTCTCTGGCTGGTGTAAGTAAGCACAAAATTATCATTTTGTGAAATCTCTCCCCTTCAACTATTTAAATTTATTGGCCATCCCATTGTATTCAATACCAGAATACAAAAGACCCCACCCCATATCAATCTATCTTGCTCTTTTAAAAATAGTGACTCTCTACTATGACAGCTAAAACTTAAGTTAGCCAGTTAGATATCTAACTGCTTAGTGCACACTGCAGCGTTTAGGGTAAATCATTTTTTAATCTTATTTTTAAATATCTATTGCAAGACCACTTCTTACTGGAGAGCCCACATTCTACCTCTCAGTAGCCATCTTGGGATTAATGCTTCTGTTTTCTCATGGTGAGAGAAGAATCACAGGGGCATTACTTCCTGAAAACTGCTGACCACCATAAAGCCTGCTAACTGCTTTATAGGTTACAGCTTGGAATCCGTGCTTATATTCTGGTCCTGGTGAGAGAAGGAGCAGAGTGCATTGATTCCTGGCTGTTTCTGGTTGGATAGTGAGTGTCGGTGCTTAACATTCCTGACTGGTCTGGTTACTATTAAAGGCATTCAGCAGGAAAAGGCTACAAGCCTACTGGCCCTTGCCTCATCTTGGACAAGACTGTGGATCACCAAACAAGCTGTGGCCTGCTTCTCTTCTTGGGATTGATGATAATATTTTGCTTCTGGTGAGAGAAGAAGCAAAGGAGCATTGTAACCCAACAGAATGAAGCTGTGCTGAGACCAGCATTAGTAGTAGCCAGGCAGTAGCCATTCATGTGACTCCCCGCTTTTCATCATTCTTGACAAGCTAATTCTTTGTTTTTAGTAAGCACTGCTTGATTTGTTTCTAACTTCAGAAAATCTATTTAAATACTTCAACCTTAAATTTTCAGGGTTTATGTATTAGTTTCCCCTCAAGTGTTTGGCAGTGCTCTATACAGACTCAGACACCTTGAGTGACATTTATTCTGCAAAAGCACAATTGAAATTTCTCCAATACCTACTTGTACATAGGACAGCTAGTCTGTAGTGATAAGCACTGTTCCCATATTGCAAACCAGATACTCCTGACAGTGATTGATATTCTCACTCCAGCTGTCTAATCAATAAAAAAAAGGTCTGTTGCCATGGATATGAACTATCCCACTGTCTCCATTACCAGCTTGGTGGATATGGGTATCTTGAGGCAATTTAGAAATTGCCTCATGTTTACTGACAACCATTTAATTTTCAAACAAACTGATATGGTATGTGAGAGATGTATTTACAGAACATCACTGGAGGCAAAGCTCTCACATAAAAGTACTCCTAATGTCAATAAGGTTGTCAGTAGTACACACACTGCACCCATCATGCACAATTCAAAGCAGACATATCGACCCAAATATACTGAGGCAATAAAATGTGACTTTCCTAAACAACAAAGACCTCCTAGACGAAGTACACATAACAAATACCCTCAGCAGTCCCAAATGTGCTCTTTCAAAATGACACCCACATCAACACACAGAGCTATATCTCACGGAGCCTCTACCTCTAAGCCCATAAGGCAAGCCACTACACAATCCAGCATTCTAGTCACTGGAAATGTCATTGTGAGACATACTGATGACCCTCTCACAAAACTGAGGAAGGAGAATGTCACGGTCAGTTGTTTATCAGAGGCTAGGATGCACCACATTACGAATGCACTAAGGTCACTGGACCAAAATTATCAATATGACTCACTTATAATCCATGTGGAAGTAAATGACCTGAGACGTACCTCCCTAGATTATATGCCTTCTAAATAGCATGAAACATGATCTATCAGGGCCTCTGGAATTGCTGTGTAACTATATCCTCCAAACAGGCTTCATGCCTCATGAATGGAGAAAGGCAACAGTCATCCCTCTGCGCAAAGGTGCCATCTGCAGACCCTGGAAACTACAGACCCATAAGTCTCACCAGTCTTATATGTAAAGCCATGGAAAGAATTATCATGGAGATGATCAATAGAGATATAGTAAACCTCCAGACACTGGACCCGACCCAGTTTGGTTTCAAGGGCATGGACTTCTTTGAGAAGGTCACCAAAGCAATGGATGAGGACAAAATCGTTCACACTGCCTACCTTGACCTGACAATATTAATATTATATATATATATATATATATATATATATATATATATATATATATATGTGTGTGTGTGTGTGTGTATATGTATGTATGTATTTATTTATTTTATTTTATTTTACATTTGTTGACCGGGTTTGTCCGACTGAGCTGAAGAGACCTTTTTCAGCAGAGGCCCGGGGAGAAAGCTCCAACATATTATACAATTTTCATTATAAATTAGCATTAAACAGCAATCCAACATATTATACAATTTTCATTATAAATTAGCATTAAACAGCAATGTTACAAAATGATTACAAGCATTAAGTAGCAATACAATGTTATACAGTGTCAATAATCAGAAGTATATATATATATATATATATATATATATATATATATATATATATATATATATATATACAGAGAGAGAGAGAGAGAGAGTAATATTATTATTATTATTTGAATGCATTTTAATGAACACTGTATTGGATGTAGGTCTTTAATATTGTAAAAAATAAGGTTTTACATTATTTGGGGTATTAATGTAGGCTATGAAAAATTTATTAGTGGCTTATTTGCATTCTTAATTGCATCTTTTAATTGAACTTTTTAGTATTTAAGGGACTGTAATTGGATTAGTTGTGCATCTGATAAAAGTCTTGCATGGGGAAGATGAAAACGAGGTGACTTAGTTAAGCTTTTATGATTGTTATTTTTTTTTTTTTTTTGGTTTTGGAATAAAGTTGAGTGAAGACAGTTCCATGGAAGTGAAGTGGTTTCTCCTTCCAAGTGCCTTGGTTTATGAGTTTTGAGTATCGAGTTTGGTGGAGGCACTGTTTCTTCTTTGTTTACTTGGCATTTGACACAATGCCCCACTCGGACATTGTTGAGAAACTCAAGAGGTTAGGTACAAACCCATACATCACCCGGTGGATAGACACCTGGCTCACGGACAGAACCCAGGAAGTTAGAATTGGGGAGTCCACCTCTACAAAGAGGCCAGTCACAAGTGGAGTCCCTCAGGGATCAGTCCTTAGACAACATGTTTTTGGCATTTACTTCTCAGAAGTCAAGGCCAATGTCAGCGGTCTCTAGGTGACTACGTTTGCAGATGATTGCAAATTACCATATTTCCCCGAAAATAAGACCAGGTCTTATACTTTACCCCCACCGAAATATGCATTAGGGCTTATTATCAGGGGATGCCTTATTTAACCCCCCCCCATACAACAATCTACATTTATTCATTCATTTATGTACACAAATCGACATTTATTCATGTACAAAAATTGACGTTTATTCATATACACAAATCGACATTTATTCATGTACACAAATCGACATTTATTCATGTACAAAAATCAACATTTATCCATGTACACAAATCGACATTTATTCATGTACACAAATCAACATTTATTTGGTACTTTTCCATAATTTGGGCAACAGTTCTAGGTAATGTGTTAACAGTTGTGTGAGAATTCTACATAAACAGTGCAACAAACATTTCAACTTCAGACTATCTACACCTTGGCTTTCACGGTGCAATATTTCATGCTTAACAGAAAGTGCAGAAAAATCTCAATACATGTGTATTGGAGGATCAGAATAAAACAGGTGAATAACTGCCACTTTTTGAGTGGTGATGCTTTCTTTATTCTTTACCCAAACCGTAAGAGAAGAATGATGGAAAGTCATAAAAATGAAGTCTGGGAACTAGTGGCCTTACTTTGTAATTATCCATTGATAAGTGGTGGTGCTGCAGTAGCGTTGTCACCTCACAGTAAGACGTTGTCCTGTTCAATTCTCAGCTAAAGCGTCTTCTGTGTGAAGACATGCGTGAATGGGCTTACCTTCATTGAAGGTTGTACGTCAGGGCTGGCAACTCGGTACGTAAAAATCTACTGCCAATCATTAGCGGACCAGAGTTCCGCTGTGGCGACCCCTAACCGGGAAAAGCCGAAAGATACAATAACCTTAACACAAAAAAGTAAAAAAAAAAACTGACAAGAGCTTGCTGGCAGCTGAAAGCAGAAGCAATCCATTCTGTTGCACCGATAATGGAAAAGTTATTCAAATACAGTCATATATCTTCTTCTGGAACATTGTCATAAGTCTCCAGCCCCCGAATTCCGGCCTGAATTACCTGTGACTCCACTTCCTGTAGAACCATTGGCTCCAATCTGTCATGCCTAGCAATAGATCTCTCCTTAAATGAGCACTGCTTGTCCATATAGCCTGCTCATAGTGCATTGGCAACACAGCTGTCAGTGATTTTATCCCATGAATTCTTCACCCAAGTCACAAACTCTTGCAGACTAGGCTTCACAAAGTTTCCACGTTGATTTCTCTCCATTCTATTTTCAATGTAGTCATTGAGTTCCATGCACAAATGGTCCTTGAATGGCTTGTTTATTGCCATATAAAGAGTCTGGAGATAGGCAGTCATTCCTGCGGGAATCATTATTTGATCTATTCTTCTCTGTGCAAGGAAGTTCTTCATGTCTTTAGCGTGGTGAGTGCTGGCTGAATCCCAGACTAGCAGACCTCTTTCGGCATCTCACAAAACAAGTGGCAGCATTACATCAACCCACTTCCTTATAACTGCTTGTGTGAACCAGGCTTTTTCAGTTTCAAGAATGTAAATGCCTGAAACATGTTCAATCTTATCTTTCTTGCCCTTATAATTAGAGGTGGGGTTTTCTTTCCATCTAGATGAATTGCCAAAATATAGGTAACATGTGCACTTTCGTAACCAGTGGATGGAATGTAGATTGATGAGGCACCCCCTCTGATCAATTGTTGTTTGAGATCTTTGGCCCAAAAACACTGCAGTTTCATCAATAGCAAGCATGTTGGAGAGTTGGTATTTAGAAAAGTCGATGCCATCAACAAAGGACTTGAATGCAAGTGCACGTTTAATATCTTCAGTATCTTCCAGCTTGAACAGTGCTGTCGATCTACTTAGAGTCAGTTTATATCGCTGAAGGAAGCCAGCCAGCCAATGTTGTGATGCTTTGAATTCTTCTGGGGATATTTCTAACTGTGGTGCCATTGCAAGGGCAAATGCTTGAATATCAGCTCTGCGCACAACCAAAGCCTTTGCTCTCTTGTTAGCAATCCATTCACAGATTATGTCTTCCAGCTCAGGAAATAATGGTTGTTAACCTGATCCACACTTGCACTTCTTAGCATTTCCCTTGTCCACCTGTTGACTGAGGTTATTGTACTCTGCTCACTATTTTCAGACCATTTGGAGATCCAATTTCTTCTCTTTGCAGAAAGCCATCAGATTCTTTCCCTGGGAGTCCTCCATGATTCCTTTCTTGTACTCAATGGAATAGCTCTTTCTTTGCACTCATCTTGTCTGGGGGGTTAATAGAAGACTTACAAGACAGGAGTAGCAACAAAAATGGTGACAGTTAAGAAGACACAACCACACCTATTTGTTATCAAGTGCGCACATTTTATGTGCATTGTCTGTATTTTGACCAATCAAAGTACACTTGCCAGTGTTTATGGGCCAAGGATCTCAAACGTCAAGTGTGAGTGAGAATTAGGGTTACAGTAAGAATCATGGAAGACTCCTGGGGAAAGAATCTTATAACTTTCTTCAAAAAGAAGTCGTCGGGTGTCCGAATGATCCGAAAATGGTGAGCAGAGTATCATAACAGTCAACATCCATCGTATGTTGTTGACGATCCTAACTGGGGCTTATTTTTGGGGTAGGGCTTATATCCTGACCACCCTGGAAAACCATGCTAGGCCTTATTCTGTGGTTAGGTCTTATTTATGGAGAAATACAGTAGGAGCTATCATTGAATCTTAAACTGTCACAAATGTTCTCCAGGAGGGGCTGACACAGACAAACAATTGGTGTCAGAGCCATGGACCAAAACTAAATGCCAAGAAATGCATAACAGTATCCTTAGGGAAGTCATCCATCCCTGATAACTATCATATTGCCAACACATCCCTTAAAGTTGACCCAGAAGTCAAGGACGTAAGGACACACACAGATAGCAATCTAGCCTTTGACCAGCACATGTCTACAGTGGTGAGGAAATCATTCTACGTTGCACAACTTATAAATAAAGGTATAGCATCTAAGTACAAGGCAGTCAGTGTTCCACTGTATTCAGCATTCATCAGACATGTCATTGAGTACAATGCCCCCTTTGGTATGTACCTAGCCAGGCATATCCAACAATTGGAATGCCCACAGAGGTTCCTCGCTAAATGAATACATGACGTAAGTAAAATGTCCTATGCAGACTGCCTCAAGGTCCTATCCATGTATTCCATCTCCTACAAGCTTTTCAGGGGAGATCTATGCCTGGCATACAGGACATTGTCAGCCCCACTATGATGAACCCCCTGCATATCCACAAAACAAACAGCACCATAATTACCCATTCTAAAGACTTAAACCTTGCCTGATATAAATAGGACCTGCTGGAGAGATAGGTATGTATCCCAGAGACTTCCCTGTCTATGGAACAGGCTGCCCATCCATGTGAAGCAGTGTTCCTCCCTAACCCAATTCAAGTGCAACTTGGAAAACTGGATGGAAAACCGGAAATTCATCCTTTGTTTGGCACCTGCATCTCTAATGGACACAGGTAACCTGTAAATGGTTAATTTCCCAGGCCCATGCTTACACTTATCAAGGGTGTGATGCCACTGCACTGGCCCAGTAATCAAGGAGCCTTAATCCTCACCCCTGGCAACAGTGAGGGACATACACACTTTCAGGATGACAAGTACACGCACAGTAAAGTACAATTTCCCTTAACAACACACAGAGACCACAGTCAGTCTGGGTCTGGTTTCTCCCTTTATCTCCAGATCACCAATAAGAATCCCCACTGGCACAGTTTTAGGGTTGAGATCTCAGCCGAATGGTCAAGCAAAAACCTCCAGCACTCTCTCTGTCCAACTAGTGCTTCACGCCTCTGCCCAAGTAGCTGACACACCCACACTTAGAGATTTGATTTATATAGACACACACACACACACACACACACACACACACACACACACACACACACACACACACCTGGTAAAGACTAGCACAGGCTTACTCCCTATGCCCCCTTCAGCCAAGAGTATAAGGTAGTTATCACTGCCACCAACCACTCTTATCAACTACTCTAAACCCTTAACACAGGGTGTCCAATCCTAGTGTGTAATGTTACTAATAATCCAAATGGTAGTTTTGACCAAGCGCCAGGCTATTAGGAGTGGCCTGTACAGTGTCACCAAATACATATACAAGCACTATAAGAGCTTAAATATGTCTCATAAATATCAGCCACAATGATAGTTTTAAATATATTTAATTAAATACATCTAATAATAAATAATAAAATAACAAATCAATACTCAGTACATCAACACAGTAACTTCAGAGTTCAAAAACACAGGAAATATTTTAAAACAACATTGCAGGACAGTGTCAAATAAATACAGAAAACATCTAAACTAATCTTTACTATATTCCTAACTATATCTAAAAGAAATCACTGTACACTAGTTACTTACGATTAGCAAGGCAAGTGCAGATGGTGATGATGAGTGGATGTTCTTGCTAGGTCCAAGACAAAATACAAAATGCACAGTATCTCTCTCTAAGAGAGCTCTTAAATTAATAGCAAATATTACTGCTGGGTTAGCTTGGATGGCATCACTTTTTGTAACCTGTCTTCGATTCCCAGGCTAAATCCCCAGTGTCCAACATTTAAAATCTCTGTGTGAAAAAAAATAAGTTATGTACTTACCATAATGTTCCATGTTTGTAGTCCATCTCACCTACATTCTTGCTGGATGGGTTTGGAGCTGATTCTTGGCTCCGACTCGGCTGATACTAAAGCTTGAGAGCTTTTACTAACTCAAGGCTAATCGCTATCCCATGGTGCCTCATGGCAATTCCCAAATCTTGTTTGCAAGAAAGTAATAGGTACATAATAGTCAGTAAACTATCAAAAAGTATGCACATACAGACAGAACACTGTGTATACTATCCATGCCAGGTAGATGGACAACTGCAACCAGGTCAGACAACATAATGTATAGTCCACCAGTTCCTCCAGGAAACAGGAAGGGGGAAGGAGGGTGGGACGCAAGAATGTAGGTGAGATGGACTACAAACATGGAATGTTATGGTAAGTACATAACTTCTTTATGTTATGTAGTCTTATCTCGCCGTAATTCTTGCTGGATGGGACAGCGTCCCTAACACCTTTATCCTGGGTGGCTCAAGTGAAGAGACTCTTCAGCACAGTGGACCCAAAGGATGACCTGTCCCGGGAGGCCAAATCCAATTTGTAATTAGTGACAAAGGTATGAGGTCTTGCCCAAGTAGCTGCTGCACAAAAGGTATCAATTGGGAGTCTAGATCTAAAGGCATACGAAGTTGATAATGTTCTTGTTGAATGGCCTTTTACTTTGGCTGGTAATTGTTTGCCAGCAGCTTTGTAAGCAAATGAAATGCAGTCTGAAAGCCATTTAGACAAGGTGACCTTAGAAACAGGCAAGCCTTTATTTTTGTCTGAAAAAGAAACAAATAATTGATCTGATTTTCTAAATTCTTTAGTCCTGTGCAGGTAAAACTTGAGAATTCTGTGGACGTCCAATTGGTGTAGTCTGTATTCTGATTTATTAGTATGATTTAGAAAGAAAACTGGTAGTTTGATGGTTGTGTTGAGATTATGCTCTGAACATGCCTTAGGAAGAAAGGAAGAATTAGTTCTAAGTGAGACTCTATCCTTCTGGAAAACAATGTAAGGAGGTTGAATGGTGAGGGCTTACAATTCTGAAACTCTCCTAGCAGACATTATAGCCACTAACAACAATGTTTTCCAAGACAATAATTTCAGATCCGATGAAGAAGAGGGTTCAAAGGGGGAAGAAATTAAAGATGTACGAACTAGGTTTAGGTCCCAGGGCTCCTGATTGGAGGTCTGAGAAGGAGGTTTTGCATAAAGTGTGGGACATGATTGGATTTCCCATGTAGCCAAAATGGTAATTAGAGATGGCAGCTGACTAAACTCTAACAGTAGCAGCTGCAGCTCCTTCATGAAAACTGGATGCCAGGAAGGACAGGATAGACTCTATAGGAGCTGAGTAGGGATCTATGCCTTGGTTTGCTGCCCAAATGGAGAACCTTTTCCATTTGCTGGAATATAGTTTCCTTGTGGAAGGTTTGGACTGTAGGGGAAAGGGAAACACACCTGGCTATTCGTGGAACTGGAGCAGCCATGCTGGCAATTTCAGGGTTTGGATAGTAGGATGGAACTGCCCTGATTGATGAATCAGGAGGTCTGGAGATGGTTCCAGAATCCATGGTCCCTCCAAGAGATATTGCCACAGGAAGGGGAACCAGACTTAGTGAGGCCAGTAAGGACCAATGAGGATCAGGGTACTCTTCAACAGTTTTGCTTTCCAAATCACTTTTGGAATGAGTGGAAAAGGTGGAAAAGCCTAAATGAGTCCTGGAGGCCAGTTGTGGACCAGAGCATCCCTGGGTGACATCCCCGGATGGGGAATTAGGGCAAAGTAGCTGCTGCATTTGGTGTTCATGTATGTGGCGAATAGGCTGCAGCAAGGCTGGCTCCATTTGCGAAAAATCTCTTTCACAACCTCTGAATTCAGAGACCATTCATGAAGCATCAGAATTGCTCGACTGAGTTTGTTGGCTATCACATTGGACTTCCCTGAGATGTGCATTGCTACCAGAAAGCATTGAGTGTCCATCGCCCATTTCCATACTCTTAAAGCCTCTCAACAAAGTGGGTAAGATTTGGTTCCCTCTTGCTTGTTTATGTACCACACTACAGACATGTTGTCTGAATGAATCGCGATCGTCCCAGTGGGAAGAGAACTGTGAAGTGCTTGCAACGCGTATAGCACCACTCTAATCTCCAGAACATTTATGTGCAAGTGGTTCTCATGATCCTGCCAAGTACCTTGAACCATCATTCCCAGATAATGCCCCCCCAGGTGTCCGTGGTCAAAACTGCATTTTCTTGAGGGGGAGCAAGTGGGTGACCTAGATAAAGTTGATCTGCATATAGCCACCATGTTAGATCCTTCTTGCAAGAGTTTGTGATGAGTATTTAGTGAGATAGGGAGAGATCCTTCATTAACCATTGGGCAAACAGTAGCCACTGAAGTACCCTCATGTGCAGATGAGCTAGGGGAACTAAGAGAATGGTGCAAGCCATAGTCCCTGGGACCTGAAGGACTATCCTGGCCTATACTTTGTTTCTCTTCAGTAAGAATCTGACTCGGTCATGTAATAATTCTATCCTTTCTGGTGTCAGTTTTTCTGTCATGGTGGTTGAGTCTATTTCTGACCCTAAGAATACAATGTGCTGTGATGGATATGAGGCTGATTTTTTTAAGTTTATTGTAATGCCTAATCTGGTGCACAAGGATTGAGTCTTGTCCCTGGTTCTGATTAGTTGGTGCTTGGTGGTAGCAGTGAGGAGCCAATTGTCTAGGTACGGAAACACTTGGAATCCTTGACGTCTCAGGTAAGCCTTTATCACTGCCATGCATTTGGTGAACACTCTGGGGGCTGTAGTGAGGCCAAAGGGCAGTGTTTGAAATTGAAAATGACTGGCTTAAAGCTGAAAGCGTAGGTGCCTATTTTGATGTGGTAGTACGCGTCCTGAAGATCTATTGAGCACATCCAATTGTCTTTCCCAATAAAGGGAAATATCGACTGCAGAGTGATCATTCAGAACTTTGACTTCTTTACAGACTTGTTTAGTTTGCTGAGATCTAGAATTGATCTCCAGTCCCCTGTCTTTTTTGGAACTAAAAAGAATTGTGAGTAAGTACCGGATCCTATTTGCTCTGTGGGGACTTCTTGGAAGACTCTTTTTTGCAGCAACGAGATGACCTCTGATGTTGCATGGTCTAACTGAATGGGTGGCATGTCTGGTAGAGACCGGTTTACCAGGGGATCAGAAACAAAGGGAATCAGGTAAAGTAAGGTCTTTTGGCTTTTTCCCGGTTAGGGGTCGCCACAGCGGAACTCCAGTCCGCTAATGATTGGCAGTAGATTTTTACATGCTGGCTTGCCGGACCTAATGCACAACCTTCAACAAAGGAACGCCCATTCATGCATGTTGCCACACAGAAGACGCTCTAACTGAGAATTGAACGGGCAACATCTAACTGTGAGGTGACAACACTACCGCAGCACCACCACTGCAAACAAAGGGAATCAGGTAACCTATGGATATTATGGTTTGTACCCAATGATCTTGGGAAATTTTTAGCCAGGCACTTGGGTACAGTGAAAGTGACCCCCGACTGCCTCCAGAGATGGACTGTTGGGCAACCACTCAGGGGCGATGGAAGGGATAATCAGAGAAAGTTTCTCTATCTCACTGATGTTGTGTACCTCCTCTGCCACGAGGACAGTGTCTTCCGTTATATCCTCCACCTCTGCCTCTAGGGGAGGGTTGACCTTGTGCCTGAGGGAAACCTTTTTTGGGATTTAGGGAACCACATTTTCGCTCCTGTTTGACCCTTGGGATAGGGTCTAGAAGAAAGGGAGACACGGATTCCGATGGGGGATAAGGTTTTCCCTTCCTGCTCGCACCTGGTCAAAGTCTCTTTTACCTGTGATCCAAAAAGAGTTGAACCATCAAAGGGGATGTTGGTAAAGGAAGACTTATAGGATTCTGTGAAGTTATAGACACATCCAGGAATGTCTCCTAGCAGAGATTCCTGCTGTGGCTGCCCTGCCACTGCATAGGAAATCAGCCTCATGGAGGAGTTAGCTATGGATGTAAGGGTGGAGAGCTGCGTAGATACCTTGTCCATGGATCCTGAAGCTACTGAACCCTGAAGGGTGTCTCCCAACTCCTTCAAGAGATCCCTTTGAAGTCTAGTTTAATAGGAAAGGTAATTCAGCAAGCTTGAAATAAATGACACTGAAGAGAAGGTATGCTTTCCATACCTATCCATCATCCTGGACTCCTTATTAGGAGGATGGATATTAGAAGATGTCTCAGACAACTCCTTTTTCGTGGCTGCTGCTACCACCATAGTATCAACAGAAACTCCCTTAGAAAGAAAAGACTTATCTTCCGGAGCAGTCATAAATTTGCTTGGCCTCCTTGGGACAGGCTCCACTGTGTCCGCAGAGGTCCAGGCTTTCTGGGATATGACCCCCAAGAGCTGGTCATAAGGTGGTGTCACCCAGGAGGTGGACGGTCAGGAACCAAAGACCTCAAGGTACACTGATTCATCCTCAATAGGGTTAGAGGTCTTTTAATCACCCCTCTGTCTAAGGAGTTCAAGGATGTCAGAAAAGGAGGCATCCTCAGAGGGGGATCTAGGGGACCCTTCTGACTCATCCAAATCAGTGTCTGACGTGACAGACTCAGGTGAGTCAACATGCTTCCTCTTACAAAGTCTCTTCCAAGAAAGCTCCCCAGTGGGATAACCTGGGAAGGCCTCAGAAGGGGGGACACCTCCAATGGGGGCTGCTTGGGTCTCTGGCTCCCTGTGCTGAGGGGGTGGCAGGGGAAAAGAGGTTGCTGCCAGCTGCTGGTGGGACATTGAGTCCAAAGGCAGGGCTTTGGTACTGGACAAAGCTTTCTCTATTGCTTCAAAAGCTTTTCCACCCCGCTCCAAAGACGACCACCATTCTGAGGAGACGGAAGATCCGCTCCAAGCAAGAGGGACATGTTCCGAAGCAGACGTGGGAACCGAGCTCAGTCGAGCCAAAGCACCAACAGGACAGGTCAGTTCTGAAGAAAAAACGGGGTGACTATCCCTCTCAAAGTTGACTAGAGAGCGTCAGCCCCTAGATCCCTCAGTTCCAGACTGAGCCGCTGAGGACAGAGTTATCGGTTCTGCGGAAGCAGGAAGAATTCTCAGAACCAAAGGATCCAACAAAGAAGAACCTGAAGTGTTTGGCTCCGAGAGCGAAGCAGTTGGAGGAGGAGCAGTAGTCTGTAGATGGGGCGGCTCTTAAGCCTTTGGGTCCATAAGGGCTAACTTTTTAGCCAGAGCCAGGTCACAGAGCAACCTCTTCACCACCCGCTCTATGTCCTCATCTGAAAGTGTCCTGGAGGAATGGGTGGAGACCTCAACGTAGGTGAAACAGGGTCAATAACTGGTGAGTGTCTTGATACCGAAGGTTGCCTCAGCACCATAGAAACCAACGGCACCAAGACAGAAGAAATAGAATCAGAGCCAGAACTCCTTGGCTCCATCGCTTTAGACTTTTTAGATGGCTCCGATGCTGGAACCGAAGATTTTTCTCTTCACAGTTTTGGGAGATGTCTGACCAAGTTCCAGCTGTTCCTGGAAGGAACTGGTCATAAAATCCCTGTCTGTTAATTTATGTTTTCTCTCATTAAGAGCCCTAGTACTAAAGGCATAACAAAAAGTACAGGGTTCTTGTAAGTGAGCTTCTCCCAAACAGTACACAGCTAGTGTGACTGTCAGTTAATGACATTTTTTGTGAACACTTGTCAGATTTCTTAAACCCCGACGGGCAGTGTTCCTTATGTTCTCTGTCTTTCTCTTTAGACATGCTGACAAGAAAACATGGCTAACAACAATTTTAATAACAACAACACTAACTATAACTAACAGCAAAGATATGAAGAGAAGAAAAGTTTTTTTTTTCTTTTCTTTTTTTAAAGACTAGCACTCAGGGAGGAAAGGCCCTCTAATTTAAATGGGCAACTATGGCCCTCTAACTAAAATGGGCCATACAATCCTAAAAAGGTGGAATAGGGGATTAAGCACTCAATAACAATTACACAGGTAATAACTAACAACTATTAAAAGTAGAAAGTGAAGAAAAAGGACGAAATATAACAAGACTTATCAAAAATTCTTCTACTCAGCCAACGAGCCAGTAAGGAAACAACCTTGAAGCTTTTGCAACAAATGAGATCTGGGGAATTGCCATGAGGCACAATGAGATAGGGGTTAGCCTCAAGCCAGTAAAAGCTCTCAAGCTTTAGTATTGGCCAAGCCGGAGCAGAGAATCGGCTCCGAACCCATCCAGCAAGAATTACGGCAAGACAGGACTACATAACATTACATATCTCTCAGATGTTTGCTCAGAACTGAAAGTCATAAAACAATAAAACACTTTCAAAACAATGCAGAAGGCACCCTAGTTCTAGACATCCTGTCCCCTTGCTGCATTGAAACTAACTTTTATAGCATAATCGTAAAGCAGTCAAATTTCAACTTATTTTCTTGAACTTTTGCAAGTTAACTCTGTATGTTCCAGTTTCTGCTATTAAAACATACATTTGCACAGGTATATAGTTTATATACATTTCTGTTCTTTTCCAATAGGGTACACTGTGGATACATCTTAGCTGAGTACATAACATACAGTTCTGTACAAATCATATCAATATTCACAAATGACACAGATTTATTTACAAACGTCCAGATAGCTGGACTGGCAATATTTCCCTAGATCACAAACTGTATCAGAACTTGTCAAAGATTTGGGATGCATGGGTAGGCTTAAACACGCCCTTGTGGTCGTTAGCCTAGTAAACACCTATGAACCTATAAAATCATAAACACACAGTACTGAAATACTGTGACCTATTTGCCTTTGAGATAAAACAAGATTTTTTTTTGGACACTGGCTCATTCTGCATTGATTTTGTGCTTCATGTCAAGGCAGTCCTTGCTATAAGGGTTATCTGAGTTATCACAGCATGATTTTTCTTCATGTAGGACTGAGTTAGTGTACTGGATCTTCCCTTGGATCTTTCGCTTTTGCAAAGAAAGGATTCCTTCTGCGGTTCATTCATATTAGTCACATTGTTCAAATTTATAACTAAGCATCTCATGATCCCATCTGTATAACTGGTGTCCAAATCACAGAGTAAAACTGAATGCCAAAAATGCATTATCATACCCTTTGGGAAGTCAGCTATCCCAGAGGACTACTACATTCACAATATACCCTCACGTGTTGGCCTTGTTGTTTGGGATTTGGGAACTTATATAGACAGTGACTTGAGTTTCAACCAACATGTGTCCTTAGTCATAATAAAATCCTTCTATATTGCACATCTTATAGACAAAGGGATTGTGTCTAGATCTAAGAATGTCGTTGTCCACTTTTTCTCAGCCCTCTTTAGGTCAATCTGTCCAGACACATGCTAAACGGAAATGCCCACA
Organism: Protopterus annectens; assembly: GCF_019279795.1. Taxonomy (NCBI): domain Eukaryota; kingdom Metazoa; phylum Chordata; order Ceratodontiformes; family Protopteridae; genus Protopterus; species Protopterus annectens. The sequence continues at coordinate 176,868,133 of NC_056734.1, forward strand.
GAGATAACTGATTAAAAGGATACATGGCCTAAACATTATGCCCTACATGGACTGACTCAAAGGCTTGCCACTATATTCTGTATCCTACAGACGACTAAAAGGTGAACTATGTTATGGCATACAAGACATCCTCTGACCCAATACTGATGGACCTCTACTCATCATAAAGTCAAATGGCAACATATACATTCCATTTAGAGATATAACCCTCTTCTGCAACATATCTCATAGAGGATACCACTGCTCCCCATCACACATAAAACAAAGCTCATCTCTGTCCATATTCAATCACAATTTGGAACAATGGATGCATAACAGAAAATTTAACTCAGGTCTCCCCCGTACTACTAATGGACAGTCAGCTCCTAAGTGCTTTACCCCATGCAAATCAATGGTATGGTTCCAGTTATTCTCACAAGGGGTAATATATAATTATCCACCACAGAATTGGTAAGGCCAATCTAACTGCAAATGGGATAGGTTAATTCAGACACCAAAAGGGAAATTGCCTAGGCTTAAAATGGCTTGCAAGGGCAGCTAACATATGATACAATTCAACATCTTCATAATAGTTAATTTTAATGTATTGTTTGAGATATGCCTTTCTGGAGCCTTTAATTGTAAAAATATTTATATCCAGTCATATTCATATAAAAAAAGAGTCACTCTGTTTTACTTCCACCTAAAATGTCCTCTGTTTAGGAGCTAGATAGTTAAATGGAGAACGCTGCATTCTGCTCTCATGAAACCACTAGTCAAATGAGGGAAGATATCCTCTTTGTCCAAAGCATTCACTGCATCTGCTGTCAGTGTGTCTCAACTGTTCTATATTCCTGAATTTTCTAAACCAATACATACTTCAACCCATTCTTAGAATAAACATTAATGTTCCTTTATGGTTAATATCTAAAATAAATAATTAGAAATGGACAAAGCTTGGACTTTTAACCAAACAAGACATACCAGCAATTACTCCAGCTATACACCTTCTCGAGGACAAAGTACACCTGCATAATAGGATTCATAAATCATCAAGGCTCATTACTAAAGCAGAGGACATGGGGAAAACACTTTATACACTTGCAACCCAGCAAGAGTACTTCTCAAAAATACTATATCAGTAAGCTAACTAAAACATAGTAGAGACTGCAGAAAAGCAGAAGCAGGTAATCCTCATTACTAATGCTGACATCTCATGCCACTCAAATGCATCGAGACCTTAGATATGGATGTGCTGCATTCCAAAGATGAATATTTTAACTCCCCAAAGTCAGAGTTATCCTGCATCAGGTGTGATTAGGCAAGTGTATGGGACATATAGCTCACAAATAGGCAAAGAATGCTCTTGAATGGCTATGTACACAGCTGTGAGTACTTTACTAATAACAAGTAATACTGAAAGTACAATGACCACTGTGTAAAGGAGAGTGATACTCATCTTTTACAATGAAAGATACATGCTATTCAGCACTGTCCCCAGAACCATGCCCTGGATACAACCAAAACCATCGCAGCTGAACAGGCGAGTACCATCAAGTAAGCCCTTATAGGTTATATAAGATGACAACACAGACCTAGACAAATGTCATTTAGTCAGAATATCTGTGAGGTAAGGCATTCTTCAAAAAGAGCTATCCATCAAGACCCCTTTTCTTCTCACTAAAACACGGTGTAATTTTGAGGACTCATCCAGCAACACTGTCATGCTCTTCATAACCATAATAACTAATTAAAAAAAACTGTAACCTTTTTAGCATGGCTAACAGATGGCACACTCCCTTTGAAGGAGTACATCTGCCATTTATTGTACAACATCTATACACGATTATTCTTAACAAATCCATGAACCTGGTGTACTTGTTAATTATCCTCAAGAATAACAGGAGATACAATTAAGCTTTCAGTCTGTTGTCTGAGCTGGCAAAGTACCTCCAACAACATTTGACATGCTGCTTTATCATGACTGATTCAGAGATGGACATCATAAATACAAATGAGCACATCAACCTTTGGGTAAAGCTGAACATCTGGTTTGCCTGTATGCTGCTGCTGCTATGTTCACCACGGAGGTAAAGTAGCTGGTAACCCTCCATTTCCTACCATACAATGAGATTACTCCTGCATACAATGATCTTTAGCTGCAGATGCCTGATCCCATATCCCCATTCCTGCAGTTCATCAAATACATCAACATCTTCACACTCACATTTAGTAGTACTGGACCCACTAGTCAAGATGCAAAAGCTACAGCCTTCCTTCAGTCCCTTTTTTGGGAGCGCCCATGGACTTAACCTCTCCCCAGTACCTTCAAATGAGAATATAGTAGCTGCCTTATACAAAAACCTCTGAAGCCTTCTTAGCCATAATATTCTGAAAGCTACTCAGATGGAGACTGACTAGACTGATGAACAATATAAGGTTGTACTACTCGGCATACAGTGATTAACCGATGTTGCAAAACTGTGAGCCAGAATACCTGAACTCTGCACATCACAGATAAGAGGCAGCCATACAATAAGGTAATTTGTTTAATGTACCACTGCACACAGTCTGACAATGGAACATGAACACCTTGCACAGCAAATGCAAGGCTCTTCACAATGTATCACTGTACACAGTCTGAAAATGGAACATGAACACCTTGTAATGTAAGTGTCAGGCTCTCCTAAGGTACTACTGCACACAGTCTGACAAGGGGACATGAACACCTTGTACAGTAAGTGTAAAGTCCTCCAAATGTACCACTGTACACAGTCTGACAAGGGGACATGAACCCCTTGTACACTAAGTGTAAGGCACTCCTAATGTACCACTGTAAACAGTCTGACAAGGGGACATGAACCCCTTGTACACTAAGTGTAAGGCACTCCTAATGTACCACTGCACACAGTCTGATAATGGACATGAATACCTTGTACACTAAGTGTAAGGCACTCCTAATGTACCACTACACACATTCAGACAATGGGACATGAACACTTTGCACAGTAAGTGCAAGGCTCTCTGAAATGTACCACTGAACACAATCTGACAAGGGGACATGAACACCTTGTACTGTAAGTGTAAGGTACTCCTAATGTACCACTGTACACAGTCGGATAATGGAACATGAACACCTTGTAATGTAAGTGTCAGGCTGTCCTAATGTACTACTGCACACAGTCTGACAAGGGGACATGAACACCTTGCAGTGAAAGTGCAAGGCTCTCCTGATGTACCACTGCACACAGTCTGACAATAGAACATGAACACCTTGCACAGTAAGTGCAAGGCTCTCCAAAATATACCAATGCACAGTCTGACAAGGGAACATGAACACCTTGTACTATAGATATAAGGCTCTAACGTAATCTTATACACAGTCTGATAATGGGACATGAACACCTTGTACTGTCAGAGTAATGCTCTCCTAATGTACCACTGCACACAGTCTGACAATGGGATATAACCCTTTGTACAGTAAGTGTAAGGTACTCCTAATGTACCACTGCACAGTTTGACAAGGGGACATGAACACCTTGCACAGTAAGTGCAAGGCTCTCCGAAATGTATCACTGAACACAATCTGACAAGGGGATATGAACACCTTGTAATATAAGTGTCATGCTCTCCTACCGTACTACTGCACACAGTCTGACAATGGGACATGAACCCCTTGTACAGTAAGTGTAAGGTACTCCTAATGTACCACTGCACAGTCTGACAAGGGGACATGAACACCTTGTACTGTAGGTGTAAGGTTTTCCTAATGTAATCCTATACACAGTCTGATGGGACATGAGCACCTTGTACAGTAAGTGTAAGGCACACCTAATGTACCACTGTACACAGTCTGACAAGGGGACATGAACCCCTTGTACACTAGGTGTAAGGCACTCCTAATGTATCACTGCACACAGTCTGATAATGGAACATGAACACCTTGTACAGTAAGTGTAAGGCACTTCTAATGTACCACTGTACACAGTATGGACAATGGGAAAGGAACACCTTGTACTGTCATAGTAAGGCTATCCTAATGTACCACTGCACACAGTCTGACAATGGGACATAAAAAACTAAGTCTGAAAAGGGTCCCTGGAGATCAGTGCTCTATCTCAGAAAACAAATACAAATAAAATAAATAGTGAGTCTGAAGATGCTTGGTGTTCCAGTGACTGTGATGAGATGTTTCCTTTGTGTTGCTTCTGACAATTTTACACCTGTACAGCTGGGCTGTTTTTTTTTTTTTTGTATGCTACTATATCAGATTTTCTTTAACTCTTAGATGCTAACTCTCATTTTTCATTTTACAGTTTTCTCTGGGACATTGTGTCTTTTAATGAAAGATGTTAACATATTCCCCTGCATTCTAAATGACCAGTCAGGCTTTTTGAGTTTATTTGCAAAGATAAAATTTTGCTTTTTTGCGTCAGTTGTTAAATACCCTTCTTATTCTTTTTCTGGGATCTGCACAAGTTAATCTTTCTAAGTTATTATATTTTTGTAATCTCTCATTGGTGTTTAAAGATTATAGTAGAAAGTCAAACCAACACCAAAAACTAATGAAAAAAACAAAAATGCAGGACAAAAGCACTTCAAACACCCAGGAATCTTCAGTTATTCAGCTCTTTAATAGGAACTGGAACAAAACACAGTGCCACAATGGAAAGTAAAGTAAAGCGCTTTTCGTCTGGTGCAATGACCAGACTTCTTCAGAGATGTAACAGCAGGCACAAAAACAATATATATATATATATATATATATATATATATATATATATATATATATATATATATATATATATATGTATAGGAACACACTTCCCTCCACCCCCTAATTAATTAATGTGTTTTGTTCCTGTTCCTATTAAAGAGCTGAATAGTTGAAGATTCCTGGGTGTTTGAAGTGCTTTTGTCCTGCATTTTTGTTTAAAGATTATCTTGTATTCAACATAACTTTCTAAAACATGGCTTGGCATTAGATATTGATTGTGTCTGATATACTCCATGGTTTGCTGATATTATAAAGCTTGTATTTTCAGACTCAGTCTAGGACACTGCACTTCTATTTTTATGACCACAGCAGGCAGGAGGAATAAATGGTTATTATTTTAAGAATGAAAATAACATGTCAGTTTTATTTCATCTCTGAAGAAAATGAAAATGTTTATTATTTGGAGATAAAGGATTGCATTTTTAGAAAGGCTTGTTTGCTTTGCCATGAGTTTGACAGAATGTCCTTTTATAGTAAAAAATGCATCATTAATCTTTCTCTTTTTATAACATCCCTGTCTCTGCGTGTCAGAAATAAGACAGAAATACTTACAGTATAATATCGTATTGTATAGCCATGTTTATAAAGCTGAGTCATGTGATTTATTTTTGGCAACGCTGTTCTCCTTTTCTTTTACATGACATTTACCTGCATCACCTCATCTGCATTAATTCCAGTTTGACATTAACAACATACCCTGTCAATGCATGAAGGCATTCTCCATGTAGTATAATAATAGCATATTTCAAACACAAAACATTCATTAAATAAAATAAACTCTAAGCCAATAACATTTCTTCTTGTATCTAAAATATATTTTCTGCTCACTTTAGTTGTACTCTGAACTACATTACAGCCAGTGGTGTAACTAGAGTTTGTGCTGTCCGAGGCTGTCTTTGTGTTTGCCGCCCCTCCCCCTCACAAAAATCATAGTCTTATGGGGAGGACATTCTCAGGACTGCAGCATTCTGATGGAAATGTTATTCGACAGTTTTGTCATTATTGATCCATACTTTTTGTTTCATTGCTTACTGGAAAAATGTTCAAAACAATAAATTTAAAACACGCTCTAACAAGTGTGCTGTATTATACAAGGAATATAATTTAATATAATCAGGAAGGTGAATCAAAGAACATATGTATGTTTGCACAGTCCTAATATTTGTGCAAGGGGCTTATGATTTGAAAATAGCCCAAAGGTAAACGTTATCCACCACTGGCCAGATTTTCTTTGAATGTGGGTTTCAATGAATGTGAGTTTCAAATGCGGAAAAGTTTTAATGCTAAATCTGTTTTCATTGTGAGATTGTGTTGCTTTGTTTAGCAGATGTCTATCAGTGCTTGTGCTATAAAATATTAAAATAAAAATTTTAAATGAAATCAAAATAATCAATGTAGAAGTAAAGCATAAAGCAGTATGCACATTAGAGTGTTTATGGTAAATAGGGAGAAAAAGCCAAGTAAAGGGACACTGGAATGGCTGAAAGGGGGGAGAGATGTGTATGAAGGACCCCACTTAACCATGATTTTGTGAAGGGGTAGGTGTGGCAAACTCAAAGACAGCCCCGGGTGGCACAAAACTCTAGCTATGCCACTGCCTCCATTACCTTGACTGTTAGATGAATCAGGCACATCAGAACTGAATATGGACAACTTCTGTTGGCAACACTGAGCTGAATGTACTGAATGAAATAAGTTTTACCCATTAAGCTGGAGGAAAGTCATTCAATAACAATCATTACTAACCTCTAACTCTGAAATACATAGAGGCATTCATTATGAATCAGAATTAAGTGCTTTGTGGCTTACATACCAGTGCTTGTTGAGAAACCCATGGTGAGACTCAAAGTCTTGCACCTTACTACTCTCAGTGTTCTGTGTAATTAAAAGGGGAAGTGTAATGTTTTTGGACTAAGTAAAGTGGCAAGTAACAGAGTTTGCAAGTAAAATGAACAGAATCTACAACACTGATTTATAGACAAGTCACCAAGGAAAGGGGTTGCTGGCTCTTCTTACATTATATACGCATATGCACGCACGCACACACATATATTTATATGTGTATGTGTATGAGTGACACACACACACGTATATGTATTTAAATGTGCATGTTTATGTGTGACACACAGTGTATGTGAATGCGATTTATAGACACAAACACACACACACACACACACATATATATATATATATATATATATATATATATATATATATATATATGTATATATATAATGCACAGATTATAATACACATACATACACTCACTCACTCACACACACACACACACACACACACACACACACATATATATATATATATATATATATAGAGAGAGAGAGACTTGATATACAGAAGAAGTGCCAACTCTAAATGAAATAAATGGTGACTTCTTTTTCTACACAGCCACAGTGATGTGCAACTCCTTATGGAAGGGATGGGACTGCAGCATACCATTATAGTTAGCTTGAATAGCAAACAGCTTTTTATACTAAGAAGAGAACACTTCTATGAACAGAATACATGGGTAAAAAACTGCATCAGGGTCCACAAAAAGTGCCCATAACAAGCATTACTATGCAAATATTTCCCTTTATATACCATTATCATGAAGGGATTCTCATCTAGATCAAGGGAGGTCATAGTCTCCCTTTACTCATCACTCATCAGACCAATGATTGAGTACAATGCCCCATTTGGAATGTATCTGACCCGACACTTGCAGCAGCTGGAGAGGCCACAAAAGTTCCTCACCAAAAGGATAAAGGGTCTCAAAAATCTGTCCTATGCTGCCCGACTGAAAGAACTCCAGCTCTATTCAGTCGCTTACCGCTTGCTCAGAGGTGACCTTTGCCTAACATACAAGGCCATGTCAAACCCAGATTTGATGAATATGCTTCACCTCAAAAAATCTAGATCCATCAGAGCCACAAGGCGGGAGACTTAAACCTCGACACGGCTATTAATAGGACGTGCTGGAGGGATAGATTCATCACCCAAAGACTCCCTATGCTGTGGAACAAAATCCCGGTACATGTGAGGCAGAGCACCTCGCTGGCCTTGTTCAAGAGAAATCTTGACCAATGGATGGGAGATCGCAGATATACCCCAGGAATTACCTCAGTGTCACTGCTCGACAGAGGCACAGCAAAAGAATGGGTATAGTTCCCCATACTAAAGGGGTGGCGTAAGCCACAAAACAATGGGCTAGGCTTATAAATGCCCTCGGGCAGATAGCCTAGTATGAACCTATGAACCTATGATATAGGTTCATAGGTTTTTACTAGGCTAATGACCACAAGGGTCTTTTTAAGCCTAGCCATGCATCCCAAATCTCTGACATGTTCTGGCACGCTTGATAAGTGTAAGCAGGGGCTTGGGAAATGAAACATTTACAAGCAGGGGCCTAGGAAGTGAACTATTTACAGGTTGCCTGTGTCCATCACAGACATAGGTGCCAAGCCAGGGATAAACTTCCTGTTCCCCATCCAATTGTCCAAGTTACACTAACTGAGTTAGGAAGAAGCTCTGATTCACAAAAATGGGGACCCTGTTCCAGAAATGGGGTAGTATCTGGGATACATGCCTGTCTCGCCAGTAGGTCCTATTTATACCGCAGGCAAGCTTTAGTCTTTGGAATGGGTAATTGTAGTGCTGTTTGTTTTGTGGATATGCAGGAGGTCCATCAGAGTGGGATTTGACAATGCCCTATATGCCAGGCACAGATCTTCCCTCAACAGCCTGTAGGAGACAGAATACAGGGAAAGGGCCTTGAGGCGGTCTGCACTGGACATGTTACTTATACCCTGTATTCTTTTTAGTGTGGAATCTCTGTGGACATTCCAGTTGTTGGATATGCCTGGTTAGGTACATACCAAAAGGGCAATGTACTCAGTGATAGGTCTGATAAATGCCAAATACAGTGGAACAATGACTTCCCTGGAGGTAGATGTTTAGAAATTGTACAGCATAGAATGATTTCCTCACTACTGTAGACACATGATAGTCAAAGGCTACATTACGGTCTGTGTGTGTCCCAAAGTATCTGGCTACTGGGTCAACTCTAAGAGGTGTGTTGTCAATATGATAATTACTAAGGGTGGATGACTTCCCAAAGGATACTATTATGCATTTCTTGGCATTTAGTTTTAGTTCATGGTTCTAACACCAGTTGTTTGTCTGTGTCAGCCTTTCCTGGAGAACATTTATGTTGATATGGGATGCAATGACAGCTCCTAATTTGTAATCATCTGCAAATGTAGTGATTCAGAGACCACTGACATTGGCCTTGACTCCAGGGAAGTAAATGCCAAAAAGGAGTGGTCCAAGGACTGATCCCTGAGGGATTACACTTATGACTGGCCTCTTTGTAGAGGTGGGCTCTCCAGTTTTAACTTTCGGGTCCTGTCTGTGAGACTGTTAGCTATCCACCAGGTGACATGTGGATTTGTACCTAACCTCTTGATTTTGTCAAGAATGCCTGAGTGGAGTATAGTGTCACATGCCTTCACCAGGTAAAGGTAAGCAGTGTGAACAATTTTTCCCTCATCCATTGCTTTCTTGGCCTTCTCAAAGAAGTCCACCAGGTTGAGTAGGCATGATCTGACCTTGATGAAACCAAACTGGGTTGGGTCTAGTGTCTGGAGGTTTACTATATCATTACTGACCATTTCCATGACAATTATTTCCATGGCTTTGCATATAAGACTAGTGAGACTTATGGGTCTGTAAATGACCACCTTTGTGCAAATGGATAACTGTTGCTGTTCTCCATTCATGAGGCATGAAGCCTGTTTGGAGGCTACAGTTAAATAGCAATTCCAGAAGGCCTAATAGGTCATGCTTCATGCTATTTAGAAGGCATATTGGGATATTGTCTGGGACCATTGATGCAGTGTTCTTGGTCTCAGACAGAGCGTTCATTATCTGTTACCTAGTGACAGCAGGGGGAGTTATATTTGTCAGTATTTCCTGAGGGAAAGTTGAGAGGGAGAGAGAGGTAAAGTTGGAACTGAATCTGTCAGCCATTGGGTTTGCTATATCCTCTGGCTCAGCATAGGTGGTTCCATTTACAATGAGTTCTGCACACAATTGTATATTGCCTTTGAAGTTGCAGATATAACTAAAGAATACCTTGTGGTTGACCTTGGCCTGGGAGGCCAAATTTACTTCAGAGTTGGCTTTGGCAGACTTTATTGGTCCTCTAAGTTGTTTGTTTAGTTTGATGAGAGTGCTTTTATCCTGCTGGGTGCTGCACCACCTAAGTTTTGCCATGATTTTCTTCCTCCTGTTATACAGCCAATTGATTTTGTGATTCCACCAGGGTGGCTTGTTTTTTGACTTAGTTCTGTACTTCTCCCTAGTGGGTACTGCTGCCTCTATGCAGCTATTAACATGCTTGTATAGTTCTGCATAGGCAGCAGTGTTCTCGGGGTTTATGGGGGGTTTGAAATGTCAGGTTATAACTTAATAGCAGGAAGTTACACTAAGAGTAGTTCCTGAACATTCCAGGGTTAGCTGGGGTCCATGTTTTATTTTTACTTCAAAGGACACCACATTGTGGTCTGACCTTACCAGGGAAGACATTACACTAGGGGGTGTACAGCACTCCCCCATATTAGTGAGGACCAGATCCAGTATGGTTGCACCCCTGGCTGGTGTAATGACAATCTGGTCTTGGGATTTTGTGTTTACAAAATCCAGAAATTTCTGTACCTGTACGTTTGGTGTCCTATAGTATTCCCAGTTAATATTCGGGTAATTAAAGTTGCCCGTGAATATGGTACTGGGTTGGATGGTGAGTGTTTCCAATAAGTTTAAATGGTTTCACTTCAGAATCCTGAAATATCACAATGCTGAACTTCATAATCCAGAACCCAAAATCCTGAAAATTCAAACTCCTGAAATCACAAACTACTGAAAATATACAGGACACAAAGAATGACAATATTCCAGTACAAGGACACAGAGAAATACAAGACAAAGGATAGCACTGCACTGTGCCCCCCACACCCCCTGCTAATTAAATATATAAACTCCAAGATTGCACTCCACAGAAAAAAAATGTGTTCATGACTGCCTGTTGTAACCTTAGTAACATTCCCTTTTAACTTGCTATACTATGACATAACTCATGATAGTATATATGATATATTTAAGTAGCAGGGTGTGTGGGGGGAGCAGGGGGGTTTGCCCCCCTGCTTATATTTGGTGGAATATAATCTGGTTTGTGTTCTCTGTAGTCAGTATATGCATCCTGTGTGTTTTCAGTCTTTTGGGATTCAGGATTTTCAGTTTTAAGGATTTTGGGCTTCCAGATTATGAAGTTTTCTGAAATTCAGAATTGTGATATTTCAGGATTCTGAAGTGAAACCGTTTAAATATATGATATGGGTTTCATGGTGGTCATAGAGGGTGGACCTACAGCTTGAAAGGAAGTTGTATTGGATTTTGCCTATGGTTATTTGAACAAGGAATACCTCAAGCACATTGCCCTATTTGACCAGCCTTGAGGTATATTTATTTTTTATGCAAATCGAGAAATCTCCACCTTTACTCCCTGTCTGTGTAGTAGCTGGTCTAAATGTGTGGAAGGCATTATAGCCTTGCACTGTCTGTGTGCTCTCTACGGCTTTAAAGCTTTAAACCGTGTCTCAGTGATCACACAGATGTTATCATTCTCAAGGGTGAAGAGAACTTCTATGGAGTACAGCTTTTTTTTTTGTGGCATTTTGAGGATTGCCCCCCTGCATAAGTGTGTTAATGTAATTTTTTTTTTTATTTTGCACTTACCTGTGTGGCGTGTTTTGCTGACGTAACACATTCTGCATTCTGATTTTCGCCATTTACATGTTTCGCTGTGTATGTACATCGGCCTTTATGTGTCGATGTATATACATTCGCATTTAGGTCTTTCGGGGTTTTAATATAGACCCTGCATAAATATGTCTCTGATACCAAATATAACATTTTCCATAAAGACCGCTTCAGTAGTCTACCTATGCATAGGTTCATAGACAGGTACTAGGCTATTGGCCCAAGGGCCTAAGTAAGCCTAGCCAACAAGGTCCCCTGGCTTACACCACCCAAGAAAGATAATTTCCTGTGCCCCTGTCATGCAGAGCCACAGAAGTGATCCCCGGGGTGTATTTCCTATTTCCCATCCACTCATCCAGATTTTTCTTGAAGAGTGCTAATGAGGAACATTGCTTGACATAGATGGGTAGCTTGTTCCAGAGTATAAAAAGTCTCTGGGACAGGAATCTATCCCTCCAGCATGTCCTGTTTATTGTGGTGACAAGGTTTAGGTCACTATAGCATGAAGCTTGGAGCGATTGTGATTTCTTTAAGTGTAGCATGTCCAACAGCTCTGGGTTTAACATAGCTTTATAATGTTAGGCAGAGATCTCCTCGGAGTAGGTGATATGCTACAAAGTAAAGCTGGAGGTTTTTGAGATGGTCAGTGTAGGGCATCTGTTTGAGGCCAGTAATCCTCTTTGTGAGGTACTTCTGTGGTCTTTCCAGCTGCTGCAGATGTCTTGTCAGGTACATTCCAAAAAGGGCATTGTACTCTATAATGGGTCTAATGAGTGCCGAGTAGAAGGGAACAATGACCTCTTTTTTCCAGAATAAGAACCCTTTTTTGATGAAGTGTGCCACATAGAAGAATTTCCTGACTACTGTGGCGATGTGACTATCAAAGGAGAGACTACTGTTCACCTGGGTCCCAAGGTCTCATCACACATTCAGCATTAAGTAGACTGCCATTTATGTGGTAGTTCATGGGTACAGAGTTTTTACCAAAGGGGATGACAATGCACTTTTTGGCATTGAGCTTGAGGCCATGCCTCTGACACCAGGCATCTGTCTCAGTGAGACCCTTCTGTAGGATGTCCACATCATTTGGAGAATTGACTATGGCTCCTAGTTTGCAGTCACCTGCAAACTTCATTAGCCAGAGGCCTTCTGTGTTAGCCTGTACTTCAGAGAAGTAGATACCAAACAGGAGAGGTCCCAGGAACCCTATGATACTTCACTTGTCACTGGTTTGAAGTCAGATTTGGAGTCTGCAATCTTTACAGTGTGGGCTCTGTCAGTTAGCCAGTTGGCAACCCATCTTGTGACGTAGGGATTTATACCTAATTTAGTGAGTTTAGCTATAATTCCAGAATGGGGGATGGTGTTGAAAGCCTTGGCAAAGTCAAGATAGGCTGTGTGAACCACCTTACCCTCATCTATGGCTTTGGGGACTGCCTCAAAGAAGTCGATCTGGTTCAGAAGGCATGATCTACCTTTCACAAGCCCAAACTGGGAGGGCTTCAGAGTTTGGAGGTTACCAATGTCTTTGTTTATGAGTTCCATGATGATACGCTCCATGGCCTTGCAGACCAGGCTCATCATGCTAATAGGGCAATAGTTCCCAGGATCAGTGGTGGCTCCCGTTTTGTGGACTGAGATAACTGTTGCTGTGCACCATTCAGTGGACACAAATTCTGACGTGAGACTATGATTGAACATGGTGCTTAGGTGGGGAGCCAGTTCATTCTGAAGTTAATGTAAAACACAGCCTGGGATGTTGTCCGGTCCCATGGATGCTGTGTTTTTGGTTTTAGAGAGTGCAGCTTTTACCTGCATAGATGTGATTACAGGGACTGCCAGGATGTTGGCAATATCAGTTGGTTCTGTAATATTCGTGCCATTGTGCTGTAACTCAGAGCAGATCTGGGTGTTGCCATTGAGATTCTTGACATAGCTATAGAATGCTTTGTGGTTGGCCTTAGAATCAGTGGCAATTTTTTTTCGTAGCTAGCTTTGGATGATCTTATAAGGGATCTCAGCTTCTTACTGAGGCTGACCAGTGAACTCATCCACTCATGGGATTTTACTCTCTTTTGCAACAGTTTCTTCCTTCTGTTGTAGAATTTGTTTATGGCAGGGGACCACCAGATTGGTTTCCTTTTTTTGGAGGATAGCGTCTTGGTTCTGTTTAGGATAGCATGATCCATGCACTCATGTAAGTGCTTATAGAGTGCATTTGTGTAGGATTCAGCAGTCGTAACTGTATTGTCCATCTGCATGGGTATCATGAAGTTCACCACTTCTGTCTTAAGAAGCATGAAGTTGGCTTTGGAGAAATTTTTTACTGTGGTTTCCTTAATGGTGGGTGGGGGTAGGATGCGGCTATCTAGGGTGATTAGCTTATGGTCAGATATGACCAACGAGGAGTTGGTTTCAGGTGTGGAATACCGGTCACTCATGTTGGTAATGACTAAGTCTAGGATATTGCTGCCCCTGGTGGGGGTGTGGATAAGTTGATCCAGGGCATTTGAATTTATGAATTCCAGAAAGTGTTGAGTAAAGGAGTTGGTACATGAGTAGTTTTCCCAGTTAATGGTGGGGTAGTTGAAATTGCCATTATTAGGGTGTTTGGTTGAACCCTAATATTTTCCAGTATATCAAGAAAAGTGGAGTGGGAATCCTGGGGCATGGTGGGAGATCTGTAGTAAGCTACAATTTGGATTGCAGTTTTGCCCAGAGTTAGTTGCACTTGGATAACCTCGGATGCATTATGCTGCACAACTAGCCTGGAGGTGTGAATATCCTTAATGAATATGGACACACCTCCACCTTTGGTATTCTGATCCAGGTTAGATGGCCGAAAAATATGGTATGAGTTATAGCCTGGTAATGCAGGGGTGCCCTCTAGGGCCTTGAACCAGGTCTCGGTCACTGCACAGATATCGATGTTCTCCATTTTAAGGAGTGCCTTGAGTGAGTGCATTTTGAGATTTAGACTTCTAGCATCGAGTAGCATTACCCTCAGTTTTTGCTTGCCTGTTCCTGTTACGGTGGTGAATTTGTCATTTGAACCTTGCCTAAAATAGGCACTAAAGGGGCAGCAAGAGCCTTAGCCAGTATCCAGAATCCCAGAGGCAACAGGTGCAGGCTAACTCTGGCAAAGCATCGGGGTCTGTTGACCAAGTTGTCCCAGGCAGATATTGGATCTCCTTACAATGACACCAGAAGCTTAGCCAATTGTTGAAGTCAGTCATTTTGTCCTTGTACTGCGCTATCATTCTGGGCGGTGGCAGGATGCTACTCAGGGCTCGGGTTATACCTGCCTGGGCAACAAGATCGGAGAGCTCTTCCATGTCTCTTTTCATGTAGTCCAGGGAGGTACGTCTCAGGTCGTTCACACCAACATGGACAATGACAGAGTCATATTTGTACTTGTGGAGTGAGCTGAGTGCGTGGGTTATGTGGCGGATCCTAGAACCTGACAGGCAGCTGACAGTAACCTTCTCCTTGTTTAGCCTGGTGAGTAGGACATCAGTGTGCCTGACTATAGAGTCACCTATGACTAGTGTGTTGGGTACGTTGGTTTGCCTTATGGGCTGTGGTTTATTGGCACAATGAGTCTGTGGGCTATGTGTCATTTGGGTTGTGTTTGGGGGGTGGAGGTTGCTTGCATTTCTGCTTTGGAGGTCTCTGTTGCTTGAGCAGATTATTACCGAGAGTCTCTGTGAATGTTTTTGTGTTTCTATGTGTGGATTTTGGTGGTGTAGGTTTAGTGGGACTATGTGATGAGTGTGGTGTGGTGCAAGTGTTTACCTTCTCCTCTTGACTGTCAAGTTCAGTCTTGGTTGGAGAGAGCTTTACCTCCAGTTTGGCTAGATAAGTTCATCTCTCACAGGTTGTGGTGTTGGGTGGTAGGAGGAGAGGGTTGTCTGTGTAAATGAGCCAATTGCTACATTGCCCCAAGATGCCCAGATTCATCGGATAGACAAGAGAGAACACTGGGAGCTCACCCTTGGATATGCCTGAATAAAAAAATACTTTCCTCTAGACAAGGGAGGAAAGTGAGTACAAGAGCTGTTTTTCTCTAAGCAAGTGAGGAAAGTAAGTACAAAAAACTGTTTTCCTCTAGGTAAAGAGGAAGGTTGAGTGCTGTAGTAATTTGTAGCTTATTTAGTGAACAACAAGTTCTGAACAAGTGCTGTGCACAAATAAGCAAATTCAAGTGCTAAAACTAAGAATCTGTACCTGGATCTTGTGGTAGATAGGCTACCTAGTATTTACCACTCCCAATGATCAGCTAGAATGCTTCCCTCCAACACAGAAAGGCTTGGGGGGCTCAGAAGTTTACAAATAGTCCTGGATACAACAAGTCTGTATCTGGACTAGACTAGTTACCGGAAAGGTGGGAAACAAGTGCAAACGTGGGCTTTTAAGCCAGAAAGTTGAAAGAGATGGAAAAACTGCCCAAACGGCCAATAAACTACAATTTATCTGCCAGAAACCACTCTTGTGGTAAATAGGCTACCTAATGCTTACCACTCCCATTGATAAGCTAGAATGTTTCCCTCCAACACAAGCACATCCCTGACACCAAATGAAACCTTTTCCATACTCCAAACTCTCCTGTTAAATTGCTGCTTACTGATTTAAGTTTGGGGCCATTTCAACATCTGCTATGCAAATTAGCTCATTTCTGATTTATCTCTATGAATCTTACTGATCTGGAAACATGTAATGCCCCTTATCTGTGTATTAGCTGCTCCTATTGCTTATGTCTTAAGGTTATTACACTTTTGTGATTGGGAAATGTGTTTATAAAAAGGCCTTCACATTTACTTAGTCATACTGAAAGTCGGATTTACATAACTACGTAGTGCTGCTCTTTGTGGATTACCGTTTATGAAAAATGCGAAGCCCCAGATTATGAATACCGGCCCATGTATTCCCAGCTTAGATATATACAGCTATAATATACTTACATATACTGCAGATTTAAACAGTGCAATCACCATGTATATAATGCACACTGAAAATACCTACATTATTATTATTATTATGATAATCATTAAGCTCTTTTGGATTGATGCTGTGATAGTTGGTGTGTTAGTTTGGCCCATGTTATTGTTCTGTGTGTGTAAATTGTGTATGCATAACAGAAAAGCATGTCATTTCCTTATTCTGTGATCCTGTATCTTTCTTATTTTGCACATCAGCTTGCTGCCAGAAAACTTCAGTGTTCAGTGGGTGACACACCTTGTATGGACACTCTTCAATCAAGAGATGTGATTTGTGGATATGATTTGACTATATGCAATATTCACTACAGTTGTAGAGACAACACTGCAAACTTGTACAGCATGTGGATAATATAATACAGTGGCATCAGATTATACTCTGAATGCACATTTATGCTAATAGATTGTGTATGGCATGTGTATCTGACAAGAACCCATGGATAATGTAAATACTATAGCTGAGCACACATCCGTTAAACCTCTGTACAGCTAGATATAAAAGTCCAACAACATGCATGAATGACAATATTTTTACTTTGAACTGTCTCCAAAAACAATTTTAATTATAAAGACTGAAAGAGACCCAATTAACACAAGCAATGAAAAGTTTTCTACAATGATTTGTACATCAGTGATACTATAGTGTTAGAACAATGCAATGGCATAATCTCTGATAAACTTGCATCACCATTAGCACTACAAACAAACTGCAAACAAGTACCAGGACATATTAAAATGCTATAATACTCATTGTACATTCAGTTGCTACACATTCTGGTGAACATAATATATGCTGAATATATTTCACATTATCTGTCTTCTTATAATATTAATGATCTAAGCTATCAGTAGTGGCATACACTGGTATAGCGCACTGTCACACTGTGCAACACATTTATATCATTATGCAATTATATAAACTTTTGTACAAGTATGCATTAAGTAATAATAGGTACTTAAGTAATATATCAACCAAAACTGTGAATGCTGTTTTCTTATTTCCCTTCTCATATAACTATATTTTATCTACATAACAAATCATACCATTATATTATGTGGCAAGGGATAATATAGCTGCTGGCACTTGTTGTAGAGTGGCCTATATATAGATTGTTACAGTTTAACCATCCATCACATTACTAGCACATATAACCACTACTGACTTCTTTCACACATTGCTTTACATGGTACATTTTCACTACTGTATGCAAGTGCTCATATTACTCAGATGACTGTATATTAACAGATAACAGCTGAATGTGTACACAGGCATGACCACACAGCATGATACAACTTGTGATATGGTAGACATACCTGAAAAGCCCAGAGTTCTGTAACTCTGCTCGGCTTTCACTCTGGTAGTAAGTCTTTCACCATATGCATATTCCTTTATGAGACTTGTTTTTTACAAATCCATGAAGGTTTCAGGGGTCTGGCTGACTTTTATGAACATATGTCTGTCCTAAGCTGTCCTCTACATAATAGTACAATTATTAATTGTCACTCAGATAAGTAACCTCAGCTGGGAGTAAGATGAGAGCAAAGCCAGTGACCCATACCTTATGTTCAATAAGATGGCTTAAATCTATGCCAGGAGGCCCTAGTCCCATGTGCTGCCTCATTCATAAGGTGATTGCCAGCTATTATGGATGGGTATCTCTTTATGTGAGTCCACAGTCCCCTTTCATGGTTTACTTATTCACCTAACTCAGCTGCCATTCATTGGTCCAGCCCTGAACAAGGTCAAGGACACAAGAACCACCTGCCTCACTCCTTAACGTTCTCATTATCCCTCCCCTCAAACACAGAAGAGCAGGCATAACCTCATAATTATTTCCCCTGCCAGCTCCAATAGGTGCGTAGGCTGCAAAAATGAACCCAGGTCTGTGTCACTGTCAGGGCTTCATCCCTTTACATCAATGTAACTGGTTTGTTCTCTAAAACCCTTAGACTTTGGCACATATTATTAGATCAGTTAGAGTTTGTGAATATTGGCTCTGTATGCTATCAGTCCCTGGCAAGTTCCCCATTTTGCAGATAATAAGATTCTGAAATACTGCATGCTAATGAGGTACTGTAATGATGTATAGCACTGGAGATCTAAATAAAATGGCCAATATATCATATAAGCAGGATACATACACAGATTAGGAATTATTACCTCTACATAGGTAAATGGTGTGGTTACCTTATATCAAGGTATGCCTACTTATCTACTATATCACTTACACTGGACTATACAACTTTTTAGGTCTGAGCTGTAATGTATATAGTTATAGTGTTCCTGCCACGTGTTGTTGATGGAAGATATATTGTGATACTACCTACATTTGTTAGGTTTCCTTTGAACTCGTTTTAATGTAGATGATAATATGTTCACGGTAATACTTGTAGTGGGCACTTTTTATGAGTAGTAATGCATATTTTCACTGTGTGCTTTTCCTAGTTATGCCATATTCGCAGTATAGAAAGCATTTTATCATTTACAACCATCCATGACAATATGCTGTATAGTAGTGTATAAGGTGAATCATTATGATGTTCAGATATAGTGTGCATTCTCATAAATAATGTGTGCATGTGTGTGTATACAAATAACCATAATGTAAGCAAAGGCAACATACACTGTATTAGTGGATTGGATAAAAGAATTGTCTTGCCTTTGTTAGAATTCATGTGTATGTCACAAAAGGGTACTGTTTGTTACATTGCTACACTTTGCAGTAAAATAGTGAATTCTTGGAATTCCCACTTGTGTTATGTTTATATATAACCATAATGTAAGCAAAGCCAAAATACACACTGTTTTAGTCTAATGGAAACAAATCTGTTAAGCCAGTATTGCTATTCATTTGCATATCACATACATACTGTTTGTTACATTTCCTCTAATTACACTGAACAGTTTGGGGTAATACTTTGTAAGACTTTTCAGAGTCCCTCTCCAGTATGTGTGTGCATGTGCACATTTCATATATATATATATATATATATATATATATATATATATATATATATATATATATATATATATATACATGCATATACATATATGTATGTACATATATATATATATATATATATATATATATATATATATATATATACACAGATATAGAGACGTATATGTATGAATGTGTGTGTGTGTATGTGTGTGTGGACAGCGAGAGCGAAACAGCATTTTATACTGATTGCAATAAAAATAGCCAGTGAAAACAGCCTTTTTCATGTTGATAGAGAAGGGGGTTTTCAATAACGACATGCACACATGAGAGCAAAGAGTTTTAGATTCAGTAAACTCCGCATACCTGTGCACACTCACGGGCAAACACAGAAATTTCCGTGGCATGCAAATTACAGCATATGTAGCTGAACTGTATGCTAATGAGGCAAACCAACATGGTGGAGCAATTCAACAAGCTGTAGAGCAACTGTGTAGACTCCGTGGTCCTGTTGGCCATGTATTCAAAGTTTTCCGAATACAGCCATTGAAAGAAGTCTACACGGAAACAAGAGCAAGTAAATGTACATACATTTGGACAGGACAGACCCTAACATGCAACTCCACACACATGATGACATTATCAGACATGTTGGATACTAGAAAATAATATTAAGAATAGCAACAATTCCTTTTCAAGTGCCAGGATATAAATGCAGCTTTGCATCCCCACTCCCAAATGAACAATGTACTTGTAACTAATATAGACAGCTAAAAGTGTAATCCCCATGAAACAGAATTCAAAACCTGCATTCCTCTTTGCAGATATATACCTCAGTAATACCTTCCCATTGACTGTACAACATTGTGCTCTCTTTCAGTTTCTCTGCCTACACAGTTACCAACCATGTAGGTTCAGGGCTGTCAGCATGATGAAGATGCAAATGAGATAAAAACTCATTAGAATTGCTAAATCCTCAAAAATTGTAACCTTATAGGGATGTTCACTTCATGTAGGCACTTCCACAGTGCTCATGTTGAATGCATGGCAACAGTGAATGATGATATTGGGGGGTATCAGGTTACACTTACAGAGGTGTACATGTCAGTCTGTGAAGTGTAAAAGAGCATGCAACCACTGCACAATTCACAAGTTCTGTTTCATCCTCTTTACTGTTTGTAAAAATGTATAGTCTCTGCTTTAATTTCAAGTTTAATTTTTAATTTTTGTCTTTTTTTGCATGATGCGGCACTTCTGGCAAACACAGGAAATGGAGGAATGAATGGCAGGTTTCTCGGGGCTTGTCACAACTGTTCCCATGGCAGCATGTATATATTTAGGGCTAGAGAATAAAAGGTCCTCACTTCTAGTACAGGACCTGCAACCTTCCCTCCATTTGCTGAGCTGCATGCTTGCACAATATCACAGGCATGGATAAAAGTAATAAGATCACGTGTGTTCACCTCATTTCAGCATCCATGCACTCAGTGGTGCATAGGTGTGCATCAGTCACTAATGGGCACCAACATAGTTGATATATTCAGTAAAGTAGCATATGTGTTTCATAGGTGCTAATTACACCATAAGCAGGTGATTTTCAGTATGGTAGAGCTATTCAACAAGCTATAAAGAATCCATGTATCCTACATTCTGGTTTTCCATGCATACTTTAATACCATGGGAGTAGAGACAAGGAAATTCTAGGCCTGAAATAAAATTGACTCAATTGCTGCATTTTCAAGGTAAGTTCTGAACCTAGACTGTATTATTTAATAATAATGTGGCATATCCTTTTAGATCTTAACTCGGTGCAGTAATTAAGTAAATAGTGGATTTGTACAGAAAGTACCTTAACATGTGACAACAGACACTTATTTTACTTATATGTGTCAATTACTAAGGTTTTTTTCCTTATTCCTCTCATTTTTCATTGCATTTTTTGGGTGATCTGCTGTATAGTGCAAATAGCGTAAGCGGCTAATGGCTGTGTTTATCTGGTTTGTGTGAAGTGCAATGGACTATGAAGCAGACAGCCAAAAACAGTAACTGGATACATTCAATTAATACCCTTGGCCATCATGAAAACACAGCCTGGAATACAGATGGTATTGGGTTCTAGTACAGAGTGTACAACCTTTGTTTTACTGCTGTGACACTGCAGTTTACAGCAATGAAGTGCAACATAGAAAACTGTTTCCTCAACATTCTTGTGGCAACAGGTGTTAAGTGTAGGAGTGGCATACACATGGTCCTGGGTTTGAATACACTATATTCCATATAGTATTATTTTTTACTGATAGAGTAAGCTATGCATTATTACATTTATGATCAAATGTATGACTGCAGGTATATAGTCCTGTAAATGTATTCCTGCTATCTTGACCAGCATGGCTTTAACTTTTATGAAAAACACATACACAGCTGCCTATATATGAAATTACTTGCCACTGTTGCATTCTGCTTGGCAGACATTAGCAATGTGGCTTGTCTTTGCACACCACTAGCATACATGCAAACAGGTGTAACTCACATGCATGTACACTTTGTTAACTATCACACAAATCTGCTGCTCACTGTGCTATGGAACTGTATACATGATGCTTTCTTATTGGTGTTTATTGTCCATTTCCTTTATATGACATAAAAGTACATGGGGAAACATTGCAAATTCTGAGCACATTCTAAGTATACATCATATATTCACAATACATACATGTTTTGTCCCCCTCCCTACAGCAGCAGAACCCTGGGGGCTCAGTATCCTTTACACACATATATCAGCCACACTAAAAAGTGCAAAATATAATGTTGTATGCTCCCTCATGGACAGGGGTAGTTGGTTTTGCTGGCAACCTTGCTCTGCTGAACTCAAACATCCAACTATGCTCAGTAAGGGTACTTGTGTTTTTACTCAGCTAGGCTTCTACACACCTAGGACACGCACTACAGTTATGCTACTGGCCTCATATCAACCTATGAATTTATGTGTCTATGCAGGCCTCCCAACTTGTTGTACCCACATGGCCTGCTGATGTCATTTACCATAAGTTCACCTGCAGCGATGTAAAAGTCAGACTTGTGCCATGGTGCTTGCATAAACTACTGAGTTCTATAGTCTGTGTACTTGGATAGGGGTTCTGTTCTCACTGCGGTCAACTGTGTGTGTGTGTGTGTGTGTGTGTGTGTGTGTGTGTGTGTGTGTGTGTGTGTGTGTGTGTGTCTGTCAAGTCAGAAGACCAAGTGTGTATCCTGCAGTTTCCACCCCAATCCCATACATTGGCAGTATTTACATACTTGCACCTGTCTGCACATCCTTTTCAGGTAGGCCTCCCACCTTCTTCTCATCAACATGCACTGCTGATGTCAGCCGATATAAGTTGACCTGCAGCAATGCAAAAGTCAGACTTGTGCCATGCTGCTTGCGTAGAGTACTGTGTTCTAGTGTCTGTGCACTTAGGTAGGTAGGTGTTCTGTTCTCATTGCAGTCAACTCTGCGTGTGTATGTACATGTGTGTCTGTGTTTCTCTACTCAGCATAGTAGACATGCTATCCTACAGTTACTTCTCTAAAGGCATGGCTTGCCAGTATTTTGATACCTGCACCTACCTACATATCTGTTTCAGGCAGGCCTCCCACCTTCTTCTCTCCAACATGCTGATGTCATCTACTATAAATTAACATGCCGATATGTAAAAGTCAGACTTGCACTGTGGAGCTTGCGTAAAGTACTGTGCTCTATAGTCTGTGTACTTAGGCAGGGGTTCTATACTCACTGCAGTCAATTCGATGTGTGTGTGTGTGTGTCTGTGTGTGTGTGTGTGTGTGTGTGTGTGTGTGTGTGTGCTGTTACTTGACATTACAGTGAGTGTTTTACACCAGCATGTGGGACACTGTTATCACCATATGCTCAAAAGACAATGCAGATGTAATCAGCTATATCAGATTATTGCATATGCAGCCATCCTACCAAAGCAGGCTCAGATATGGGTCTGTAGCCCAGGCATCAGTTTTGGTTCATAAGACATTACTAGGCTACTGGCCCTAGGGCCTTTATAAGCCTAGCCATGTTACACCATTGTTCCCTTGTTGACCAAATTGCATGGTCTATATTTGCAGTGCAAGTCTATGATCAGCACTGACTGCCCTTATCCAAGCGGGACATGGGGGACACACAAGGATATCCAGTTGTCTAAGTTATGCTTAAATAGGGTCATTGAGGAGCTCAGTTTTACGTGAATTTGGAGTTTGTTCCAGAGAAGTGGCAGTCTCTGGGAGACATATCTGTCTCTCCACCATCTCCTGTTAATGTTGCAGGCTAGGTTAAGATCCCTAGAGTGAGTGAATCTTGTTCTATGTGACTTGTGGATGTGCAGCATTTCCATTGGGGCAGGGTCTGATACTGCTCTGTAGGCCAGGCATAAGTCCACTCTCAGCAGCCTATAAGATATAGAGTACAGTGACAGAGCCTTCAGACTGTCCATGGAGGTCATGTGTTGCAGGCCCTGAATTTTCTTGGTGAGAAACCTCAGAGTTCTCTCCAGCTGCTGCAGGTGTCTGCTGAGGTACATACAGAAGGAAGCATTGTACTCTATTAGTGGTATGATGAGGGATGAGTACAGAGGAGTTATAACATCCTTAAGCTGTGGATGTGATGCCATTACCTATGAGATGTGCAACATAGAAGGCCTTCCTTACCACTGCAGATGGATGGTTTTCAAAGTTAAGGTTGCTATACACTTGTCTTCACAAATCTCTCGCCACAGGGTTTGAGCTAAGGGGGTACTGTTAATACTGTCATTTGTAGGGACTTCCCCTTTGTCAAAAAGAATGCTGATGCATTATTTTGCATTTATTTTGAGTCTGTGGCTTTGGCACCAATCATTTGTCTGTAAAAACCTTTTTTGTACTATGTCAGCATCATTGGGGGACTCAATGACTGTATGCATTTTGCAGTCATCAGCAAACATGGTAAGCTACAGACCATTCATTTTCCCCTGGACTTCTGAGAAATGCATTCCAAACAGTAGACCAGTGGTAACTGGTCTGCTAGTAGAGGTGGAATCCCCGACTTTGACTGTATGTGTTCTGTCAGTGATCCACTTGGCTTCCCATCTAGTGATATATGGGTTAATTCCCAGCTGTGTGAGTTTCTCAATGATGCTCGAGTCGGGGATTGTGTCAAAAGCCTTGGCTAAGTCAAGATAGGCTGTATGTAGTGTATTGCTTTCATCCAGGGCTTTGGTGACATTCTCAAAGAAGTCCACCGGGTTTAATAACCATGATCTACTCTTAACAAAGACAAATTGTGTAGGGTCAAGAGTTTGAAGATCACCTATGTCTTTGTCGATAAGGTCCATGATGATTCTCTCCATGGCCTTGCAGATAAGGCTGGTTAGGCTTATGAGTCTATAGTTACCAGGGTTGGTTGATGGACCCCTTTTGTGCAAGGGAATTACTGTTGCTCTTTTCCACTCTGCTGGGACAAAGCCAGTACTTACACTATGGTTTAAGAGAGTGCCAGCTGGTTCTACTAGGTCCTGTTTCAGACCATTTAGTAGGCAGCCTGGGATCTTATCTGGCCTCATAGACACTGGGTTTCTGGCCATGGAGAGTGCATTTATGAAATGCTCTTTGGATATACTAGGTAGAGGACTGGTGATAGGCATGCTTTGGGGTATGTCTGGTGGGGGCAGGGTGGTGAAGTTTGCCCCAAATCTGTCTGCTTGCAGGTTGGTGATGTCCTCAGGGTCAGTATGAGTGGTACCATCCACTACTAGTTCAGCACAAGGCTGACACTTCACTTTTAGATTTCTGATGTAGCTAAAGAATGCCTCCTGATTATGTTTAGCTAGGATGGCAGTTTAGCTTTGTACTTGGCTTTAGAGGACAAGATAACTATTTTCCTTATTCAAGCTGTGGAAGATGTCCTTCCTCTGCTGCACTTCCTCTTGTTATTAGACATTAGTTTCTTCCACTTGTTGTATAACCAATTTATGCCTGATGCCGACCAGGGTGCTTTTTTTTTTTTGTGTGAGGACCTTGTTTTTATCCTGGATTCAGGTTCAGCCAAGTCTATACATCTGTATAGGTGTTTATATAGGCCATTTGTATACACCTTTGTATAGCACTCATTGTTGACAGTGGTAGCAGGGGAGTTGCAACTATTTATGGCCTCACTTAGGAGGCCATAGTTTGCTTTGGAGAAATTTTTCATTCTTTTAGCTCTTGAGAGGGGGTCAGGTATGATTGTTAATTCGAACAAGAGTGAATTCTGATCCAACCTGACCAGGGAGAGCAACACACAGGGGGTAGAGCATAGATCCCTGTGCTGCTGAGTATTAATTCTAGGACATTCAAGCCCTTTGTGGGGTTGCAGACCGTTATAGAACATTTGTATTGAAGTCCGGAAACCTTAGGGTGAGTGTGTTTGTGCTCATATATGACTACCAATCGATGGAAGGATAGTTGAAATCACACAAGAACAATGTGTTTGGCTGTATAGTGAGTGACTCAAGTAGGTCCATGTAGGCAGAGTGGTTTTCATGGTTCATGGACCTATAACTTACAATGATATGGTAGGGGGGTTTATCTACAGTTAGTTGGACTTGGAGTAGCACTAAGGAGTCATACTGTTTGACCAGTCTTGAGGTGCATGTGTCTTTAGTGAAGATGTATACAGGTCCACCTTTGGTCCTTTCATGCTTGTTTTGAGGACTGAATGTATGGAAGGCATGTGTAGCCTTGTATGGCTGGGTGCTCTCTGTGGTCTTGAACCATGTCTCTGTGACTGCACAGACATGGGTATCTTCCAAGGTAAAAGTGCTTCCAGTGAGTGGAGTTTCTTATTTATACTCCTTGCATTAAGCAGCATAACCTTGAAATTGTCTCTAGTGGAATTTTTTATGTTGGGAATTTAGTTGTTCTGACATTGCCTACAAAATGCACTATGGGGAAGGCAAGTACCTTTGCCAGTAACCGAAAGCCAAGAAGCGACAGCTGAAGACCATCGCTCGCAAAGCAGTGTGGTCTGTTGACCACATCTTCCCAAGCTGATGGATACTGCATCCCCCTTAATTGACAACAGAAGCTAATACCTGCCTGGGACACAATCTGAGAGCTCAGTCATGTCTCTCTTCATATAGTACAGTGAGATACGTCTCCAGTCATTTACTTTAAGATGGACTATGTCAGAGTCATAATGGTACTTGTTGCTGAGAGACTTGACTATGTGCATGATCTGATGCATCCTGACAACTGTCAGGCAGCTAAATGTGATCTTCTCCTTGTCCAGCCTGGTGAAGGGGACATCTGTGTGTCTCACTATGGAGTTGACCAAGTCATTTGGTTTTGAGGAGTTTTGCCTTGGGGGCTTATTGGTTGAGACACTGTTGTGTGTATTATTACATGCAGTGGATTCTGTTGGTTCTGCAGTGTGTACAATAGATTTGTGCTTGGGAGGTCTCTGATCTTTAGATGGGCTTCTAGTGAGTACCTCTGTGTATGTCAGTTTATGTGTTGTGAGCTTGTTATGTGCAAGAGGTGAAGTCTATGCACTGACATGTTTGATAACTGGTTTGTTAAGTGAGAGAATTGATTCCAGATTCAGAAATTCAAAGTGCAGAAAATTACAATCACTGCAGCAAAAAAAAAAACAGTTTAAATAAAGCAGCAATTCAGTAGAATACTTCATCAAGAGTGTATGCAGCAAACCTTCCTAGTGTGAAATAAGTGGTCTGAAACCTAAGTGCTTAAACCAAAACTCAGACACTTTCAGAATAACAGACACAATAACCCTTCAACCAGCAATTCCCAGCTCAGAAGGGCATAGGCTACCATCTCCTCTCACAAGAGAGTAGACTACAAATCTTCTTAATGTAAGACAACCAGCCTGAAGCTCAAGGCCTTAAACCAAAAGTAAGAGGCTTAGAATAACAGTTACAATTTAATGTGATACTAAACAGGCAACAGTGACGTGTCTTTTAATCTACCCACATACATCATGTCATGGTTAGTAGGCCCTGTGTTATCTTGATGAGAAGGTCCTGTGGTCTGTCCAGCTGCTGAATGTGTCTGGGGAGGTTCATGCAAGACACCATTATACTGTATTACTATTATGGAGAGTCTGACTACAGTGCTGTCATATAATCCTGATATTTGAATGTGATGGATTATCTTATGATGTACACCATACATATGTACTGGAAAATATTACAGAGAAAAATTAGAAAGTAATGAGACACACTGCAGTTCCTGACTTCACAACCCTTACAAGAGAATACACTAGAAAGTACTGACATGATGATGCTATCCACTGTATAATTTGGCAAGGCAAATTTAAGTGACAGGTACAATTATTAGTGCAACAATACAAATGCAGATACACTAGGCACTAATGTAGCTATGCACCCTGTGCATCAGACACACAGCTTTTGTATCCCTGAATCCTAAACAGGGATATGGTACAGTTATCACTTGCATATGGTGTTTTGTTCGGGGGGGGGGTGCAGAAGGCCTAGGCTGACACAAAAGGTGAGTGAGTGAGTGAGTGAGTGAGTGAGTGAGTGAGTGAGTGAGTGAGTGAGTGAGTGTGTGTGTGTGTGTGTGTGTGTGTGTGTGTGTGTGTGTGTGTGTGTGGAAGAAAGGGAAGCAGACAAGCTGAACCATGTAACTGTTGTGTGTGCCTGTAGGGGTCCTCCCTGTGAAAGTGGTGTGTGAAAGTCTGCATGAACACAGCCAAGCTCAGTGCTAGCTCTACGTCTTGGTATGTCGGGCAGGTGAGGGCTATGCATGGTAGAGGTGGCGGTTCATTGTGGTCACCCCGAACCATGAGAAATGGCTCTGCCAGGAGTTGCATTGACACCTATACACCCAAGGTCAGATGCAGTGTTGCTACCTGAACATATATGATGTCTACTGGACATGCTCCCTTCATGGGAATGCCCAGGACCATGACCTCATGGCCTGCCATATCTGGATGTTGTCAGCCCACTCACTGATGGACCAGTGGAAGTACTGCCACTATGGAAGCATGACTGGGAATGACCATGTTGGCTATCAGCAGAAGTTGTGGCTGACCTACCCCCATGAAGACACTGTTCCCCTCCCAGCAGATGTTCCTTCACACACACTGCTCATTCCATGGCAAACACCTCGCGGTCTATTACAGATACCCTTTGTTCCAATGTGTTATTCATCCAATCCAGTGAATCAGTGACACAGCGGAGGCAGCCACACATCAGAATGTGCCACATCCACAACTCTATGCATTTGTCTGGAGTGCCTTTCTGAATGTGCCTGTACCTCCACAATGGCCTTAAACATATGTTGAGTGACATGGGAAAAGATATCTGCACCAGGTGGAGGAGGGACAGCAGGCCCCCTCTGACCACCCCTATCAACCCTTCTTCATGGCACCTTACCAACACTTTGACTACAGATAGACAACAAGAAATGAAACCACAATAGCAGCACTTCCCTGTTCAATGTCCTCCCCCTCCACCTGTCCATTATCTGTGGGCTCAGTGGACTGGGTAGGAATAGGCCTACTGGCTGTGTCCAGGGAAAATGAAGGGGATGGCTGGATGTCAACCTCTGTATCCCCAAACTTTGCCACAGTTTCACCACTATCATCAGTGTCTGATGAGATAATGACATCATTTGGCACAGGGACCACACTCCCACTGCCATGATCACCTGTGACAAAAACAGAGAAACACAGACATACTTTAATACCTGCACTACTATGGTGCAATATATGCTAAACAACTAACAGTGCTGCCACTATTACAGACAGTACAGCAACATTCACACACAAATGTAAAATGACACATGATACTTCTTTAAATTGATCTGCAGTACTGAAATAAATGTATTTGGCTCATCATCTGCAAGTCATACATTGCTGTATTCCTGATGGTCCTGAAATAAGTTAATCAAGAGGCAAGGGCAACATCATCACATTTAACAGAAAGACAGGGGTGCTACATGTACACCTCTATATCTGTGTTAGGTGCACATTCAACAAGAACATGGCTGACAACTCCAAAATTACCTTATCACTGTACCAATCTTCAACCCCCCCCCCCCCAAAAAAAAGACATGTGACACATAAGTAAATTTTATTTAAATTGTTTTACTATACGACAGTATTCAACTGGTCATATAACAAAGCCTAACTGGAAAATTCTTCCTGGGACTGTGAAAGAATGGCACCTACATCAATGACATGCAGTGGTCCACTCTGCTGTGAGTTGTCCTTTTGGAGGATATTTGCCAGGAATTCCTCACTAGGGGTGGAGAGGTGGTTCTGCAGCACATTCACATCTGGTTACCCTCTGATCTCAGGTAATAGCAGCTGCACGTCTCCATGCAGATGTAATCATGTCAGTGGCTCTGTGGCGCACTTCCTTGTATGTCCGGCTGTGGCAACCTACAGAATTTATGTTGGCAACAATCTGCTGCTATACTCTGAGCCTATCTGGCATATTGGGACAACCCCTTCCCCGAAGAAATGCTCCATATTGACGGAGTGCATCAATAATGATATTATTTTCAGCTTCACTGACATTATGTCTCCTAAAAGACAATAGCATGATAATTCACATAAGTATCACATAACTACAAAGTAACTGTTACCATAAAAAACATTGAAGGTATGTAGTCAGTAGTACCAAATGGAAAAACATGAAACAGTCTACAGATGTGAAATACTAATGACAGTCAGGATGCAAAACAAGGAGAGTAGCAGGAGTAATATATCCTTGTATGTGCCATAGCAGTAGTTCAACTCTTCCCCCAAAGAACAGTCCATTCTAGTTTGTGATTTAACAGTAACTTTTATTTGCTCCTCCCACCCACAAGCAAACAGGTACATGAACCATTTTGCTAATACATCTTTGAAATGCTAAACATGCTTTCAAAGGACCTGTCCCTGAAACATTTGTACACACGTATCACACAGCTTTCTATTTCCATGTACTGTCAATCATTTGTATCTCTGAAATGGCTTGACAAATATGACCATGCCATCAGTACACTTCTAACTAATGCATACAGATAACAGTGTAAAATGCTATGCTTTACATTATTCACTAATATATTCCAGCATATGCATTGTGCAGGTAACAAAATGGGAGCATACCTCCTGGAGTTCAATACTCCTCTGCAAAGATGTCTTTGGAAATAATTTGTTTTTGAAGTCCTGCAAACATGAAGCAAGTGTCCTCACAATCAGTTTGGCTAGCTTTTTATAATGGAGTAGATTATTAATGGATTTCTTCTACTGTAGCTTCTGTTTCTGAGATGCTAATTACAACATAAGCAGCCGAATTGCATGCTAATCAACCAATCTGGTAGAGCTAGTCAACAAGTTATAAAGCATTCATGCAAACTCCATGCTGTTTTTTCCTGTGGATTTCAAAAGTAGAGGAGTACAGGCACAAAATCTACACAGACAAAATGTTAGGAGCTGCTGCTGCTTAACTCCATTTGTATGTGTTACAATCTGCAGACAATGCTGCTTCTGCTGCCAACAGGCCTAGGCGGACAAGAGTTTTTCAGGCCACATTTAACTTATCAAAACATACATGACATGAACATTGTAGAGTGCTTCAGGGTGGAGAGGGATACAATACAGGAACTCTGTGATGTCTGCTGGCCTCAACTCAGAGCTAGAGCATTTACCTCCCCATGTATGGCTGTGTACTGCTTGCATCACAGTCAGCTCTAAACTAACACTGTAGCAACTGCTGCATTTACAAGCTAAGTCCTAAACATGTACTGTACTTTACAATCCAACCAAACCTCAAACAAACTAGTGAAAACAAAAAAACAAACAAGGTGTAGATTCCAACACACTTTAATTGTAAGTGCTTTCATCCAAAATAATACTCAGACTTCTTCAGACTGAAGAAGTCTGAGTATTATTTTAGACGAACGCGCTTACATTAAAGTCTGTTGGAATCTACAGCTTGTTCATTTTTTTGTTTTCACTGTACTTTATAATAATATTATGGCATTTCTTTGTATTTGATCACTTGGTACAGTAAGCAACTACAAGGTGGGAGATTTGTACAGAAATTAATGTAACATGTGACAGCAGAGAGTTATTTGAGTTGTATGCGTCCATTAGGAAGTAGTAGGCCTCAGCCCTTGAAGATTCAGACACTGTTGCCACCTCAAAGTACTGATGATCACTGCATGCCCTCAGTTTAGCACCATACATTTGTAATGGGAAATCATAACAGATAGAAGGTAGAAGGTATTGAGACCCAACAGTTTCTGGCTTCACCACCCTCACAAGATCAAACAGACAGAAACAAGGAGAATAACAAGAGCAATGTATCCTTGTTTGTGCCTTAAAAGTTGCTCAGCCTAGGTCAACCCCTCTCAAAAAACAGTATACCCTTGCATGTGCCATAACAGGAACACACCTTTACTCCCCTCCCAAAACAGCAGTCTATGTTTGTTTGTGCCATCCAACCTGCCTTTCATTTGATGGCAATGGCATCTCATAGTGTTCCCAGTTAATATCTTCACACATTTTAAGGTAAATGATATAGACTAGCTTATACACTGCATGTCTCTGAGTACTGGTCAGATAACTGATGAATGATCAAGAAACACAGAAAGGTAGGACACAGCTGTATATTTGCAAGGAATAATCATAACAGGTTGTGTGATCACTAAGTGCACATCCAAATATATTAGATATAATACATTTACAAATAACATGTCATGCCTTGATATCAGTGTACATTCAATTGCACTTGGTTGTGTGTGGAATTACTTCATGTATTTGCTGCAAAGCTGTTTGTGTGGCAAAGATGGATAACTCCCTTATCCTGTTTTCTGAAGGTGCACTGGAGTGAGATTGGGATCCAAACCTATGTAGTCATATCTTATATGTACTAATGTTTTCTACTGTGTATGTCATAGATTGATTTTCCTCATTTCAACTATTTCTCCATTTCTCTCCCTCTCTATTTTTTTTGAGGCCACTATTTCCACAATACACCACTTAGCACAAACAGTTTTATCTATGTGTATCTCATTTGTGTAGAGTTATAGTGCACAAACCAGATGAATAGGTCAACCAGGGAGCAGACTGGACCCAGACAGCCACAAACATAAATCAGATGCATTCACTTACTACTACTGGCCATCATGTAACCACAATTCCCATCAGTGCGCACTCTCACACAACGTGTTTGCACAATGGCAAGTGATGCACAACACTTTCAAACCTTGCAAAACCAGAAAGTGCACATTTCCACTGAGTGCAATACCTGCAACTGGCAGGAAAACATCATTCTACATTGTTGTTGATCTGTGGAAGGCATGGCAGGCATTCCTGTAAAGGTTTTGAAATTATGTGCTCAAAGATGGGGTGCCCAGGAGTCCAAAGTACTTGTTGGACTCCTAGTGAATGAACATGGGCCCAGGCTTTTGCAGAGGGACTATCATGGTTTGGATTACAAGGCAAAGCCATTGAATAGTCTGCTTGGGCTTTCACCAGTGCTACCAGTATCCCCCTGCACTGTTGAACAATGTAGGAATCACTACAGAGATCTCAGGATGATGAAAAGGGATACCCTCGACTGTTGGCTTGAGGAATATAGGACTGGGGGTACCCCACAGATGTGCAAATATCACTTACAGAGGCTACTTGTAAGAGTTAAAAGCTGGATATAGTCAGTCTTGGTATGCTTAATGGTATTCTGTTCTGTTTTTTTCACAGCTGTCACAGACCAAGAACTGAATGTGTGAACCCATGCTGCTAGACTGGCATGGATGCAAGAAGCATGTGGTACGCATGCAGATGAACAGTACTGTTATTTTAGCATTAAAAGTAAAGACACCTTTATTGTTTTATTATACAGTTGTATCAAATTGAGCATTCATCTCTCAACTGTAACAGGAAAGTATGCATGCATTAGTCTGGAAGCCAAAATTACAGTTCACTATTACAGAGTAGTCACAGGTTGTGCCTTCAAAAACCACACTTCTCAAATATACAATATGGTTAAGTTTTCATTGATATTGCAATGTAATGTCAGAGCTCTAAAGCAGTGGCACCAATGGCCTGCTGTGCACTGTAATTAGTATAACTGAAACAACATATGTGCAATGTATGCACACATCAGAGATTGCTTGTTGCAATCTGTAGTATATTGTTCATCTGTTAGGAGCTGGGTAGTCTTACAATAAACAAGGTATTTGTTAGGAGTTGGCAGTCTTAAAAACAAAGGTAACAGAACAGAGTCAAATAATTGTATCAATGCTTTGTATGTCACATATTAAATTACTAATGTTCTCTCTTTTTTCTGTCACCCCAACCCTTATCTTCTCTTTTATTAGTATTTTTTAAATTTTTTGTTTTTTCCCACAGTACAATGGGGTAGACCTGTCCCATGGGATCCTCCTACCCCCACTCCACTGACTACATCACCGGTGCCCAGCACATCTGCTGTGTAACCCAGTAGCACCCCCTCTGTTGCCCCTGCACTACCTGGCCCCTCGGGTAATTCTGCCCCACAGGATAGACCAGTGGTTCCTTCTGGGAGCAGTGGCAGAGGTTGTGAGTTCATCACCTGCGATGAGCTGCCAGGGTTGGTGTGTAAGATTGTACACCACACAGTTGCTGCATGCCTACGATGGATGGAGACACTACTCTCCATCATTGTATTGAATACCACAAGGAGGCATAGAAGTGAGACACTACAGCCATCAGCGTAGTCAGGTGACAGTGACGACAGTCCAGTGGGTGATTACTCTATTTTCATTGTCACCCAGCAGGACATCCATGGGTTAGTGCTGCCCCACCCTCACTCCAACCATGGTGTTCACCCACCCCTTGTGTCCTTCGCTGCTCCAGTGTCTTGTCTTGTTTGTCTTGTGTGTCTACATTTGCTTCCTCACCTGCTCAACTTACCTCCCCAGACATTCCTACATCCCTTCCCCAACATCCTCTCTCAAAAAAAAAAAAATGGGCATGTGTGTGTCCCACAAAAAAATCGTCCCATGCATAGCTCTCCATTTCACACATGTCTTCATGACACACTTGATTCAGTCTAATTCTCAGTACAACAGATTGCTTTGTGGTCTCCCCTCTCTCTCTGGAGGTGACGGTCCATATTCAGCTAATATTTTGCATATATGTTCCTGATTTATTTTTAAAGACATGGATAGCTATGGTTCTTTCCTACATCCTTCTTGCACATTCCTGCCTTCCTTTCACTTTGTTCTTCCCCCTGCTTGCTCCTCATTTCACAACTTTCTTATCTTTCCCATTTCTTTTCTTTAAAGCAAGGATGTCCAAAATATGGCCCACGGGCTGCATGTGGCCCGCTGTGCAATTTTGTGCAGCCTGCCTGAACTAGACAACTGCAAATAAATAATGCTATGCTTGAGCAGTGGTGACCCAGGCTTTCATGTGCACTCCCTTCAATGGTAAGGGAAAAATGCCTGTGCAGTCGTGTAGGTGAAGGGTTGTGAAGGGGCGGTCGTCAATTGGAGTTTTTATGAGGAAGGAAGTGAATTTGAGTTATGTACAGTGTGCGTGAGAAGTTGTGTAAAAGAGATGGGAAAATTGGAAGCACTCTTGTATGAGGCAGGAAGGTGTGGCAGTGGAGTGGATAACTAATGGCATTGTATGCCAGCTGGAGAACAGGATCCTGGGAGGGAGGAGGACAATGGAAGAAAGATGTTGCAGGTTGTACCTGATTAAAGGAGCAAATTTGAAAATAGTTCTTCAGGAAGGTATACCGGGACTGTGAGGTAAGGATGGTGAGGAACTGGAGCCGATTCCATTGGCTAAAGGTGTGAGGGTTAGAGAGGCTGCATGGTGAGATGACTTTGTTGAGAGGATGCCATGGAGACAGCTTTGAGCTGAGAGTGTGAGATGAGGACAAAAAGAGGTAGCACGAGAGTAGATCAAAGAAACAAACTCAATCTAAGTGTGAGAAGAGAGGAGCTGGATGGGAACATAGAAAGTGTTGAAGTAGGACTTCAGTTTGTAAAGAAAAGAAGAGTGAGAAGGCTGAAGTAGCATGATGGAGAAACAGGAGCAAGCTGACCTCCTTAAGAGAAGCAAGGTAAAGCGAAAATGGAAAGGAGCGAATGGGTAGTTGCAGATCAAACTTAGAATGTGATGAGGTGAACAGATTGAGGTTATGGGTCTTGGCACAAAGAGTTTGTATTTAAGAGGTTAGGGGCTGGTGTTCATGGACAAACCACTAAGACATCTGCAAAACCAGTAGTGGATAGAAGGCAGGCCAGCATGCAAATATGAGACTAATTTGTGTGAATGCTAACATGAAGACTGAGACAAGAAGTGCAGGATATGAAGCAAGCTGATCTGAGATTGAAAGAAAGGGACTTGACAGAGTTTTACATGCACTCGTGGCACTGTAAGGACATACGAGATAGGGGGACTTGGAAAGAATGGCAGTGATGTTGGATTTGATAAATGGCTAGTGAGATTTGTTAAGCTGGGAGAGTGATTAGAAAACAAAGGAAGAGAAAATGTGAAGAGAAAGTTATAGGTAGCTGGCAGAGTTTGTATTTTGTGTGAAGGGAAAGAAATGAATCGTGTAGTGTCAACTAAAATTACAGTAAAAGACTATGTACATTATTTGAGTTAGGAACATGAACAATGTGGACAATAAATTTAAATTTTCTAACTTCTAAAATGATAAGTGGAGAGGGTGTTATTTTTAGCTGTTCATATGTTTTAATCCATTTAATGAAATTAGTTTCAGTACTCAGAACTGTTTTCTGATCCCAAAATATTTTAATATACTGGTGTGAAAATATACAGTATATATATCTCCATTTCAGTAAGAGCATTTTAAAATGTATTTTAGACCCCCCTCCCAAAACGTTCAGTTTTTTTTGTATTTGCTGAGCAGATGATTTCTTGATCACCGTGGTAGGA
Organism: Protopterus annectens; assembly: GCF_019279795.1. Classification (NCBI taxonomy): domain Eukaryota; kingdom Metazoa; phylum Chordata; order Ceratodontiformes; family Protopteridae; genus Protopterus; species Protopterus annectens. The sequence continues at coordinate 176,904,580 of NC_056734.1, forward strand.
CTTGCCAGAGTAGAAGCATCTTGCCTGCAGACCCCCAGTTTTGTTCTTTGCTTTTAGTTTTGCCCTTCAAAGCTGATTATCCATTTGCTGTTAGAACTATTAATTGGGTGAAAGTAAATGTGTATGTACAGCAACTTGAGAACCAGAGTTAGTTACAAAAAGTGTTTGTATCCATTGAGATTTATAGAGCTGTATGTTTTTGCATAGCAAAGTAAATACAATTTAACACCTTAATACCACTTGCAGATTTGATAATTTCTAATGCCACAGTAGGTGAGGTGATTGTTTATGTGAATGAGGAATGTTTATTTCATTTTTTAATGTGCAGTTGTGTACAGGTCTGCATTTTGCATAGTGTGCAGTAAGAAGATGCATGTACATGTAGTACTTGTAACGGTCGTAACAGAATATCCAGAACGTAGTGCTAAGATAGTATTGTCTGGTGTGTCATGATACACAATTGCTCTTGCCACACCTATTAAGGCAGAAAACTTTATATATCAAAAGCAAGAAAAGTGATGTTAAACTGCTGGATGCAGTTGTAACCTATAGCAGCCAATTTAACTAAATTATACTAGGATGGTACTGACAGGCAACAATTTTGGTCAATGGTTACTTGTAGCAATCAGTAGGTTGCTCTGCACAAGCAGCATAGGTAGTACTTATGCTGTTTGAAGCATCAGTATCAGGACTGTCCTAACCTAGCCACCCTTCTCCAGAAACAGCATGACCCTAAGGATAGTTATATTAGTTGGGGGGATAATGTCTCCTCCAAAACACCCTGATCAAATTTGAAGAATCATTTGGGAAATAGGGAAGCCATTCTGTTTCAATGAAAACTTTTATAAGAACCATGACATTTCTTTCTTATGAAATGTTCAAAGTGCTTGCTAAACCTAACTAACAGTAGAATTCTCCAAGTAATTTCAAAACATGTACTGTATTTATTATTCTGGATGCTGCCCTCACATAAATATTTTTTTTTTACTGCGGCCCTCTGATTACCTAAGGTTGGACAACCCTGCTTTAAAGCATAATTGCACAATGGTGACAAATAAAACAAGAGACAGGGGACAGTGAAGAACGCAAGAGGTGGATGAACACCATTAGTTGGGGAGAAGGTGGCAAATCCAGGTCCCATGCATGTCGACGTGGCTGACAGTGACAATCTAGTCTTCTCCAATCTGGTCCTCACCAGCTGTTGGCTGCAGTGCCTGATGTCTGTGTCTTCTATGTGTACTCTGAACAAGTTTGGAGAGCAGGCACTCCATCTGGTAGAGGTGTCCACCCACAGTGTGGAGCACAATTCTCTCACAATCCCTGGCAGTTCCTGTCAGGTGATAAATTCACCACCTCCTCCACTGCTCCCAGAGGGAGCCACAGGCCTATCATCCAGGGCAGAACTACCTGAGGGGCCGGATAGTGCAGCGGTGGCAGAGGGGGTACCACTAGGTTGTGCATCAGATGTGCTGGGCAGTGGTGCTATAGCCAGTGGAGTGGGGTCAGAAGAATCCCATGGGACAGGCCTACCCGTCTTACACTATGGGGAAAAAACAAAAAGTAAAAGAAGAGATAGAGAAGGGTTGGGGTGAGAGAAAAAAAGGGAGAACATTAGTAACTTCATATGTGACATACAAAGCACTGCTACAATTATTGGACTCTGTTCTGTTACCTTTATTTTTAACATCACAGACGCCTAAGAAATGTCTTCATTACTTTTAAGACTACCCAGTTTATAACAGAAGCACACTATAGTACAGATTGCACCCATAAATCCTTGATGCGTGCATACATTTTATATATGCGTGTTCCATTTATACTGATTACAGTTTACAGAAGGCCATTTGTGCCACTGGTATAGAGGTCTGAGGTTACATTGCAATAATGATGAAAACCTAACAGTATTGTATATTTGGGAAGTGTGGTTTTTGAACCCACAACTGACTACTCTCTAATACTGTACTGTTATTTTGCCCTGCAGACTACTGCATGCATACTTTCCTTTTATAGTTTAGATATGCATGCTCATTGTTATTTGAGAGAAGGGCACTGTTGCTTTGTGCTACAGACTAAGGCATGCATAGTTTCTTTTACAGCTGAGATATGCATGTTCAGTTAGATGCAACTGTATTAAATACTAAGTAGTCCTCAACTTTTAATGCTACTAAACCACTCTACAAATTATTATTATTATTAAAATACTATTTAAACAGTTCTGTTCTGATTCATACATATCACACGTTTCTTGTATCCTTAACAAATGCACGGTATTGGACCTGACATTTGAGGCTCACTCTGTAGCAGCTGTGGAAAAAAACAGAACAGAATACAATTTTGAAAACCAGTCTTGACTATATTCAGCTTTTAACTCTTACAATTACTCACTGAAACTGATACTTACACATCTGTGGGGTGTTCTCTGAACTACATTCCCTAATCTAAGGGTCGAGGGTATCCGCTTCCTCCTCCAGAGGTCATCAAAGTGAGGTCTGCATTACTCACCAGTGTGGGGGATACCTGTGACACTAGTTAAAGCCCTGGCAATACTATTCCAGACTTCAGACTTCTAATCTGAGCATGAATAGTCCCACTGCAGCAACTGGGGCCCATGCTTTTTAACTAGTATCCAACAAAAACTTTGGACTTCTGGACTCCCCAACTCTGCACTCGAAAGCACGTGCCCTCACCAGCAACTCTAGACAGGCCTGCCAGAGTACAAACTCAATGTAGAATTTGCATTTCTTTGCCAATTGTATTTAATATCCTAATGTTTTCCCAAGAACTGTACGTCTCACGCTTACTGAGAATGCACACATTTTGGTTTTGCAACATTTGAAAATGTTGCACATTGCTTACCATCATGCAAACATGGTTGGTTGGGGTGCGCACTGGCAGGCACCATGTTTGCACAATGTTAAGTGGTGCACAACACTGGCAAGCACTGCAATTTCAAGATTATTTGGTATACAGGCACTTTTGTAAATGTGCTAATCAAATGAACCATGTCTACAGTTCTCCTATACTTATATTTATTACCACAAGAAGACTGAGAAAACAGTTGTATATGTCGCAATTCATTGTTATAATCTGCAGTATCACAACATCAATACAAAATATATATACCCTGTACTAGAACACCAGACAATCTGCACTCCACACTTACACTTAATACCTGCTACTACAGGATTAGTGACATGATATTTCCTATCTTAGTAGTTAAAGTTCTCGTGGTTAATCATAGCGCAACACTGCTTACAGTGTTTGCACAATAGCCAATAGTATTCATTGACTGCATCCAGTTTATGCTTGTGGCTGCCTGGGTCCTGTCTGCAACCTGGGTGGTCTATTCCTCCAGTTTGTGCACTGCTGAGCAGTGCATCGAACAAACGCTGACCAGGTCTATATTAAGTAATCAAAACTTTACGTAATCGAATACCTAAAGCTCGAACGGACACTTCCGGTAATTTTTTCGTAGGAAAAAAATCTGCTTGGCCATTATCAGGAATCTTCCCTTTTCTCCACTGTAGAATGATCTCGGAGTTGGTATATTTACTTGGGGGGGTTGTGGGGCACAGCTCCCCACATGGGGGATGTGGCCAGAAAACCCCCTCACTCGATTAGGGTTTGAAATTTTTTTTTTCCTCCAGCCGAGTGAATTTTTTCCCTATGAAAATATCTGCAGAAGTGGTGTTCGATGTTTACAGTTTTGCTGTTTAGGTGTAGAGCTTTAGGTATTCGATTACCTAAAGCTTCAATTATATAATATAGACCCAGACTGCACTAAAAAGGGGGGGGGCTGTCCAGATTTTTGCAGAATGTGCAGATGTTTGCAACATATTTTTGGGCTGTTTGTGTAAAATGTGTGGCTTACTGGAAAATCACTGAAGATTGAAGTCAATACATAATGGCATACATTTCAGTTTCATACCTCATATCCTTCAGAAAATGCATGCTAACACAAATCTTATTATTCTACCTACTTTCTATGGTTAGGAGGAGAACTGTCCCTATTTTTTGCGCTTTGTCTCCCCATTAGTTTAGTGTTTGTCCAGATTTCTTGCACTAAAAGGTTGGGTGGTATGATCCGCATTCAGATTACAGGTTTCATGTCCAGCAACAGTGATGTGACCTGCAAAACCTTGCTTATGCATGCAGCATACCATTAATATTCATGGCGCGATGCCATGCAATGAGCAGTATCTCGTATGTGAAAACATTCCATTTAGGCTCTGTGCAGAACCTATATCCACAAAGGTGTACTACTGGAGGCAAAATAAACCCAACACTCCATTTATTTACTAAAATAAAGGGCCTTTTGTCCAACCATAAAACAAACTTCATGAAGTTTGTTGTATGGTCAGACGAAAGGCGCTTTATTTTAGTAAATAAATCGAATGTTGGCTTTATTTTGCCTCCAGTTTGGTTTCTTTTATCTGGTTTGTGTTGGCTGCCGTAGTAAGCCTTTGTGGATATTAGTTTACTTCTTCTGTTGGTTTTATTCTGTGCAGAACCTACACAGAGGTTTATTGAATCCGAACCAAGATTTATTTTACAGGAATGAAAAATAGAATTCTGAATGATATAACTACAATGGAAGTCAACAAGAAGTATATGAACTGCTCTAGCATTCTGATACTGAAAAAATTGTTTCAAAATATCATGTATTTATTTCTGACCCGACATATATTAAAATGAAACTTTTATGCTCAGTGATACAATATGTATATTGGACTTGAAATATACTTTTAAATTAAAATGCTTTGTAATTGGCTTCACTCACTTTCATTGCAGATAATGCCAGTCCATCCTGGAGAGCAGCTGCATGCATTGCCTTCATCGTTACATGTGCCTCCATTCATGCAGTCATCACAGGTTACACTACAATCTGGTCCAAACGTGTTGTCAAAGCAAACTGTAATGAGAAACACAGCTGTGTTAGCAAAAAGCACCAGTAACTCATAGACTGACTTCTTCAATCTAAGTCACTTTTTAGTGATGACTGTTGTAGTAGTAATTCAAGGCCAGCAAAATCATCTGGTCATGATATGTTATTAATATAATGAGGCAGTTCAGGATGGAAACAAAGATGCCTGATATTGAGGCAAACGTAAGAAGGTAATGTATTTCAAGCAAAATATAATACAGCAATCAGAATTATGCTGCAGCTTTATTGCAGGCCAGAACCGACTTATAGGTGAGCAATCATATGCTTATACAGTGCGAAAAATTGGCACACATTTTTCTACTTGGTATTGTATAAATGGTTACCTATCAAAACATCTACTCCTCATAACATCTAAACTCAGAACATCAAGACCATAAGATCTAAACTTCAAAACATCTAAAAGTCATAACATCGAATCTCAAAACATTGAAAACTACAAAGCAACTATAAATAACATCCAACACACTGTTTACTACGTTTCTGCAGGAGGGCAAGCCCTGTTGTAAAAGGGCAATGTTTAGCTGCTCCAATAGACAAAATATAACAAGAGGATGTAGTATTTGGCTGTCTGCAGGATGAGGAACTTATACAGATAATGGAAAAACATGAGTCAAATGAAGAATCAGAGGTAACATGGAAAACATGGCAGATAACATTTCTATAGAGAAACTAGTACGATGGAGGCAGAGATGGATTCTGGAAGGACTCAGAAGGAGCATAAAAGTATATACAAGGAGAACAACTACAGTCATTTTCTTGCATAATGGAGGGCCTTCCATAGACCCAGGCAATTACAGACCATACATCTTATCAGCCTCATATACAAAGCCACAGAAAGACTTACCATGGAATTAATCATTCAGGGCATAGGGTACCTTCAAACAATGGACCTGTCTCTATTTGGATTCATTAAGGGCAGATCATGCTTACTCAACCTGGAGGATTTTTTTATAAGGTCACCAAAGCAATGGATGTAGGCAAAAACAGTAGACACCACATTCCTTTACCTGGTCATAGATTTTGACACATTTCTCCACTCATTCATAATAGAAAAGCTAAGTAACCTGGAAATAAACCCCTAGGTCACCTGCTGGATTGCCAACTGGCTCACAGATAGGGCACAGATGAACAAAAAGGGGAAGTCACCTCCTGAAAGTGTCCAGTCATCAGTGGAGTCCCTCATGGTTCTATGCTGAAACCTCTCCTGTTCGGAATCTACTTTTTTGAAGTAAAAGCCAATCCCAAATTACTCAGACTGACTTTGTTTGCAGCTGATTGCAAGCTAGGAGAAGTCACTGAATCCCCAAATGACTTAGCCATCCTACAGGAGGTTTCTCCCAAATAAATAACTGGTGCCAAATCATAAACTGAAACTGCCAAAAAAATGCATTCTTGTATCCTTTGGGAAGTCATCTATCCTAGGGAACTACCACAGTGACAATATGAACCTAAGAGATGATCCATTTGATCGGGATTTGGGAACTTATGTGGACAATTACATAACTTTTAACCAACATGTGTCTATTGTTGTAAAAAAGCCATTCTGTATTGCACGGACTATAAACAGAGGGACTGTATTTAGATTTGGTTATGTCATTGGCCCCCTTTACTCTGCTATCATAAGGCCAATCATTTAATATTATGCCCCATTTGGCATGTATATCTGCAGACATGCAATAACTGAACACCCATAGAGATACCTTGCTGAAAGGATACAAGGCCTAAACAACATGCCCTACATGGACCATCTGAAAGACCCTGTCACTATACTTTGTGTCCTACAGACTGCTAACAAATGACCTGTGTCTGGCATATAAAGCATCCTCTGACCCATTACCGATGATTTACTGCACATCAGCAACTCAAATGGAATCATAAATACTTGGTCTAGGGATCTAAACCTCTTTTGCAACATCAACAGAACAGTTTGAATGGAAGTCTCTCAGAGGATACCACTGCTGTGGAACATACTCCCTATCTACATAAAACAAAGTTCATCCCTGTCCATACTAAAGCACAACTTAGATCTATGGATGGAGAAGAAGAAAATGTACCCCAGAACTGCCCCTTGTACCACTAATGGATATGGGCAGCTCCTAAATCCTTTATCCTATGCATGGGTCTCCTCAATTTATCTATGGTATAATCTATGCTATTCTCATTAGGGGTAATATGTATAATTATCGGCAATGGGATGACTAAGGCTGACTGACACCCAAATGGGATACCATATTTCAATCACAAAAAAAAAAAATGGCTAAGCTTAAAATGGCCCACAAGGACAGCTATCCCAGTACGTACCTAAGAACCTATATGCAATGATGATTGGAAATGAAAGATAAGAGAAAATAGGTACTATGAATTTTAATTAAAACATAGAAAGAGACCAGCAGTTAGTATTCAAAATAAAAAGTATGTGCTGTTTATCAATAATGTGCCTGGGACAATGTTATAATACTGTTAAGTTTTACTGTGGGAGATAAAAGACTGTTTATTCAGTTGGGCAATGGAGAGAAAAAGAGATGTTTATCCATGGAAAACCATATTGTTTTTGGAACAAGAAACAAAGTTAAGAAAACAAGTATTTCTGCAGTTTAGAATAGGTGATTTTGAGGAGAATTAAATAAGAGAATGTTTAAAAATGCATTTGTAATCATATTGAAAATATTATTAAGACAAAAGATGAAAGATACATGTGAAACGGGGTGAGAAATGGATGTTACTTTTATTGTAAAAGATAATACTGTGATACAGTTGCCAAGTGCGATATATGTGACAGGATTCAGGGGAACTTTCAGATACCAGAGGTAACCAAAATAAGTTATGGCTGAGGAAGTGTATCACATTTAATAAATGAATGCAGTAAGGTGCGGTGCAACCTGTGGGGAAACAAGAAATATAACGAACAGGTGTAAAACTGAATGTGTATATATTTATATAGATGTACAAAGCAGATCATTTCTGGTTCACTTGTAAGGAGGAAGAAGAGGCTCCTGAAAAAGAAACAGAGGAAGGTAATGAAAACGTAAAGGAAAATAATGAGCAGCGAGTAAAAGGACTTAATAAATGACAGGGTTTTGAACAATTATTACTGCAGGAAGATGGAGGTGATAGTCTAATTAGGGTACAGGGGGTAAAATATGAGACAGGAAATACATCTGAATTTTTAGAAAATTAATAAATGGATCAGGAGGAAGAGGAAGGAAAAAAAGCAAGGAAAGAAAAATTCACTGGGTCAAAGGGCCATAACAGGGTGATTTTCTCTCATTTTCAGAGCATAATCAGGGTGTCCCTTGTATTACAACTATTAATTAAATTTTAGGACACAATCCTACTGAACTTATGCTCTGGAGTGATATCAGAAGTACAGAGAACCACGTTACATTTTATGACTCCCCACCAATAGGTTTCCCTAGATTTCTCAAATGAATGTATGGGTATGCCATTCTTTTTGCAGAGCTTAAAAGGCCTTTAAGTACAATATAGTTGAATTTCTAGTTTCTTAGGCAGTCTGTCTAAACTTTGCACTTTTTTCAGTCTATTCAAATTCAAAATCCTATCACTACAGTGTCAGTTGAAGCATGGACAGGTGGGGATGGATGAGAGATCCCTTGTCTTGTGTGATTAGATCCACACTGAAGTAATTTGTGATGATTGCCCCTGGCTAGACGCAGAAGCAGAAGGAACCAGTGCTGTTGCAGCCAAAAGGGAGTCACCAACAAGATTTTTGGAGCATCGGGTTGAATCTTGTACAGGACATTTGGAATGACAGGAAGGGGAGGGAATGCATAAAGAAACATCCCCTTCCAAGAAAATGAGAAGGCATCCACCTTGCACACCACAGTACCTGGGACTATGGCACAAAACAGAGAAAGTTGTCTGTTCAGAAGGGAGGCAAAAAGATCCACTTGAAGAGTGCCCCACTGGTGGACAATGTCCAGAAACACATCCCTGTGAAGCATCCATTTATGGGACTGAGTTACGGACCTCCTCAGAGTGTCTGCCACAATGTTCTGGCTGAAAGGGATACAATGAGGCCCTCAAGAGAAAAGAGAATGAAAGGTCTGAACAGCCAGCAGAAGAGATCTCATCTCTGACACTGATATGCTCCTTCTGTTGACAAGGCGACCATACCCCCTGTACTTTTAGGGATCTAAATCTCACCCCCGCCATCCCATGTCTGAAGCATCTGTGAACAATTCTTGAGAGGGAAGGTGGGGATGAAAAGGGATCCCTGGATTCAGAGACAACTGCTGAATCTACCAGTGAAGTTCCCATCTGACACAAATAAAAAGAGGAACTACAAAGTCTGGAGGATGAGCACGTTGGAGCAACTGACTTCACAAACCACTGAAACTTTCTCATATGAAGTTTGGCCAGAGGGAGCATCAGAATGGTGGATGCCTTGAAACCCAGAGCTCTCAGAAACTCCCTGGTGAAAATGGAAGCCAGAGGAAGAAGAGCTTGAAAAAATAAATGATAGTTAAGGCCTTAGGAGGGGCCAGGGATGCAAGCGCTGGCACCGTCTGAATTCCGTAACCCAGAAAAAACATGATCCTGAGAAGGAGTCAGAGCCGACTTTTTGAAATTTATAGTGAACCCCAGGCTCTGAAGAAGAGAAATGGCAAAATGAAGATTTTGCAAAAGGGTCTCTGAAAAGTTGACTGAATCAGCAGATCATCTAAGTAAGGAAATATTTGGATCCTTCAAAGCCAGCAAAAAGTAATCACAGGAGCAAGACATTTGGTGGACACCCACTGGGCAGTAGAAAGGCCAAAGGGTAAAGCAGAGAACTGAAAGTACCAGAAAGCAACAAAGAAATGCAAAAACTTCCTGAAAAGAGGGTGGGTTGCAATATGGAGATAAGCATCCTTGAGATACCGAGACACCATATAGGCCTGAGGTAGCAAGAGAGGAAACAGAATCTGAAGGAGCAACATCTGAAAGGAAAGCACTTTTAGAAAAGTGCTTAGATGAGAGAGGTCTAGAACAAATATCCAAGTGGCGTCTTTTCTGGGCTCTATAAACAGTCTTGAGTAGAACCCTTTCCCCCTTTGGGACAGACATTGTCTTTCAGATGAGATGTTAAACTGAGGTCCCCTCTGCTCGAGTTTTGAGATGGTGGTATCCCAGGTGGATGCAAGAGATCCCATGGCACCTATCAAAAAGGATTACAAAAGTTCCCCGATGCCCTCGTCATATTTCCCCTAGTAGAATAAATGCCACCTCTTAGGTCTTTCCTAAAAAGAGGCCACTAGGCTAGTGAGATTAATTCAGTCAACAGAGGATAAAGGTGAGCATTGTGGTATTTTTATCAAGTGTGATGTTCCTGAATATTTTTGTTCTGGTGTCTGAAAAGCACAAAGCATTTACCAATACTCACTTAAAACTCTAACGAATGAAGGTGTCACTGCCAGATTCTGTGCATTTGAAATATTATTTGTAAATCTGCAGCTGTCTTTCTTTATTTGCATTGTAAATATTTGGCACTTGGAATATTTGTTGTAAATCTGCATTTGATTGTCAATCTGCATTGTAAATAGTTTGCTTCTCTAACTAATGTGATGCTTCTGAATACTTGATCTAGTGATCATTATCCTCCTGGGCCCAGATCATGACTGAAAAGGACCTGATGACTAGGCCACCTACCCTATTATCAAATGGAAATAAATTAATATATAATTACATAAATGAGTGTGGACACTAAACACAGAACTGCAATAATACAGAGATGCTACAAAACCAGAGGTCTTAAACTAGCATCCCTCTCTTAAGGCCACATTCTGCGGTGTACCAGATTCAGACTTGGGTGGGGCTCCAAAACTCATTTAGTCCAGACCTCAATTTTGTTAGGATTTTTTTTTAATTATACAGAATTTTTTTCTCCTTTAAAGACAGACATGAGATAGAATACCTTCACTAATTCTCATTAAAAATAAGTTTGCATTTCATTCCATTAGGAAAGTTTCTTCTCCTATAACCATAAGGTACTTGTAAGCACTTTTTCTTCTAAGTTGTGTGTGCACAGCTGTATGCACCTCAAAGACATTCTTATGCATATTTGGCACGTGGCCATGCGTGCATGCCAGCAAAGCATCTTACTCAGCTTGAAATGTTAATGCCTACATGAGCACTGTTGACAGACTGCATTAAGTACATGGATGTAGAAGTTACTGTTAAGCAACAAGCACTTTGCTATGAAGAGCTTTCCTTATGTAACCACAGAATTAGTGGTTATCCTAATTTGGCATCCTTATAATGACTGTGTTATTGTGCTCTTCATAATGTCAAAGACCTATTTGAATATCCCCTGAGATGCAATGGTAATAACTTTAAAAGGCAAACTAAAATCAAACATAACATTTATTCTCCTTCAGTGGTAGAGGTAGGCTATGGAATCATGTCAATCTTTTCACAACTCTTGCACCAAGTGCCAATAAACTGAAAATAATGGCTAAAACAATTTTGCTTGAAACTCAAAGTTAAATTTTTTTTGCACATATATATGTGTGTTTCTCTATCTACCTATGTGTGTATATATATATATATATATATATATATATATATATATATATATATATATATATATATAGGGTCTATATTATATCATCGAAAGCTTAAAAAAGCGAACGCTGATTGATCGACCTAATTTAAGGGAAAGCTTACAATCTCAAACTGTCAGATCAGCGATTTTTTTCCCAGGGGAAAAAAATCGCTGATCCAAAACATATACACACAACACAAGCACACCAAACAAACAGAAATCCACACACATACACCTAAAATCTGATACCTAACCCTACACTAAACTATGCACACACCACTAACTACCCACTTACCTTAACCCAAACCCTAACCCTAAGGTCCGTCACTATCGCACACTCACCTCACCCGCTCCCTAACCCTAACTCACTTAAATCCGCCCTAACCCTCATGTCCACTCAATCGCACACACACCTAACCCGAGCCCTAACCCTAACTCACCTAAATCACCCTAACACTCACATCCACACAATCGCACACTTACCTGAATCCGACCGGTAACTTTCCACCATAACACTGAAAATACCAAAGCAACAGAAACGGACACCTGAATTCTTTCCCTAGGAAAAAATTCGAGTTTCTGCTGCTTCGATATTTTGCAGTTTCACAAAAATAAGTTCGATCAATCAGCGTTCACTTTTTTAAGTGTTCGAGGATATAATATAGACCCTATATATATATATATATATATATATATATATATATATACACACACACACACACATATATATATATATATATATATATATATAGACAGATATATGAAAACATACACACACATTGATATGCACCACAGGAAAGAGAGACTCCATGGAAAACAGACTTCTATAATACCATCTTTGAAGTCAGGGAGCTCTCCTGATCTGAGTGGGTTCAAATATTGTGGATGAATGCAACTAAGGAGTATACAGTGGTCTGAGAAAGCATTACTCAGAACTTATGACAACTCTGTTTTTGGGCATAACACCAGATGAATGAAGAAAGACACACATACAAGCAGCACGGGTTAAAAAAACTTTGAGCTGGAAAGACAAAGCACAACTTTTTGTATATAAATAACTTGACTGCAGTTATGAAACTACTGACCTGCATGAAAGCTACGTTTATGTAGAAATGGAAGAGTTTTTTCACTCTTCAGATTATTTAGCTGTATCGACTCTTAAATACTTTTTATCTTATTTTGTTGTTCAGATGTGATAGTCGACTTATGTTGCAAAATTTTCTTGGTCATTAGCTCACAATGCAAACAACAATTAGAAGGAATACAAGAACTTTTCTTTTTTTTTATCAAATATCTTTTTATTGAAAACTTTTCTGGTATAAAAACAAAACAAAAAGATTAACAGGACAATTACATGTGGTACAGTTGATGTTACACTGTACATCCATAAACATGTAATGATAGTTATTGCCCTTTATGCTAATAACATTCATACTTTGTAGAAAACCATAGTATTATCACACTGATATAATTAAATTATAAGTTTGTCTAAAAAGTTTTTCCATCTGGCATCTTTATTATACCAACTTTACTACTGTGAGCTATAATATATGCATAACATCAACCTATAATAGGATAGCATTCTACTCTACTAAAAACTTATGTACATATATACATATATGTCACCTTACTTATTTTGGTTGCTAATCTCAACAGAGTGGTGTGCTTACATTTCTTATGTACATAGTATTTACATACTATTCATGACAATATATCAATTAATGTATTGCAGTACCATTAGTAGCAGGTTTGATTCCAACAGTAATGTTTACTATCCTTAAAATACATAGACTATACCAGACTATTAAGAGAGTATTTCAATTAATGTTTTACAGTACTCTTGATAATATATGATTTCTCTGACTTTTTGTACATAGTTTTTGGCTAATATATATTTTTGCTATGCTTTTGTATTCTAACCAGGTTAATTTTGATCAATCCAGTTTTTTGCTATATAAGCTTTCATCAGAGTGCAAAGTGTTATTATGATATGTTTAGATAACTTGTTAATATTACCCTTAAATAAATGGAGTATAACTGTTTGCCATGAGAGCGTAAATTTTGAGTATCATGATTTCTCTAATAGAATTCTAAGTGAACACCATAGCTTATATACTGTTTTACAGCTCCAGAATATATGAAGGATGTCTGCTTCTTTATTTGGGCAAAAAGGACAATATGGTGACTTGGATGGCTTAAATTAGTTAAGATGTACAGGCGTGAAGTATGCATTGTTAAAAATCATGACTTGGGTATATATTAACTTTTTATATGATGCCAGTTTTATAGTGTTTTTGATAGCCAATTCCTTTTGGTTATTTGTTAAGGTGTTGTCCTTCCTATCCCAAAATTTTGAAAAGATGACAGTGTTTTGGTATTTAAACGTTGCAATCAATTTATAAGTGTTTGATATCATTTTCTTTTTACTTAATAGCATTTTTATAATTTGTTGTGCTAACTTGACTTCCTGTTCGACTACTTTGATATCTTTGCTTAGAATATTTACTAGATATATGATTTATTTCATTATCAGGTTATATTTTTTACTGACTTTGACTAAGTTTGTGATGGATTTCAATGAAATATTTCTTATTTGATAAAAATCCCAAACTGTATATTTTTTTATTTAAGGAATGTTATCCAGATTTATCATATTGTTTGCTAGTTTTATATCTGGATTATTGTGAATTGGTTGCAGGAGAGTAATTGCATCTTTTAAGTTTACTGAAATCAATAGATTTTTAAAAATTCCAGAGTTGTTAATTAATATTGGATGAATTTTTATTGTTTTAAGAGTTGCCTGTTTTATAAAGGGGATTGATTTTATATCGTGTTACGTCCCTATATAGTAATATGATCCATAATGGATACCATGTATTCCCTACTGGGTCATAATTCGCTATCTGTACGATATGGCTTGCATGGATAATTTCATAGTATAACAGAAAGTCAGGAAGGCCTAGGCCACCTTTTTTCTTTTGTGGGTATTAGCTTATCATAGCTAATTCTCATACACTTTGGGTACCGTATGAATTTTGCCAGTCTAACTTTCATTTTATTAAAGAAAGTAACTGGTATTTTTATAAAAATGGCATTGAGATGATATAAAAGTTTAGGCAGAATGTTCATATTTATAAATGAGGCTTTTGATAAAGTAGATAGTTTAAGCTTTTCCCATTTATAAATACTCTCAACTATATTGTACCATGTTTTACCAATATTGTTAGTGAACTATTCTGCTTGTACATGACTAAAGTTTATACCCAAATATGTCAGAGTGTATTGCACTTTGACCTTAGTCTCCGGAAAGTAAAACTCTTTATGTCTTATTGGATTAATTGGATATATGATTGACTTCCTGGGATTAATCTCATAGTTGGATATCATAGAAAAAGTATGTATAGACGATAGTATTTTATTTACATCAGTATTAGGACATTGAAAGTAGATATTAAGATCATCCGCAAATGCTGTGTATTTAATTTGGGTGTTGGAGACAGAGATAAGATGATGGTATGTTCTCTGAGTAATTTTCAGTAGTAATGTTTCTATATACAGATTAAACAAATATGGTGAAAGTGGGCAACCTTGTCTTGTTCCGTGAACTATTTGTATTGGTTTAGAAGTTTTCTTATTAATATAAAGGGTAGTAGTTGCTTTAGTATATAATGTTTTGATCATTTTTATATATTCCTTAGGGAATCCAAATTTATACAGTATAAAAAGTAAAAAATTCTGATTTACTCTGTCAAAGGCTTTTGTTGCATTGACAGATAATGCGTATTTCGGGGATGTGGCTTTAGCACATAAATGGGTTAGAGCATCTATAGTTAATGTGTTATCCTTAACTTGTCTATGACTCATATAACCTAGTTGTTCCAGTGATATTATGCCTGGAGCTACCTTTTGTAATCTTTGAGCTATAATTGTTGAGAAAATCTAAATGTCCAGAATAATCAAAGCTATAGGTCTATAATTATTTGGGTTAGTGGGATCTGTATTTGGTTTTGGAATAAGCACAGTTTTGGAGTTGTTTACATATAGGTCCGATATCCCAACTTGTATAATATAGTTGTATAGTTTTAAAAGTACTGGTGTGACTTGAGACTTAAAGTGTTTATAGAATTCTGCTACATATCCATCAGGGCCAGGAGCTTTTCCAGGTTTTATTTTATCAATAGCCCTACTAACTTCCTCTTCTGTTATTAAGCTTTTAAGGTTATTGGCTTGGGATTCATTAACCTTAGGAAATCCTAAGTTATTTGCAAAGGATTGAAATAGAATCTCATTAATATACTCTTGTGGGCCATATATGTTTTGAAATATTTCTTCAAAAACCCCAATTATTTCAATATCAGATCTATATGTCTTGCCTTTATATTTTATTTCTTGTATTTTACAATGGGGGTTCTTTATGTTGATAATTCTTGCTAACATTTTTGAAGGTATTTGTGCCCATTCTGCATATTTATGTAGCATTCTGAGTTCTGTAAATGAGAATTGTTGTGTTATAATCTCATTAAATTGTTTCTGTAAGCTTGCTATTTGCTTCTCAATAGTAGGATTACCGTTTTTTTTTGTAGCTCAGTTTCAAGCAGTCTTAGCTTGTTTTCTAATTGCTCTATATTTTCTCTTTGTTTTTAAAATATGATGCCTTTTAGATGAAAGTACCCCTAGCCATAACTTTAAAGGCTGCCCACTGAATGTCCAGAGAAATCTTGCCACTTAAACAATCATTTATTTGCATTAGAGATTTAATAATCTCTTGTTCTACCTTTTATTTTTCAGCAAATTTGTATTTAATGTCCAGTTTGCTGTATTGTGTAATTTATACCCCACCTTGTTGTGTGTTATTATTAGATTTATTTTAGAGTGATCTGATAAAGATCTAGGTTCTGTGTTATAGCTCACTTCATGATGTGTCAAACCTTGAGAAATCAAAAACATGTCAATCCTAGACCAGGTTTTATGATATGGGGAAAAATAAGTGTATCTGGTACCTTCAGTGTCTGTATTGTTTAGTTCAAATGGATCTATTAAGTTGAAGTCCTCAATTAGTTCTGATAGGAATGTTGTAGCTTGGAGAGGTCAAGTATGATTTTTATTTGACCTATCTTTTAGTGGATTAATAGTTATATTCCAGCCACCCCCCAATTATAATCAAATGATTTGGATGTTTATTTAGCAAATTATATAATTCAATTAAGAAATTGAGTTGGTAGTTACATTGACCATAAGCATTACACAGTAATGCAGGATTCTTGTGAGTTGGTAGTAAGGTTGTAAAATAGCACCATCTTCCTTTAACATCATAGTTATAATTAATGATATTACCTTCAAATGATTTCTTGATTATTATAGCTGTACCTCTCTTTGAAGTATTGTCTCCAGCTGCTATTATTTTCTTAATCCATTTAGAATTTTTTTCAATACCCTTGTCCCATTGTTCCATAGTCATGCGTGTTTCCTGCAAAAAGGTTATATCAGTTCTTGAATTATAAATGAGATGCATGACTAGCTTTTTCTTTTTAGTGTCCTGTAAGCCATTTACTTTCCATGAGGCTATATTAACCATTCTATGATAATACTATTTTGTTCTTATTATATCTGGGGCATCTATGTATTTTATTTTGAATCTTGTCGGAGCACTTTGCACACATTTTACTATGGACTGAGAAATAGTTAGATATAAGTTTAAGGTGACATATTCCTCTTTCAAACTTTCCTTGGTGCCTAACCACTTACTCCTAATCTCTGAAAGAGAAAAGATTATCCAATAAACAAGTAGTGTAAACAACATTCTGAAATTAAAAAAACAATCCCTATCTACAGATTTAATTATAATACAATAGTTATTTTGCATTCCAAAAAACATCACACATTTCCAGGGTAGACATTCCCCAGACAGCAACCTAACTAAAATAACTTGTTGTGTGTTCTTAACCCAAGTAGACAGTAGGGTAGTTAATGTTTACGCTTCTATATTACAAGTTTCCCAGCTATTTCAGACATTAATAGCTAATTTTTATTTATTAGCTGACTTTGCTAGTACATATACTGTTAAGTAAATATAGTACAATTGTAATTTGTGCTTTCAAAATTTCTTTTGTTTCCTCAGTAATATTATGTATGTGAAATTTCACATACAAATGCATCATCACAATATGCTTTACTTAGCATGCATCATGTATAAACACTATACTTTTCCTCTAGTAACAAAAAAAAAAAAAAAGAAATATATCATGAAAGAACATATATACATTTTGTTAACATTATTGTGCCAACCTTTTCATATTATTTAACCTCTTCTTCATAAGCTATTTTTTTTCTTTCCCTTCCCTTTTATTCCCTGCAAAGATCTTTTAAATCTTAGCTTCTTACACAGTTCTTACTTAATACTGCTTCCATCCTTTGTATCTGCTAGAATTTTAGTGCTTCAGAATTATTTTGCAATCAAGACTGTCTTTAAGGGCTTACATGTATTGAGATACAAAGATTGCACTACCTCTGTGGAATTTAAGCCATGTATGGTTCTTATTCTTGAAGAAAAAAGCAGTCTCACGATTTACAGGCTTGCAGCTTTGATTTTACTTCCTGGTTTTCGATGTATATGAGCTGTGGAAGATATAGCTTTGCTTTTACCTTGTATTTGCTTCTTTTTGCAATTTCTAGGCTACCACAGCCTGGATTTTGGCTCTGACATCACTGATGACTTATTTACGTTTTTGGTGCAAGGTCAAAGGTCACGGGATGCTTGCTGTGACTCCGCTTCCTGGAAAAACAGCTTTTAGAACGTTGAAATGGAAAATAAAGCTTTTAAAGTGTTGTTCTTATATTTTAAGGTAAGTTTACATCAGAAACTACTAAAATAATGTTTAAAACAATAGCGACATCATTATTTCGTCAGAATTAAGCGTTTGTATACCATAGATGCACTAGAAATGCTTACAGTAGCAGAATAAATGTACTTACTTTTCCCTTGTTATTTTGGAGGGATTTCATTAAATACTTTCAAGAAGGCTGAGTTTGCTTCATCTTTGTTTTTTATTTGGTATGCAGAACCCTTAAATTGAAAATGCAGTGAAGCAGGATGCTTCATTTGGAACTTTATTTTGTTCTTTATCAAATATGCACAAAATGGTGAAAGAATTTGTCTCTGTTGTTTGATTATTAATGGTAGATCTTGTGTAACTATTATATTTCCTTTCCACATGACTTGTTTTTTTTTATTTTGCCTGCTTGTAAAACCATGTTGGCATGAGCTGCATTCAGTAATCTCACATATACTTGTCTTGGAGCATTAATTGTTTGGGATTTTCTTAGTGCTCTATGGAACCTCTCTATTACAAAGCTTTGTACTGCCACATTTATATCCAGGAATAGTTCACATATTTCTGTTATAGCAGCATGCAGGGAGCTTTGCTCATATGATTCAGGGATGCCTCTGATAAGCACATTGTTTCTTCTGGACCTTGCTTCTAAGTCTATTATTTTTTGTTGCAGTTCAGATATGGTTTTTCCTGTGGCAATGTTACTTTTTTTCCTCTATTTTGTATTCATTTTCTAGAGCTTTCTCCTCATTTTTCTGTAGTCTGGATGATATTTGGTCTAAGGTATTATCAAAGGCATTTAGTTTTATAGAAAAAGATTTTATTTCTTCCTGCAGAGGTATTAAAGCTAATTTAAGGTCTTCTAGTAAGACATATTTTTCAGTTGTCATTTTGAGAGTTTGCTTCTCTGTTGCAGCTTTGCAGTTCTTTGTTTTTTTGTACTTACTTCTTTCTCAGGAGTGCTTAATTGTGAAAGTTTTGTTTTTGTTGTTTGTGCTTCCATTGAATCCATATTACTACAATTGATAATTTTTATTTTCTTTGCAGAAACTGCAGATTTTCAGTGAAGTCTGTACTGTTACATATGTTCCCCTGTCAGCACATGTGGTCTCGTAGATAAGTATAAAATACTGTGATTTTCTTTTTGCGAAATCTTCTGAAAATATGGTTTAGTATCCAGTATATTGATAGATTTCTTGATTTCTGCTGGGTTTTGAGACATGTTTAAGCCAAGATTGGTTTAGATTTTAATTCCCAGTCAGGAGCTGTCTGTGAAGCGTGCCTCCAAGCTAGCGGCCATATTGGAATCCCTAAGAATGTTTCTTAATCTTCTTCTGTCATACATTTCTAAGATAAATATAGCAACACGAATAATCAGAGATATTAACACCTTATTATGCTCTACGTGCAGCAATTTCAGTATCCAATATCCACTTGCTGATAGTTCTACACAGTTTGAATGTTATTTCTATGATTCATGCTTTCTACTGAGCTTGTACACCACCAATTACAAGAGACACTCAAGAATCCTTTCTTATGAATCTGCTTCCTGCGTTCCAGTTATTAGTCTGCGCTAGTTGCTTGATATGCATAATGTTTCCTGATCTGTTACTGCATGCATTTACTCCATAGTAAATCTGACTTAACCGCACTCCTTTCTCTATCCTTTCAACATCATTTCCTGTCTGTTCTCTAAATCACACCCCATTCACACTCATTTCCTGTCTACTCACTAAGTAACACCTCTTCCTCTAAAAGATCATTTTACATGTGCTTACTAAATCTCATGCCTTCATTCAAATTAGCCTGCAGACATTTCTCCTAACTAATATCAGTATGCTCATGGTTAATCTGACTTCTACTACTAATTTCTGTAGCAGTGAAAATGTACAAACTGTAATCTTGACTTATCCATAGAAACAGCTATGAAGCCTCAGCAAACATTGTAAATATTAGAATACCACAACCTTAACCCAGCTACGCAAGCAATAATGCCCAACAGGGTGTGTGTTACTGTGTAAATAATGCCCAACGGGGTCTGTGCTACTGTTTAAATAATGAACAACAGGTTGTGTCTTACTGTGTAAATAATGCCCAACAGGGTGTGTAATGTGCAAATAATGCCCAACGGGGTCTGTGCTACTGTGTAAATAATGACCAACAGGGTGTGTCTTACTGTGTAAATAATGCTCAACAGGGTGTGTCTTACTGTGTAAATAATGACCAACAGGGTGTGTCTTACTGTGCAAATAAAGCCCAACAGGGTGTGTCTTACTGTGTAAATAATGCCCAACAGGGTGTGTATTACTGTGTAAATAATGCCCAACAGGGTATATCTTACTGTGTAAATAATGCACACCAGGGGTGTTAGTAGGCCTGACTTCACAAGCAGAACACAAATCCTTCATTCAAAAACTTTATCCTTCAAAATGTTCATTCTCCAATTAGGGTATAATGTATGGTTTGCCCATTCTTTAACCTTTAATAAGAAGAGACTGCAGCATAAATCTGAAATCTCTCTGCTAAATCCACCCTTTTATCCTATGTCAAATTTGCAGAAAATTGTAATAACAATAACTGTTTTACTTCTGTTGCAAGCAAGAGACATCTACATAAATTCTGGACTCCTGGCTAAACAATAAGAACAAAACAACATAGACATCTTTTATCTGGCTATATGATTGTAGGAAGTAATAATAAATACTTGCAACTGGGGCTTTGGGCTGCTCCATATGAAACAACAGTAATAGCTTTAGCAGAAACACAACAGCATGGATATTACATCATCTGTTTCGTGACATATAAGGATAACAGACCAGTATCTGAACACAGTGGTGGGGTAGCAGGTTTAATGAGAAATAAATGCGCAAATAAAAATAAATCACTTCTAATGCAGCTGACAAGTTACAGCATAACAAAAAACACTAGTAGAGGAATATCACCATAGACAAATCTTCACTTACAAATGTACATGTTAGCACTTTTATTCTGACAGTTCAGAACTTCATCAGACAATCCCAAAATTCCTGCTCACCTTTTTATGTCTTAATAATGACATCACAAATCTGCAAAAATGTAATTAGTTTTATTAATAACAATTTTAATCAATTAACTTTTAAGAAGTTTATGATTTAATTGTTGGGACATTGAAAGTTGAATGAAAATTTTGTTAGTGTCTGTGAAGTTCTTGCTAGTGAAAACAAAAGGACTTACATGTACGTGTGTCAAAGTGAGTCATTTCTCTGCTAGTGTTTTTGTTTTTTGCTCTTAGAAATAATTCCACTTTGTCATTGATACTTACCTTAAGTAGTAATGCATCTCTGACGAGCAGCTAAACTGGATTCTCCTGCAAGTTAAGCGTACATGTAAAAATTCTTAAAGGTATAATTTATCTCTAGCCCGCATAACATGTAAGTATTTTTTTAGGAAATTCAAGAAAAACTGATACAGAAGACAAGGCACCAGAAACTTAAAATACTGGCTGTCCTTAATTTTGACAGTAAGGGGAAACACACAAACTCAGTTTAACAGGGTCTTTGCAATAATCAACCAACCCAAGTACCAACTAAAATAAATTAGACCCGGCTCTACAGCTAAGAAAAACTTGTTTGAATGCAGCAAAATATGCACCTCTAACTAAATGAAAGCACGGCATGTACTGCATAAGAATATAAGTGATTACTGCCCCATGATCTCTTCCTGATCACTGAAACTTAATGTTTACCAAAAGCAATTAATTTTAGATAAATGAAAGAATTCACTGAAGACATCCTTCTCTCACAATTTCAGACTCTAGATTGAAATAAGGTTTATAATTGTTTGGATTCTCCCATAGTCCAATTACATTTGTAAAGTCTTATTACCCCAAAACAAAGAAAAGACATACCCCCGACTACAAGGAGAGTAAAAGAAGGAGGAAAAACAATGACATTGCTGAGTTAAAGCTTAATAAAGGATTGTGATGAAGCATGGTCACAGCTGAAATGGGATCAAAGCAATTTAAACAAAGTAATAAATTATTGGAATTGGAAATGTTCCACTACAATAAAAGCAAACACTGACATGGCTAAATATATTAGAAAACTGCAAGCAGTTTACCTACATGTACCCAACAAATTATTGCAAACAGTAGTTATTTGGGATAAATAAGGTGTTTCCTAAAGCCTCATCTAAAAAAATTCTGGACAGCCAAATAATACATGGAATAAAACAAAATCTATCTAAGCCACAATGGAGTATTCTGTTTTGAAGTACCACCATTATCACACCAAATGTTCCTCTATAAAACATTGTAAATTAACCATGCTTCTGTTTTAGCACCACTTGAAAGGTTCAAGTCAAAGAACTAATTGTGAAGCCAGACATTTTCTGCAGTCATGATCTCTATATCATATATCCTCTGATTGTAAAGGTAGGTAGCCAAATCCTTTTTAAACCATTAACTTGAGTATACAATCTGAACTTCACAACAAAAATCATGCCATTAGCTAAAGTTCAAAACCCTACTACTGCAAAAGACTTGCATCTAATAGAAAATATAAGTGCATTTTCCAAAACATTTGCAACAATCAATTACAAACAAATTCTGGGAGACTAAGCTCATAGCCATTTCAGCATTAAAATCCAGGCAAGTTCCTCACTACAAACGGGATATCTCTTAATGAGGCGGTTGCACATGCAAGGCTTGAAGACAGTAATAGGCTGAATAAAAGTGACAGGGTAAGGGGGCATTCTCCAGCAAAAGTATGATTCTGCACCAGCACCCAAATCTACTCAAATACCATGGATGTGGGTTGAATTGATTCTGTGAGTGGCTAAGGTGGATTCAATAGACCTGTTGAACAAGGACGGGAGCTGGTAGCAGCTGATGGTCAGCTGTTGGGAGGTGGGGGATGCAATATGGATCGAGGAAAACTTATAAGTGCAATACTTCCACACAAGTACAGAAAGGTGCAATGGCCGAACTACCAACTGAAATTATCAAAAAACAGCCAGCACCATTCTTCAGCTTTCCAACATCAATTTAATACATTGCTTTCTCACATAAAAGCACATCCTACATACCGGTTTCAGCTGTAAGCCTTCATCAGTGTATAATAAATACTTATACATCACATTTAAATACGCAAATCCCAACTCCCATTGGTTATTACAACTGCACATCAAGCCCTGGTGCAAACAAAGCACCCAATTTAATAATCCACATTTGTTCTTTATAATTCAAACTTTGATGCCTTCCTATTTTATTATTTGTATGAAAATATACTCTATCTATAACAGTGAACATAAATCTAGCTGAAGCATGTTTTAAAGTATGTTTATACAAGGCACTACTTGACTTAGTACAACAAATATCACTCAAATGTTCTGACATCTTTAATTTTAAAGGATGCGATGTTTGCCCCACATATAATGCAGAGCACGAACAGGTAGCCAGATATACTGCCCAATCCATGCTACAATTACCATGAACAAAAATGTCAAAAACTGTAGAACTATTTCTGGAATAAAAAATATTTATCCTTATTGACAAATTTACAACAATTACAATGTCCACAAGGGACACAGCCCACTAGTCTCCATCCATCTAATCCTAACTGATGCTTCTCCTTAACCTGCTTATGACTTTTATTTGTAATGGTTAAACCAACCAGCCACTGTCTTACCCTTTCTATAAAGAAAGAGACATCCAGAGGGTATAATTTCCCTCAGTCTATCTTCCATAGCCAAAATATCCCAATGATTAGATATAACCTCTTTAATTAAAGCAGTTTTTTCACCAGCACTCATAATAAATCTAATAGGTTGTATATTCTCCTTCCAAATAATTTTATCGGCTAATAAGGAAGGTCTAGGCACCTGACTAGCTACAACTCAGTCTATCTTCCATAGCCAAAATATCCCAATGATTAGATATAACCTCTTTAATTAAAGCAGTGTTTTCACCAACACTCATAATAAATCTAATAGGTTGTATATTCTCCTTCCAAATAATTTTATAGGCTAATAAGGAAGGTCTAGGCACCTGACTATCTACAACTCGTGCTTGACTAATAACCCCCAAAGGATATCCCATTGTAAGAAATCTATGAACCAAATCTTGTTCATGACTATTAAAATAGGAAGAAGAAGAACATATCCTCCTAAGCCTTAAAAATTGAGATTTGGGGATGTTATTAATCATGTGTTTAAGATGACAACTGGTAGTATGTAATAGGGTGTTGAACCTTGGGTATTTCTCAAATATCCCTGAAAAGAACTATAATAATAGTTTTAGAGTGATTATTGATGGTAAATTGCATCTCCCATTTGTTTTCATTTAAATAATGCACACATTCTTGCAAATAAACATGATTAACCCTCCATACTAACCAGCAGTCATCCAAATATCAATGCCAAATCTACATAGCATCTAAAAACAAGTAATGAGATTCATCATTAATCAACTATTCCTCCACATATCCCATGAAGAGGTCAGCATATATTGGAGCAAGTGAAGCTCCCATAGCTGTACCCTTCAACTGTAAATAGCACTAGTTTCCAAAATAAAAAAATTTTCTAAGAACATGCTCTGTTAAACATAATAAAAATGTGTTAAAACCATGGAGATATAAGCTGGCTTTATTTAACCAAAACTCTAACGCCATAAGGGCAGAACAATGTGGAATGTTTGTATAAAGGGCAACAACATCTAGAGTGAACAACAACCATCCCTGTTCAATTTGCATATTTTTAATAATATTCAAAAATTGAGTGGTATCTTGAATATGAGAATGTAAATATTTTAATAACGGTTTCAGATATTCCGTAAGAAAGGCCGAAAGATGTTCTGTCAACAAGCCTTTTCCAGGTACAATTCGTCTCCCAGGTGGATTTTCCAAATGTTTATGAATCTTTGGTAACATATAAAATATTTTTTTCACTGGAACTGACACTGTAAGATGAAAAACTGTATTTTTAGAAACAATACCTTCCCCCATGGCTGTCTGCAAAAACTCATCTATTTCTTTCTTAAACATTGGTGTAGGGTCTAAATGCATCAGCTGATAAAATCTCTGGTCAGATAATTGAGTAATGGCCTCATTACAATACATACCCCAATCACTAACCACCACCGCACCCCCTCGTCCGCCTTATTAATTACTATATCTGTATTCTGGCTCAGTTTGTATAGTGCCTGTCATTATAATCCAGATAGATTTTTATTTTGTATGATTTTATTCGAATCATACCTTAAATGTAGATCCTTTAAGACCAGGCTCTGAAAAATTGCCACATTCTTATTCATGAGGACATAAAGTTAGATGATTTAAACTTGAAATTTGCTGAGACCTCTTCAGATGATGTTTGTTGGGAAATAATAACTTTAAATTCAAAGTTCTACAGAACGACAAAACATCCTGAGCAAAAGTAAATCCCAGCACAAAATAACTGGGTATAAATCCTAATCCTTTATTTAGCAAATCACATTCAACCTGGGATAACTGCACAGATGAAATATTATGTACATTCTGGGCAACATCTATTTCTATATCATCACTTGCAAAATTGAATCTAAACTTATTTTTAAGTTTGCATCCACCCCTTCTAGATCTTCTAAAAGGGCATTTAACCTTTACTTATGGGTGATTGTGAAGGTGTAGACATTTCTGTATCTGTCGATGAAAACTCATCCGCAGAAGTATCAGATGAGACAATAGGATTTTGTAAAATAGATCTTTTTCTCTTGCGCCTGAAAACACCCACATTAGAAATTTGGGAAATGGCTATTTAAATGAGATGTATAAGTCTTTATTATGCACTGATGAAGGCTTACAGCTAAAACCTGTATGCAGGATGTGCTTTTATGTGAGATATTAATGTATTAAATTGATGTTGAAAAGCTGAATAATGGTGCTGGCTGTTTTTGTTAAATTTTTTTTTTTGAAAACACAGACCATGGCACACTTAGGATCACAGGATCCTAGGAAGTTACTAGGCTATTGGCCCTGAGGCCCTTATAAGCCTAGCCAAGAGTTTAGCCCATGTTTAGTAAATATAGCTTCTGGTCTGAAGTATAGTTACCTGCAAATAAACTAGCTAACAGAACATTCATGGATGCAGTTGGTAATATTTTCACTGAAACTGGAACAGCTTTGAACAGTGTCTTTCAGAGAGCTGTGCTTAGGGTCCCTTTTATTCTTCTTGTTTTTAAATGCTATCTCTTGAGATATAACTCATATAAAGTGTGTCCAATGTGGAGATAACATTATTATAACTAGATTACACAATCATAGAATGCTGGAAGATTTCATGTCAACATGAAAGTGGTTAGCAAAAGTTATGCTAACTGTAAACACAAAAAAACAAGACATCAGTAATTATGCTTAAGGGATGTCACAGATATTATCAGTTAAGAGTATAACTATCAAGGACACAAGTGGAACATCTCTGGTGGAAACTGTATACATATATCTATATTTATACATATATATATACATATATATATATATATATATATATATATATATATATATATATATAGACACATATGAACACACACACAGTCTTTTTGCAGTTCTGTTCTAACAACTATATATAGTTATGTTGTTAGACACTTTAATATGTGTTACCCTAAAAATAATTATTACAAATACTTTTGTTTTAAACAGAGTGATCTGACCATTCTGACTTTTCATATTAATTCAACTATAATGCTTCAAATTTATTCAGAACTCACTTAGACAGAAAATATATGTTGCTGAGTGAGAAATATTACTGTTTTAGTTCTGCTGTTATATCAGTACAATAAAGTTTTATTAATTAATTCTAGTATTACCCACTGTCACTAAAACATGCCATGAATGCTAGTGAGCAGTTCAGAGGATTGACAAATTGCATATAAACATAGTTTTTCAATATGGGAGAAAACCATGGTACCTAAGGAAAACCCACATACACACAGGGAAAAGTACCCTGGGCAAAAACTGAACATGAGAACAAAGTGCTATGACATGGGTACTAACCCCTGTACTACTATGCTGCCTACAATAAACAGATAAATATTTAATATACTGACCTTGTCACTGACAACATATATATTTGTTTGTAGCATCATGATGACTACCTACGAGCATTATAGTGGCACCTACTATTACAGGACTATATATCTGGAACATGTTGCAATTTTGTAGCATGCTGCATTTAAAACCTCCATTCAACCTTTAAAAATAAAACTGTCTTGGCCATTTTGCTTTTGCTAATCAGTCACGTACAATCTCGCTTCTGGGTTCAGGTTGGGGTCACTTTCTTAATTTGTTTGGTAATTATTTCATTCATACATTACCTGTATTTCCAAAATAATTAACCATAAACTAATCTAAGTAGGAAGTAATTTTAAACCATTATTTGTATTATATGAATTAAAAAAATACAGAAAAACTGGCATTGCTGACATGTGCTGAGATAACTTGGCACCCAAAGCAAAGAAGTTAATAAACCTACTGAATATGTCTCATATGGTAATTTAGAAATGGAAACATGTGGTTAGCAGCCTGGATTAATGCTGCCATCCTCAAACCAGGCTTCACTGAACTTGTGTAATCAAAACCAGACAATGATTAAACAGCACCTACCCTTGGGGCCTGTAATACGTTTTACTATTTCCTAAATCAGACCTATGATAAAGTTTTTGTTTACTGCAGACTGAGAAGCACGACAGAATACCTTCAAATTAAATACGTAGGTTTTTTTTTCAAATGTAGCTCAAAAACAAACACATTGTGCAAATTTGTAGTTAAATTGTGGAAACCTGTTTCAGTGGCTGGAAGCAGTCAACTCTCCAGAAAAATATGGAATGTTTACCTGATATGGAATTCATATGCACACATAAAATGAATAGATTCAAAGTAGGTATGAAATACAAGTTTACCAGTGCATAAAACTGTTTCTTCAGACGTTGAGTGATCCTACTTTGTGCATAAAAAGGAAAACCTCTACATAAAAAAATCTGCTACAACTGTTCAAAGCCAAGCATTTAAGGTACGACTCTTCTGCGACTACAACAGACTTATGTGGACTAGGTCTGCAAATTACATGTAAGATGACACATATGCATAACTTCATAGTAATGTTGTCTGTGGATACCATCTGTGGGAATGTAAGGTCATATGCAGTTCATTCATTCATTCATTCTCCTGATAACCTGTATAATCCATTTCAAAACCATGGGGAGCCACAACCGATCCAGTCAGTGGGCACAATGTGGGAAAAATAATGCTGGACACATTTCCAGACCACAGCAGGATACAATCATATTCATGGAATGCACATCTATGGACAATTTGGAGACTTGCCATTTCTCCTACCACTTGGCAAAAAGGCATATGGAATGGAAACAAAGTTTTCTTTTAAACGTTGCCACAGAGAAAGAAACAGAAGAATACCATCTTTTCTCAGTATCACTGCAGGTGCTTGTGTCCTCAGTACTAGGAAAACCACCATGTTGAATCCAGGGACTTCTGAAACTC
Source organism: Protopterus annectens (assembly GCF_019279795.1). Lineage (NCBI taxonomy): Eukaryota > Metazoa > Chordata > Ceratodontiformes > Protopteridae > Protopterus > Protopterus annectens. Next base: position 176,933,407 of record NC_056734.1, read on the forward strand.
AACTGGAATAACTTTATTCATTAAATCATCTCTCACTGTTTTTTTTTCCTCTGTGTTTTTTTTTTTGTTGTTGTTAGTATCGGGGCAAAGCCAAATACCTCACACCCATGCAAAGAGATTTGCCCCTACACCACAAAACTAATATAGCTGACACTGCAAAATCTTTGTGTGAGTTTTAGAAACTTTGAAACACTAGGTATGTAATCTCTCACTGGTAGACAATCATTTGAGAGGGGCTTGAGCTACAAGCCTTTGTAGTGCATTTTATTTCTTGTCAAAAATTCTTCAATGGGCCTGTTTAATCAAAATATTCTCTCATAATTAAGAAACTGTTTTTAGGCAAGCATGCAGGATTTATGAATTTAACTTTTCCCAACCTGTTGTGACCTTTGACATCAAGATACAGGCAGAAGGGTACTAGCTATTTTTGCATCTTCTGTTATCCTCCAATATAATGCAAGCATTTATTTATAAATGCCGGTGTGCACTGATGACCAATCAGGATCTGCCAATCATGCCACCTAAAACTTTGCACCACATATTTTTTTTGTCTGCCTTTTGATGAGCAAGACTTGAAAACGTGATTCACTGAAGTGGTCTCTGCTGATTAATCATATAACCACTGTGATGTGCCAAACTGAAAATCTGTCACAAAATTTAAGTTAGACATGAAAGTGTAGTGCTGATAGAAATATTTACATTTGTAGGGAATAAGCAGCTGAAAGACACACTGGTGATTCTAAAAGAGAACCTAAGTAAACAGATATATATGAAGAAAGCATTTTACATTACACACTGTTTCTAAAGAAAAAAAATAATAAAAACACTAGACTACAGCTAGTAAATCGGCTAGAAAAAAACTTTTTAGTGGAGGTACAATTATGACTGTAGAAAGTTTTTTTTTTTTCTTAATAAAGAAACAGTGTAAACTTGTTGTTACTACCAGATTAGCCTCAAACTTTACTTCACAAGAAGCAATATTAAAAAAAATAAAACTGGCACAGTTGCATATTTTGAACTTCACTATTTATTGTAAATTAACATAACCAAGATGTTAGACATTTTAGAAAAAATGCAGTAAGAGCTAGACAGACAATATAAGTGGGTGATACAGCATCTACTATGAGGTATATATGCCCAGGCACACAGAGTAATGTGTGCATGTGTACATGTATGAAAGAGAGAAAGAGAGTCTGTACCTCTGTCATGTGTGTACGGATCTGAGTCTGATTTTCTGCCTAAGTGTGAGACATTATCTACCTCTTCTGTATTTGTTAGCGTGTGTGTGTGTGTGTGTGTGTGTGTGTGTGTGTGTGTGCCTATACACATTAAATGCTTCAATAATGTGTCTAGGAATAGTTTGGATGTAAAATATGCCCTCAAACTGCAATTAAATATTCTACAATGGCTATGAAGCATTACGTGGATGAACTATCTTACATCAAAAATAATAAAAATGTGTGTATTAATAATAATAAGACAAATGCAAAGCAATTTAACATACATCAAACTTTCCAAGCAGAGTAATGCCCGCCTGGATTGGTGTTACAGGGGAGGTCCTCTGTCTTTTCAGGCTTGTTGGCTGTTGGTGAAGCACCCTCCAAGAGGAAAAAACGCTGAGAGAAGAAGGGAGCCACTTTTGAGATTTTAAGTATTTTTTCTCTGTTTATTTGCTAAGTTTTTCTGCATAGCTGCCTAGCTTGAGCATTTTCTGGCTTGTTAAACTTGATTTCTGTATTAGTAGCTGTATTTAGAGCACAACCAAAAGCTGTTTGCTGAATTTCCTGTTTGCACTTAATTTTAAATCGTTTTTTCTTAAAACTTGCATATTTTCTGTCCTTGACCTAGCACTCTTGTGTGGGGTCATTTACTGCACTGTTATAACTTGATATTACTTGTGAACCTCTGCTATCTCTGTAAAAACAAAACAAAAAAAAATCTTGCTTTTTCCCACTTTTCTGAGAGTTAAAAAAGTTCAGTTACAGGCTTGCTGTTCCTGAACTGTTTGAAAGTTTCTGTGAGGCCATTTTTGCTTGGGTTAAAGGAGGGTCTCTGTGTTCATCAGTGGCAGTGACTAACATTGAGCAGCTTCCCTGCCCCCGTGGAGGTGGTTACTGACTTGAAACTGTAGTTTTATTGGCCACTAGGGGTCATTTCCATAACTCCTTCATCTTCCTCTCTTAAAACCTAGTTGCCTCGTGGTTTGAGCATCTTTTCAGGCTTGTTGGCTGTTGGTGAAGCACCCTCCAAGAGGAAAAAACGCTGAGAGAAGAAGGGAGCCACTTTTGAGATTTTAAGTATTTTTCTCTGTTTATTTGCTAAGTTTTTCTGCATAGCTGCCTAGCTTGAGCATTTTCTGGCTTGTTAAACTTGATTTCTGTATTAGTAGCTGTATTTAGAGCACAACCAAAAGCTGTTTGCTGAATTTCCTGTTTGCACTTAATTTTAAATCGTTTTTTCTTAAAACTTGCATATTTTCTGTCCTTGACCTAGCACTCTTGTGTGGGGTCATTTACTGCACTGTTATAACTTGATATTACTTGTGAACCTCTGCTATCTCTGTAAAAAACAAAAACAAAAAAATCTTGCTTTTTTCCCACTTTTCTGAGAGTTAAAAAAGTTCAGTTACAGGCTTGCTGTTCCTGAACTGTTTGAAAGTTTCTGTGAGGCCATTTTGCTTGGGCTGAAGGAGGGTCTCTGTGTTCATCAGTGGCAGTGACTAACATTGAGCAGCTTCCCTGCCCCCGTGGAGGTGGTTACTGACTTGAAACTGTAGTTTTATTGGCCACTAGGGGTCATTTCCATAACTCCTTCATTTTCCTCTCTTAAAACCTAGTTGCCTCGTGGTTTGAGCGTCTTTTCAGGCTTGTTGGCTGTTGGTGAAGCACCCTCCAAGAGGAAAAAACGCTGAGAGAAGAAGGGAGCCACTTTTGAGATTTTAAGTATTTTTCTCTGTTTATTTGCTAAGTTTTTCTGCATAGCTACCTAGCTTGAGCATTTTCTGGCTTGTTAAACTTGATTTCTGTATTAGTAGCTGTATTTAGAGCACAACCAAAAGCTGTTTGCTGAATTTCCTGTTTGCACTTAATTTTAAATCGTTTTTCTTAAAACTTGCATATTTTCTGTCCTTGACCTAGCACTCTTGTGTGGGGTCATTTACTGCACTGTTATAACTTGATATTACTTGTGAACCTCTGCTATCTCTGTAAAAAACAAAAAAAAAAATCTTGCTTTTTCCCACTTTTCTGAGAGTTAAAAAAGTTCAGTTACAGGCTTGCTGTTCCTGAACTGTTTGAAAGTTTCTGTGAGGCCATTTTGCTTGGGCTGAAGGAGGGTCTCTGTGTTCATCAGTGGCAGTGACTAACATTGAGCAGCTTCCCTGCCCCCGTGGAGGTGGTTACTGACTTGAAACTGTAGTTTTATTGGCCACTAGGGGTCATTTCCATAACTCCTTCATCTTCCTCTCTTAAAACCTAGTTGCCTCGTGGTTTGAGCGTCTTTTCAGGCTTGTTGGCTGTTGGTGAAGCACCCTCCAAGAGGAAAAACGCTGAGAGAAGAAGGAGCCACTTTTGAGATTTTAAGTATTTTTCTCTGTTTATTTGCTAAGTTTTTCTGCATAGCTGCCTAGCTTGAGCATTTTCTGGCTTGTTAAACTTGATTTCTGTATTAGTAGCTGTATTTAGAGCACAACCAAAAGCTGTTTGCTGAATTTCCTGTTTGCACTTAATTTTAAATCGTTTTTTCTTAAAACTTGCATATTTTCTGTCCTTGACCTAGCACTCTTGTGTGGGGTCATTTACTGCACTGTTATAACTTGATATTACTTGTGAACCTCTGCTATCTCTGTAAAAACAAAAACAAAAAAATCTTGCTTTTTCCCACTTTTCTGAGAGTTAAAAATGTTCAGTTACAGGCTTGCTGTTCCTGAACTGTTTGAAAGTTTCTGTGAGGCCATTTTTGCTTGGGCTGAAGGAGGGTCTCTGTGTTCATCAGTGGCAGTGACTAACATTGAGCAGCTTCCCTGCCCCGTGGAGGTGGTTACTGACTTGAAACTGTAGTTTTATTGGCCACTAGGGGTCATTTCCATAACTCCTTCATCTTCCTCTCTTAAAACCTAGTTGCCTCGTGGTTTGAGCGTCTTTTCAGGCTTGTTGGCTGTTGGTGAAGCACCCTCCAAGAGGAAAAACGCTGAGAGAAGAAGGGAGCCACTTTTGAGATTTTAAGTATTTTTCTCTGTTTATTTGCTAAGTTTTTCTGCATAGCTGCCTAGCTTGAGCATTTTCTGGCTTGTTAAACTTGATTTCTGTATTAGTAGCTGTATTTAGAGCACAACCAAAAGCTGTTTGCTGAATTTCCTGTTTGCACTTAATTTTAAATCGTTTTTTCTTAAAACTTGCATATTTTCTGTCCTTGACCTAGCACTCTTGTGTGGGGTCATTTACTGCACTGTTATAACTTGATATTACTTGTGAACCTCTGCTATCTCTGTAAAAACAAAACAAAAAAAAAAATCTTGCTTTTTCCCACTTTTCTGAGAGTTAAAAAGTTCAGTTACAGGCTTGCTGTTCCTGAACTGTTTGAAAGTTTCTGTGAGGCCATTTTGCTTGGGCTGAAGGAGGGTCTCTGTGTTCATCAGTGGCAGTGACTAACATTGAGCAGCTTCCCTGCCCCCCGTGGAGGTGGTTACTGACTTGAAACTGTAGTTTTATTGGCCACTAGGGGTCATTTCCATAACTCCTTCATTTGCCCTCAGAGGAGTGGTTTAAGGCAGTAACTTGTAGTTTATTGGCCATTTTGGGTCATTTCCTGTCTTTTCCAGCCCCCTGCTATAAAGCACGCTTTAGCGCGATTTAGAGCGGAGTTGCCACTGTTGCACACTAGGGCAGCTCCGGTTAAGCAGGTTTAAACTATTCGGGCTACCTAAAGTCCACTCTTCAAATTTTCCCTTAAAACTACCTTCCTCGAACTATACTACTGATCTAATCAGCGTATCCTATAATTAAAAAGATCATCTCTACTTGACTCCAAGTAGACTATTCTCTATCTGTTAAACGTAGCACTTGCTCCTACAGTACTTATTACCTTGATACGGCACTCTTGTCATAGATAGTACCCCAAAAAGGCAACCCCCCATTTCTCGGTCACCCACGTCCCCGGAATCTTTTTGAAGTTTTTTGTCTATTCCTTCTAGCATGTCGAGGGATCAGTTGCTAGTGTCCTCTCCTGCTCAGCTGGTGAACCTGGGAATATTGAGGCAATGTTACAATTGCCTCATGTACACAGACAACCCTCTCCTCCTCCCACAAAACACAAATACATGCGAGAGATACAACTATACGGCCAAACTGGAGGCTGAGCTCTCTCAACATAGGACTGGCAAGACCAGTCAGGAGGAGAAGGTTACCACACACACTATAGACCCAGTCTCACATAGTACCATTACAACCTCAAATCATACACATAAACACACAAAGACATACTGAGGCTCTGATCAAAAATCTACCAAAACAGCAGAGGCCACCAAAGCAGACACCCAAACAACCACCACCTCAGAACACAACACCTGCAACACATAGACCTCATAGTCAGAGTGTCAAACAGTCACAGCCCTTAAGGCCAAACACAATGCCAGACACACTAGTCATTGGTGACTCCATAGTCAGACACACTGACGTCCCGCTCACCAGACTGAGTAAGGAGAAGGTCACAGTAAGCTGCCTGTCGGGCGCTAGAATCCGCCACATAACGCAAGCACTCAGGTCTCTCAACAGCAGGTACAAATATGACCCAGTCATTGTCCACGCTGGTGTAAACGACCTGAGACGTACCTCCTTGGACTACATGAAAAGAGACATTGAGGAGCTCTCTGATTATGTAGCCCAGGCAGGTATGACCCTGACCTTGAGCAGTATCCTACCTTCACCAAGAATGATGCCACAATACGGAGATAAGATGATCAGCTTTAACAATTGGCTTAAACACTGGTGTCATTCAAAGGGGATCCAGTGTCTGTCTGCCTGGGATGACATGCTGGACAAGCCACGCTGCCAAGGGACGGCTTGCACCTGTCACCCTGGGATTCGGATATTGGCAAAGGCTCTTGCCACCCCCATAGTGCCTTTTTAGGCAAGGCTCAAATTCTAAACCTACCACCCTAGAACACAAAAAAGGAAAAAAACTAAGGGTAATGCTTTTCAATGCCAGAAGTCTAAATCTCAAAATGCATGCACTCGAGGCCCTTCTCAGTATGGAGAACATCGATGTCTGTGCTGTGACAGAAACCTGGTTCAAGGCTCCTGAGAGCACCCCAGCGCTATCAGGTTTTACCTCATATCATGCGTTCCGGCCCCAAAATCCGGACAATACCAAGAAAGGAGGGGGGGTATCCATATTCATCAAGGACACCCACACCTCAAGACTGGTGGCAACGCACGATGCATCGGAGACCATCCAGGTGCAATTAACCATAGGCAAGACTGCTCTGCAAATTGTAGCATGTTACAGGCCACCCTCACAAACTCAGGAACCTCACATGGCCTTCCTGAAAACACTAGAGGGATAAATGTATCACCAAACACCATCATACTAGGTGACTTCAATTACCCTAATATAGACTGGGATCACTACTCAAGCCCAAACACCCTAGCCCAAAAGTTCCTGGAATTCATAAACTCAAATGCCATGGAACAACTAGTCACCATCCCCACAAGAGGAGATAACATACTTGATCTCATCATCACGAACATGGGAGCACAATGTTCAACACCGGAGGTGTACCCCTCACTGGTGAGATCAGACCACAAACTAATCTCGCTGGAGGTCCTCATCCCACCCCACCTGAAATAAAAAGACCACAGTAAAGAACTTCTCAAAAGCCGACTTCACACTTCTAAAGACTAGTGTGGTCTCCTTTAAGGCCCCGAGCGCGGAAAACAGTACTCAAGCCGCTGAATCACTTACAAATGCCTTCTACCAGCACCTGCAGGACTGCATGGATAAGGCAATCCCAAGCAAAACAAAGACTCTTTGTACCAAAGGCAAGCGTCCAGTCTGGTGGACCCCAGCCATAAACAAACTCTACAACAAAAGGAGGAAGCTACTACAAGATAGAGCAAAATCCTTAAAAGGTAAGACACCCTTGATCACTATAAGTAAAAAACTAAGAGCTCTCATAAAATCATCCAAAGCAAATTTCGAGAGAAAAATAGCTAAAGACTCAAAAGACAATCATAAGGCCTTCTTTAGCTATGTTAGAAACCTGGGAGGAAACTCCCAGATATGCTCAGAGCTAGTTCAAAATTATGTGAAGATTACTGATCCTACAGACATTGCCAACATACTGGCTGACAGGTTCAGTGCAAACTCCCCCCCCAAAAGGAGAGATATCTATACCAAACGATTGTAGCCCCCAAACATCTCCAGCCCAAGTGAGAACTGCTCTCTCCAAAGCAAAAAACACAGCATCCATGGGACCTGATGGTGTCCCCGGCTGTGTGCTCCATGAACTCAATGAGGAATTAAACCCACAGCTAGGACAGCTGTTTAATCATAGTCTTACCTCTGGATACGTTCCAGGAGTGGCGCACTGCAACTGTGGTACCACTTCACAAAGGCGGTGCCTCCACCGACCCTGGAAATTACCGCCCATTAGCTTGACAAGCCTTATCTGCAAAGCCATGGAGAGGATCATAATGGACCTCATAAATAAAGACATAGGGAATTTGCAGACTTTGGATCCAACCCAGTTTGGCTTTGTGAAAGGCAGATCATGCCTTTTAAACTTGGTTGACTTTTTCGAAACAGTCACCAAAGCCATTGATGAGGGAAAGGCAGTCCATACAGCCTACCTCGATCTGGCTAAGGCCTTCGATACAATACCCCACTCGGGTATCATTGAAAAACTCATCAGCTTAAATGTCAACCTATACATCACAAGATGGGTTGCAAACTGGCTGAGTGACAGAACCCACAGGGTCAGAGTTGCTGGCGCCATGTCAGACTCAAAGCCTGTCACAAGTGGTGTCCCACAGGGCTCAGTCCTGGGCCCACTCTTGTTTGGCATCTACTTTTCCGAAGTACAAGCAAACACAGGAGGGTTATGGCTGACAAAGTTTGCAGATGACTGCAAACTGGGCGCCATAGTAGAAAACACATCTGACACAGATATCCTTCAGAAGGGTCTCACAGAAACGGATAACTGGTGCCAGAGCCACGGCCTAAAGTTAAATGCCAAAAATGCATAGTCATACCCTTCGGGAAAAACAAGGTTACCCCTAGCTACCAAATAGGTGGCAATCCACTGAGCACAGAAGAAGTTATCAGGGACCTGGGGACCCAGGTTGATAGTAGTCTGTCATTCGACACCCATGTAGCTAAAGTAGTTAGGAAGACCTTCTACATTGCCCACCTTATCATGAAGGGATTCTCATCTAGATCAAGGGAGGTCATAGTCTCCCTTTACTCATCACTCATCAGACCAATGATTGAGTACAATGCCCCATTCGGAATGTATCTGACCCGACACTTGCAGCAGCTGGAGAGGCCACAAAAGTTCCTCACCAAAAGGATAAAGGGTCTCAAAATCTGTCCTATGCTGCCCGACTGAAAGAACTCCAGCTCTATTCAGTCGCCACCGCTGCTCAGAGGTGACCTTTGCCTAACATACAAGGCCATGTCAAACCCAGATTTGATGAATATGCTTCACCTCAAAAATCTAGATCCATCAGAGCCACAAGGCGGGAGACTTAAACCTTGACACGGCTATTAATAGGACGTGCTGGAGGGATAGATTCATCACCCAAAGACTCCCTATGCTGTGGAACAAAATCCCGGTACATGTGAGGCAGAGCACCTCGCTGGCCTTGTTCAAGAGAAATCTTGACCAATGGATGGGAGATCACAGATATACCCCAGGGATTACCTCAGTGTCACTGCTCGACAGAGGCACAGCAAAATAATGGGTATAGTTCCCCATACTAAAGGGGTGGCGTAAGCCACAAAACGATGGGCTAGGCTTGTAAATGCCCTCGGGCAGATAGCCTAGTATGAACCTATGAACCTATGAACCTATGCCTTCGGGCCTCATAGCATCCCTGGAAAGTCTGATATTTCCTCAATAACATCCACCCTGTTATTCATTATTGATTCATAAATAACACCAAACTATATTTCACAAATGATACAATGCTGTAGTGAATATTATTTAACAGCAGTGGTTAATTATTATTCAGAACAGCCATCTGATGGCTTCATATTAGTTTGTCAAAACAGCAAATAAACAGTATCTTACGGTGTTTGAAACTTAGTTATACTATACAACAGTTAAGGGAAATTGTATGTTGTGTTTGAGCATCGTCATTCCTTCAAAAAACAAAATACGGTGTTAAGTTCCTTGTTTCGTAAAGGAATACGTTTACATTTTAATTTTAAGGTTTTCTGTTAGCTCAGTGATTATATATGGATGTCTACATTTTCAATCATACATGCCAACCTCTATTGTTAAGTATTCCTTTTAAGTCTTTATTTTATTTTTAAATTAGGTAACAACCAGAAAATCACCACCAAGCAACCAGGAAAAAGCCGGACTCAACAAACTAGTGCTTTCTTTCACTTTAATTCACTACGAACTTTATCAGGAAATACAAAACACATTATACAACCATCCAATTAATACAAATGTAAAAGAATCATATGACAAATTTTGCCAATAATATAAAAAATAAATAGATAAATAAATATATTCAATAGCTAAAGAAATTTAAAGATATATATATATATATATATATATATATATATATATATATATATATATATATATATATACATATACATATATACACAATTATAAGGACAAATGTCCCTTAAAATCCTTGTATTTGTAAAAAACACTTAATACTAATGGTCGCATTGAGACCAGGAAAGTGATCAGCCTCCGACAGAATTTGCCATTTACTTTCCTTACATTCTAGAACAGTTTTATAATCACCACTAAATAAATCAGTAGTGACAGTGTCCAAAACAAAAAAAGGAAAATTTTCTAAAATTTTCACATAGTGCAGCATGCCATTCTAGAACAGTTTTATAATCACCACTAAATAAATCAGTAGTGACAGTGCCCAAAACAAAAAAAGGAAACATTTTTAAAATTTTCACATAGTGCAGCATGTCTGGCTAATGCATTAGTCATATCTTTGTTCCTTACTGCAAGAACATGTTCATAGACCCTCCTACTTAGAGTCCTAATGGTCTTCCCTATGCAAAAACTTGTGCAAGAGTTGCACAAAACTGCATAAACCACAAAGCCGGAATCACAGGTGTAACATCCCTTTGACCAAATGATTTTATTGACATGTTTTAACCTTATGGAGCCAGAATTAGCCAGATACCTATATTGTCTACAATGCCCACATGCATAAGTACCCAAAAAAACCTGGACGTACTATGCTGCTACCAGCTACTACCAGACTTGTCCATCTCTAAAATTGTTTTCAAACTTACTACTTTCCTGAAAATGAATAAAGGTTTGTCACCTACAATTTTGACTTAATCAGAATTGCCCAATATAACCTTCCAATTGTGAAATAAAATGTGTCTAATGACACAAGTCATTAGAAATGGGAATCAGATAGGCAAGTCTATATCTATTATCTTTGCCATTAAGTTGTACGTTTGAACTAAACCCACCTTTTGCAAATAAAATTGGCTTAGCCATACTATCATGCAACTTAATTACTTCATCTACAGTCATCTTTAATCAGAAGGAATCATTTCTTCTCTGGACAAAAAATGTATAAACTTGTCTAACTCCACCAAGAAAGTGTTTTGGCAACTGGTTAAATGACTTGGCCATATTAGCTGACCTTTTATTGTACCCTTCTTCATATGCTAAGGGTGTAAAGTATCTTTGTGTAAGTACTGGTTGACAAAAGTAGACTTTCAAAAATGTTTACTTGAAAAGAACAAATTAAGTTGGTCAAATTCCAAATGTACATCAAGAAAGTCAATACCTTCTCCAAACCCACTGAGGGTAAATTTAAGAAAGTTAGTGGTTTTGCTCAAATCTGCAACAAACAATAAAAATGTATCAAAACTACCTTTCCATAAGAAAAACAAATCATCTATGTAGTGTTTATACATTAAAATGTTGCAGGCTAAAAGGTGTTCCACTAAATATTTTGTTTCCGACATCATCACAACTAAGTTGGCAAAGGATGGCACAACTCCAGAGGCCACAGCTACACCAGAAATTTGTTGAAATATCAAACTATCAAATTTGAAAAAAATGTTTTTCAAAACAATGTCCATCAGCACACAAATAGTATTGACTTTGGCATTACTAAAAGTAATATATTCGGATAAATATTCTCTCATAAATTCTAACCTAGTTTCCTGATCTATGCTAGTTTTATTCTAATGGTTTACTTGAAAAAAAAACAAATTAACAAGTGACTGCCAAATTTTAGTATTATTTGCCATATTTTCTTAGTTTTGTGAAGTGTCAAACTGCTACTGCAGTCAGTTATATTTTCTGTAATTCACAATTACACTATGTAGGCACTGGAATGAGATGGTTTTCAATGTTGTGCAATCATGGAGCTAGTATATTTAAAGGAAAACTCCACCTTATAACTAAAAATCTATTTTTTCAACTCTGCCTTTGTTTTCCGAGCTATTTAACACCTCAAAAATCACTCTGATTGCTTCTTATAGAATTTTAATATATTTTCTGCAAAATGGCTGCCAATGGCATATGACATGTCACTGTGATCTTGTTTTTCTTCAGGCCATTCTCTTTCCCATAATCCACTTCAAGCCTGCTTTATATGAATCATGCTAGCCATAACAAAGTACTGATCTATTCTCAAACCGTTGACATATAATGTGATTAGTGTCAGTCGCTGTGACCTTGTATACCTTCTGTAACAGGGTTGCTTCTTTAATTTCTTAAATGACCCTCATTTGTTTGTGTCTCAGGGCATGTTTTACACTATACTAAGGAGTTAATACAGCTGCAACCAAAAAACATTGTTAAATTGCAGGCCTTTGTTCAAAGTATCTTTTTGTAGTTCAAGATGACTTTTCTGTCCCCTCCTCACACACTTTTCCCTCAAGTGTCAAAACTGTCACTGCTGTGAGAGATTCTTGCAGTTTCATGTATAAGTGTCAGCTGCTACTGAAAAAGAAAGTATTTGAAAGTAATTCTGTTCCCCAGTTCCAGAAGTGGAAAGAGCTTTATTTTCATTCATTCATTCATTTATATAGATAGATAAAGTACTTTGAATTTCCCTTTCCTACTATTTTAATGAAAGGGCACATTGCACATGTAGGCTAAATTAAATTCAGCTGTATATCATGGTTGCTGTCAATTGTTACATTTCCTTTGTTGACTAGAAGATGCTCTTCCCAAGGACCTGTGCAACAGATATGCATCCTCCTCTGGAAGGATGTCTCAAGAAAGAATAAAATACCTTTTTATAAACCGTATCAGTGCACTTAGTTGATGGGGTTGCCGCATGTCTCACTTCCTGCAGAGAAGTCCTCATTTTGGCAGCTTTGTCCTACTGTGGTGGGAGGGCATGAAAATGATAAATGTGCTGGTACTTTACAAGAATTATAAAAAAAATATTTCTGACTTTTCTCTAAATGCCACAGACATCTTTGATACTAGTTGTCACCTTAAAATGTAAAAGTAGTATAAACAACAAACATTTAAAGTTTAAAGCTTAGCATTTCAATAATGTGTTGCTGCTTATGTAAATTTGTGGTGACAACTGCCTTTGAACCATTGACTGATCTAATTGCTCTGTTTTGCTATGAAAGGCATGGGTACATTGGAAGCAACTGTGAATCAGTGTAAGTTCTCTTCCTTTCAGTAATAAAGATGGTGGAAAACAATTTCACACCTCTGTATCTTTTTTACAGTAATTGCTGAGCTCCTGACATCAGGAGGACTAATTTCCCATATAAGATTGCCAGCAATACCCGACAAGGTAAACTACAGATTTCTATCTACAAATTATGTGCGAAGTTAATCTTAAAAAAGTGGGTGGCCTTTCACTTCCTTTGATTCCAATGCAAGGGGATGAAAGTTTTATAAAGTACAAGCAAGTTTCTGGTGCCTGCATAATACTGGAACCATAATGTAGGAAGAAAATCAACCTACGAGGTGAGTTAAACTGTAGATAAAGGTGGAATTTTCCTTTAAGCCAGGGGTGAGGGTGTAGGGAGGCTTACTACACTGAAAAATGTTTTAGGTTTTTGAATTCATAGGTTCATAGAATGTTACTAGGCTAACAGCCCTAGAGCCCTTACAAGCCTAGCAATATTTATCCTGAGTTGCCTCAATTGTCAGTGGTTAGGTGAGTGAAGTTTGCAGAGGTAAGGGTCTATGGTAGTTAATACGGACTTCCTCTGTCCAGAAAGGGCATGGGTGCCACCCCAGGAGTGAATCTGCAGTCATCCATCCATTGTTCTAGGTTGCATTTGATGAGGTTCAGGGAGGCGCTCTGTTTCACTTGAATTAGAAGCTTGTTCCTGAGAAGTGGCAGTCTCAGAGATGTATCTATCTGTCTCTAGCATAACCTGTTCATGTCAGAGGCTAGGTTAAGATCCCTGGAGCAAGTGACCCTCATGCAGTTTGATTTATGAATATACCGCATTTCCATCTGGGCCAGGTCAGAGACTGCCCTGTAAGCCAGCCATAGGTCAACCCTTAGCAACCTGTAGAAGAACAGAATACAATGACAGGGCTTTCAGTCTTTCTTTGCAAGACTTATTTTGTGCACTCTGTAATTTCGTGGTGAGAAACCTCTGTGGTCTCTCCAATTGTTGCAGGTGTCTGGTGAGGTACGTGCAAAAGGGAGCACTGTATTCCTTACCACTGTGGATATGTGATGGTCAAAGTTCAAACTGCTATCAACCTGAGTACCAAAAGTAAAGTGGACAGTGTGCCCCAGATATACAACCAGTAAACCACAGAATAAGCACACTTGGAGAGACAGCCAAAAAAGTCCAAACACAGTTTATTAAATGAATAAAATAAGAACACTTAATGTTATCACCACGTTTTCGTCTTACAAAGAAACTTCATCAGATAAGAGCACACCCAATTAACAGACCTTATTTATATACTTGAACCACCCCATTAAATCAATCAATTTGTATTAGACCAATCTTGAATAATCTTAAAAATAACTAAAAACATAATGCAAACTTTTAAAAACACTTATAAAAATTGCTGTTAAAATATCCTGTACATCTACATGTCAAACACATGCATTTGTAAATATACATATTTATAAAACTTAATAAAAAACTTTATAAAAATTTTGTAAAAATTAAACTGTTCATTCTATTACAGTCCCTAAATCTTATCCTATACTACCATCTAGTGGTCATGTGTTGTAAATATTAGAGTTTAGCTAATTGATTAATTGATTTAATGGGGTGGTTCAAGTATATAAATAAGGTCTGTTAATTGGGTATGCTCTTATCTGATGAACTTTCTTTGTAAGATGAAAATGTGGTGATAACGTTAAGCATTCTTATTTTATTCATTTAATAAACCGTGTTAGGACTTTTTTGGCTAGTCCATCAACCTAAGTACCCAGATAACATATCACTGGGTCTACACTTAGAGGGGTGCTGTCTATAATATAATTAGCGGGGATGTCAGCTTTTCCAAAGCCAATAGTAATGCATTTTTTTGCATTTACCTTTAATCTGTGGCTTTGGCACCATCATTTGTCTGCATTAACCCTGCCTGCGGTATATTAACATCACTGGGGGACTCAATGATTGCTCCCAATTTGCAATCATCAGGAAACTTGGTCAGCCACAGGCTGTCCAAGTTTGTCTGGACTTCTGAGAAATAAATTCTGAACAGTAAGGGTCCCAGCACAGAATCTTGTGGTACTCCACTGGTGAATGTCCTTTTTCTAGACATGAAGTGACCCACTTTGGCAGTATATGTCCTGTTTGTGAACCAGTTGGCTACACATCTGGTAATGTAGGGGATAATTCCCAAATGGGAGAGTTTCTCTACAACACCAGAGTGAGGGATTGTGTCAAATGCCTTGGCTAGGTCAAGATAGGTGATATGCATTGTCTTTCCCTCGTCCAGGGCCTTGGTGACTTTCTTGAAGACCATGTTTAGCAGGCATGATCTACCTTTAATGAATCTGAACTGGACTGGGCCCAACGTTTGGAAATTACCTATGTTCTTGTTAATAAGGTCCATAATGATTATTTCCATGGCCTTGCAGATGAGGCTAGTCAAGCTTATGGGATTATAATTCCCATGTTTGGTTAATGGTCCCCCCTTTTTTCAGAGGGATTACTGTTGGTATCCTCCATTCTGTTGGAACATAGCCAGTCCATAGACTGTGGCTAAATAGGGATCCAAGTGGGTCTGCTAGGTCATGTTTTAAATTATTTAAAAGGCAACCTGGGATGTTGTCTGTTTTTTTGGCCTTGGACAGTGCCAAGATGACCTGCTCTCTTGAGATAAAAGGCTGAAGAATGGTGGCAGGTATATTTTGGGAGATGACTGGAGGGGACTAGGTGAAGTTTGCTCCAAATCTGTCAGCTAGCAGGTTGGCTATTATGTCCTGTTGAGTATAAGTGGTGTCATCCACAACCAGTTCAGCGTATCGCTGGTATTCCCTTTTAGATTTCAGATGTAGTTAAAGAATGCCTTGTGATTATCCTTAGCTAGGGGGGTTATTTTTACTTCATAATTACTTTGGAGGACTTGACAAGATCACTGATGTGTTTGTTTAAGCTAGAGAGGGACTTCTTCCTCTCCTAAGCCAGTTCCCTCTTGTTCTTGGACATTAGTTTCTTTCTCTTGTTGTATAGCCTGTTTATACTAGGGGTCTACCAGGGTGGCTTTTTTTTTTTTTTTTTGGCAAGACCTGGTTTTAATTCAGTCAGGTACAGCTGATTCTATACAACTGTTTAAGTGGTTATACAGGGCACTGATGTAAACCTCTGCATAGGAGTCCATGTTGTCTGTGTTAGATGGAGCTTTGTAACTTCTTGTACCATCATTTAGAAGGAGGTCATTTGTCTTTGAAAAATGCTTAAGTGTTTCAGAGTTTGATGAGGTATCTGGTCTTACAGATATATTGAACCAGACTGATTTATGTACTGATCTTACCAGGAAGGACATCATGCAGGGAGATGGGGTACAATGCTCTGCCATGTTAGTCAGTACTAAGTCCAAGACATTTGAGTCTCCCAGTCAATGATAGGTAATTAAAATCACCCATGAGTAAGGTGATGGGTTTTACGGCAAGTGACTCCAGTAAGTCCATGTATGCAGTAAGCTTTTCCTGTTTCCTGGTGGGGGACATATAGCTAGCTATGATGTGGTAGAGAGCTTTGCCTACATTGAATTGGACATTGAGCAGCTCAAGACATTCTCACTGCTTGATCAGCCTCAACTTGTACTTATCCTTAATGAAGATGGATACACTTGCTCCTTTGGTTCACTCAGTTTGTGGTCAAAGTATGGAAGACACTGTAGCTCTGCACAGCCAAGATGCTTTCCACACCTTTGAACCATGTCTCACTGACTGCACTGACATCAGCATCTTCCAAAGTAAGGACTGCTTCCAGGGAGTGCAGTTTCTCGTTTAGATTTTTAGCATTAAGCAGCAGTATCTTGAGTTTATCTAGACAGGATTATGTTATGTTGGGAGGATGGCTATTGTGACACTGCCTAAAAAAGGCACAGTATAGGTAGCTAATATCTTTTCCAGTATCCAAAAGCCTACAGGAGACAGGTTTAGACCATCTCTGGCAAAGCAGTATGGCCTATCAACCATCTGTTCCCAGGCTGACAGATAGCAGATCCGATTGGACTGACACCATAAGCTATGCCAATTGTTAAAGTCAATCATTTTTTGTTTGTATTGTAGCATCATCTTTGGAGAAGGTAGAATGCTGCTTGAGGCTAGGCTTATACCTGCCTGTGAATGTCTCTTTTCATATAGTCCAGTGAGGTAAGTCTCAAGTCATTCACCCCCAACATGAACTACGATGGAATCGTACCAGTACTTGTGGTTGAGTGACTTCAGTGCTTGACTGACTTGTTGGATCCTGGCACCTGAGAGGCAGCTAACTGTAACCTGCTCATTATCCAGCCTGGTGAGGAGAATATCTGTGTGTCTCACAATGGAGTCACCTATAACCAGTACATTAGATTTTGTGGTGTTAACCTTAAGGGCTTATTTGTCAACACACTGTGTGCGCGCGCGTGTGTGTGTGTGTGTGTGTGTGTGTGTGTGTGTGTGTGTGTGTGTGTGTGTGTGTGTTGTTATGTGTTGTGTTTACTTTTTGTATTGTGCGTGTAATTGGTTTCCGTTTGGGAGGCCTCTGATCTTTTAGTAAGTTATTAATCTGTACCTCTGCATATGTAGGTTTATGTGTCATGTCCTTATTTAGTGTGGGAAGTGTATGTGTGCTGACAACCTGTTTGGCATTCGATTTGTCCTTATGAGAGAGTCTTGCCTCCAATTTCATAGTATAACTACAGCTTTCATATAAAGTATTTATTTCAGGAGTAGGTGCTTGTCAGAATAAATACGACAATTGCTACATTGCCTCAGGATGCCCATGTCTATCAGGCTGTCCAGAGAGATGATGAGAAACTGCCCATCCATGATAGCAGGCTCTTACTGTACATTTTATTAGAAAAGGGAATGGCCTCATTTGACAGGGCTGTGCTTGTAGCGCCGAGACTACAAGAGGTACCTATACTTTTTGTAGACTAAGGATGATCAATAAGGCAATGCTGCTCAGTGCGCAGCTGAGTCGCTTTTAGAGCGGAAAACTTAAATGGGTTTCACTGATAGCTGTTTAGGGAAAGACTGAGCTTCTAAGCTTTTGCTTCTATAGAGGGCACTGTTAAACACTGTTGTGCAAAGAGCAGAACTGCACAAACTTGAGGCTTAAATACATGCAAAGAGAAACAAGTTTTAAATTAACTACCAATCAGGAAAGCACACAATAAGCCTTCCACCAGCAATCCCCGATTCACACAAGTTAGATCAACACAATTCTGCCACAAGGATGCAAAAAACAATCTTCTTAATATAGAATAGTTGGTTTGGAGCCCAAGTGTAACAAAACCACACAAACTACTTACAACAGTCCT
This sequence comes from Protopterus annectens, assembly GCF_019279795.1. Lineage (NCBI taxonomy): Eukaryota > Metazoa > Chordata > Ceratodontiformes > Protopteridae > Protopterus > Protopterus annectens. Next base: position 176,951,567 of record NC_056734.1, read on the forward strand.
ACAACTAACAAATACAATGTACTACAATGTAATTAACTACTTAAAGCAGCAGCAGCAGGCAACACAGTTTTTTTGTTTTGTGAAATTGCTAAAGTACAGTCACAATATATAACATAAGTACAAAAAAATATACTTAAGAGGTCTTTTGTGTGCTTCCCAGCTCAGATAGACCACGTAAACACCTACTGCCACTAGATAAATAATGCCAGTCCTCCTAATGTAAAAGCACAGTAAAGGAGTGCCCCAAGTGATATGCTACCACAAACGTCAAGTCACTTTTACAGCAGTGTACTTTAAACAGCTTATAAAAGTATGATTATTCAATAAATGTACTTCGCTTTGTATTTTTACATTGAATAATGCAGCTTTGATAATTTGGATTCACTTCTTTGGCTTTTGGGTATTAGGCATTTGAATCTGGATATCTGCCTGTATTTTACAATGAGGCAATATTTTACATCCTTCACAGGATGCATTTTATTAGTTACTGTTCCTGTTATAAATTTATGTGAGGAAGCAATGTGGAAAATTAGATAACCATATCAGGACTTTTTAGCATTTAATTATCATGTTGTAAACAATATCAGCGAACCACCCAGACCAGACCAGACACTATCTCCAAACAATTCCTGTTAAATTATTGTATCCTATGGTTTTATACACCAGATACAATCAAATAGCTAATAAGTACAAAAATCATGTACACATTCTCCTCTTGTGACTTTTCTGTGCTCTGGTGAATAATTGTTTCATATCCTTGCATGTTATTACATAGCACTACATCCCAGTCAAGCAGAGGTAATTCACATTTTCCCCATACTGGGAAGGTGTTTTGTCATTGGAGCACAGCCTTATTGGGCAAATTAAAGCTTGCCAACCATGAGAGATTATATGGATTTATCCTGACTCTGTCTAACTGTATTGTTATAATACAGTGGGCTGTTTTTAACTAATACTCACAGGTGCCTCTCTCATGTAATGCATTTATCTAACTGCAGCAATGTTCTCCTAGCCTGCTGGCTTACAATAAAGTTTAATGGCAACAGCAAAAGACTCAGTTTAAGACAGCATTAGCTTCTATATGTGATTTCATGTCCCCTTTACAATAACCTTGACACGTCATCTCAATCAAAATAGTCTGCCTGTCCCATGAAACTGATACTGGGGATTTGACGGACTCTCTGTATCTTCTATAATATGGACAATAATGATTGCTGGAGCTGGGACCACTCATTCAGAGGGACACAAAATGACTTCTTTTTACATCAATAGGATGTCTGATTCCACGAGTGATGTAAGTATGAACCTCCAACCCTAACCATGTGTGGAATGCCCAAGTGTGCAAATTTTCAATCAGAAAATAACTAGTGGAGTCATTTGTTGTGCAGATAGAATGAGGAATAGAACATATTTTGCTTAGTTTTGTTCTTGTGCTACATGAAGCACCCCATCCTGTCTTCATTGCACTGCTGCCTGCTGCTGTAAGACATCTTGCTGGTATGTCAGTTTTCTGTATTACTGGATCCATGCACTTAACGGCTCTGGTCCTTTTGTAAGCAAATGTTACTTATTAGAACGATGTCCGCAATAACTGTGAAAAATAAACAACACCACCTTTACAAAAGGTTACCTAACAATAATGGTAAATATTATAGAACTATGACTTCTCAATAAAATCATAACATTTCAGAACTTGGACTGCCTCTTTACTTAAAAACATATAATGTGAGAGGGAGAACCATATCATTTACTTAGCAAAACTTAAATTTTTCATACATTTACAACTTTTCTTTTTAATTCCTCATTCTCTGTTTTTAATGCGTTACATCTGTCTTATTTATATTACAGTAAATTACATAAAGACTAGAAAAGTATAGTTCTGTAAGTTGAATTTACCATAACAGTAGATGTTTGAATGATCACTGCTGCAGTAGTCTTCGCAATATGGGTTATATCCTACCAAGGTATAACAGCCAGCCAGCTTCAGGGCACCTTCCATGCACTAAAACTCAAGCTGAGTTGACTAAAACACAAGTTTGGATGTAAAGCACATCATAACTTTCATGCCAGCAATAAGAGGACAGCTGAGCCCTGAAAAGCCAAGGCTAGGAATAGCAAAAAATAAATGTCCACACCCTGGCATAAAAACACACCAAAAAACAAGGTGGGTGAAGGAAGGCAGTAGCTACTGCAGCAGTGATCATCTGAACATCTACTGTTATGGTAAGTTCACCTTACACAACTGTACTATGTTCTTCATATTGATCACTGCTACAGTAGCCTTAGCTATATGGGTAGATTACCACAGCTAAATATATTTGGGAGGTAGAAGGAAAAGTGTTCAGAAGCCCCTGGGGAATGGTCCTAGCAAAGCATTACTTAAACGTAAACCTAGACCTAGAGAAATAATCCATCTTATAGTCTTTTGTAAAAGTATGTGCACATGACAAAGCAGCAGCTTCTAGAATACTTTTAGAATCCAACCTTTCCAAAAAGCCATATAATAAGCCAAGGTCCTTGTAAAGCAGACCTTGACCCTTCCTGGAATAGATTTGTCATGGTGAGTATAACAAAAGGTAATAGCCTTAGACAACCATTTGCAAATAGTCTGTTTTGACACTGGTTGTTCCTTCTTCTTACCTTCACAAGAAATTAACAATTGCTTCAATGATCTGAAAGATTTAGTTCTGTCAAGATAGTACCTTAGTTGTCTGTGGACATCCAAGGTATGGAGTATCCCATCTCCCTCATTTTTAGGTTCAAGAAAGAAAATGGGGAGCTGCATAGTTTGATTTAAAGTGAACTCGGACACCACTTTAGGTATAAAAGCAGGATTAGATCTCAAAGAAACACTGCCCTTGTGGCAAAAGATGTAGGGTTAACTCACCATAAGAGCTTGCGACTCAGATACCCTTCTTGCAGAGGTCAGTACAATCAATAACACTGTTTTCCATGTTAAGATCCTCACATCAGACAGATTAGCTGGTCAAATGAAGCAAGTGTTAGTTTCTTTAACACAAAATTAAAATCCCACTGGTAAACCTGGAGGTCTCTTATTTAAAATACCTTTCAAGAATATTTTGACATGTGACTGCCTTGAAAGAGGGGGATCCATGGGCAGACATGCTGAAATGCCTGATAAAAGAACCTCGGTAGAGGAATAAGAAAGGTCATAGGAGAGTAAGTTAATTCAAAGTCAAAGAAAACTTTATTGTCATTCAGTGTAGCTGAACTAAATTACAATGCTTCATTCTCAAGGCAGGAAACAAGTTTATTTATTTATTTATTTTACATTTGTTGACCGGGATAGTCCGACTGGATGCATGTCCATTTTCAGCGGAGGCCCGGGGAGAAAAGCTCCAAGGGTAAGCAGATACAGCATTACATCATACCAGCATTACATATTACAAACAGACTATTTACAGAGATTACATAAGTAAGCAAGTTAAACAAGTTCCACAGGTTACAGTTAATCCTGAGCACAAGTCAGGATTTAATTGAATTACACAGTAAACTGGTTAAAAGAGAGTTAGCCAGGCTTGATACATTGACATAGCCAGTTAAGTGACAAATGTTGTTTGAGTCTAGTTTTAAATTGACCTAAGGTGGAAAGTAAGGTAATATCAACTGGAAGAGAGTTCCAGGATCTACTTACAGAGTTTGCAAAGAGAGAATCATCGGCTGTGTTATTAATTTTGCTAGTCTGAATTAGTAGTTTGTTAGAGGATCGAAGCGGTCTAGGATTGTTATAGGGGGGTGATAATATTTTTAGGTGCAGGAGTATTGTCCAGATTATAGATGATTTTATAGGCCATAATCAGTTGGTTATACTGGATTAGGCTGGGTAGTTCAAGCCACCCAAGCTGATTTAGATTGATGCAATGATGTGTCCTAAAAGGCAGCCCAGTGGCAAACCTGGCAATGTGGTTGTAACAAATTGAGAGTTTGTTAAGGACAATCTTGTTTAAATTCGAGAGTAGAGGGGATGCATACAGAAGGGTTGAAAGAAGTTTAGAGCGAGCTATGGCAATTTTAGCTGGAGGGGTTAGGAAGGCTTTTATTCTGTAAAGTGACCCTAGTTTCTTATTGATGGTTTTGATAGTTTGGTTAACATGTAGGTCAAATTTTAGATTATTGTCTATGATGACACCTAATAGTTTTGTAGATGGGTCAGGGGAGATTATTGTGCCATCATTTGATTTTATGGTAAAGGTGAAAGCGGTAGACCTACGTGTTGGTGAAAATAACAGCATTTTAGTTCTTTTGGGATTTAGGATCAGACGATGTTCAGAAAGCCAGTTTTCTATTGTATTAAAGGTGGTCTGTTTCACATATAGAGAAAAATTAATAAAATATCACAGTAGAAATGTAATAAGTAGCAATTTGTAAGTAAAGTAGGACAGCAGTGACCCACACCCATCCCAGAACAGAAGATAAGGAACAATATAAAGGTTATATTGTCAAAGTAAAACTGAAACAAAAGCAGCATATCTATGATTAGTCTGAATTATTACACAGTTTGTATATTACACTTTACAGTCCTTCAGTGTGTAGGTGAGCCACCTTAGTATTGCACTTAGTTATTGCACATCCATAAAATAAGCCCCTTGATAGGCTAGTTATGTAACAGACACCATGGTTCATTTTTGCAAAGAGTTCAACAGTCTAACGGAGAGCTGAAAGAAACTGTTTTTTAGTCTGGTGGTCTTACAATACAGGCTTCTGTATCTCCTGCCAGAGGATAGGCGAGTGTACAGACCATTTGTAGGATGTGTTGGATCACTGGAAATCTTTTTAGCCCTGTCTATGCACCGGCATTTGTGTAGATCTTCAGGAGGAGTAAGGGAGGTGCCAATGATTCTTTCTGCTGATCTTACAACTCTCTTGAGAGCTTTCCGATCCTGATTATTACAGCTCCCATACCAGGCCGCAATGCTGTTGGTCAGGACACTTTCAAATGGTGCCCCTATAAAAGGTCTGAAGTATGGAGCTTGGTCAGTTTGCCTTTCTACGTTTCCTAAGAAAGTGCAAGAATCGCTGAGCTTTTTTAACTGTGCTGGATACATGGACTGACCAGGATAAGTTCTCCATGAGATGAAGACTCAAGTACTTTGTACTCTTGACCCTTTCCACTGTCATCCCTTTCATCACTAGAGGTTTTTGAGGTACTTGAGATCTTCTGAAATCAACAATCAACTCCTTTGTCTTGCTGATATTTAGTGCTAGTTGTTGCTGTCACACTACACCAGTAGTTGATCAATCTCATTCCTGTAGGCCTCCTCCTCTCTGTCTTTGACCAGGCCTATAACAGTGGTGTCATCCACGAATTTGATGATCCTATTCGTCTCATGTATGGTCATGCAGTCGTGTCAGCAGAGTAAAAAGGAGAGAGCTTAAGACACACCCCTGTGGTACTCGTGTTCAAGATGATACTTCCAGAGCTCTTGTCTCCCATACAAACCTTTTGAGGCCTTTCAGTATGGAAGCTCAGAATCCAATTGCATAAATGAGAGTCTATGCCCAGTTGAAGTAGCTTCGATATCAGATTCTGAGGGATGACAGTGTTGAAGGCAGAACTGAAATTGATGAATAGCAGTCTTGCATAGCAGTTTTTGCCTTCTAAGTGCGTCAGTGTTTCATGGAGAGCTAGTGAGATGCCATCCCCTGTACTGCAGTTTGTCCTGTATGTTAATTGCAGTGCATCCAGTGACACAGGTAAGATTGAGGCTATATATTTGACCAGCCTCTCCAGGCACTTCATTACCGTTGAGGTTAAAGCAACTGGTCGGTAGTCATTCAGAGTTGTTGGCTGTGGTTCCTTGGGTAGAGGAATGATAGTCATCTCCTTGAAGCATTTCAGAACACTGGCTAGATAGAGTGAGGTGTTGAAGATGTCAGTGAGTACTGGAGCCATTTCTGTCGCACATTCCCTTAGTACCCTGCCCATGATGTTGTCAGGGCCAGCTGCTTTCCTTGGGTTGACACGTTTTAAGGTTCTGGTGACATTGATTGTATTGAAGCTCAGCACCGCTGCATCCTTGTCTTCAGGGATTCTGCATGCTGTTGTTTTGTTGTCAGCATCAAACCTACTGAAGAATTCAGTAACTCACACAAATAAAACCAGAGAAGAACTATCTCTGAATAGGTGTGAGTTATGTTGTTGGCACTAACTAGAAAACCTTTTCCATTTGCTAATATTGATTTTCTAGTATCAGGCTTTCTTGCCTCCATTAGTACCTGTTGCATTCCTCAGAAAACAGGTGACTAAAAGGAATTAAGATCCTATCAACCAGGCAGTCAATTGAAAATTATGGAATTTGGGGTGTATCAAACACCCCTGCTCCTGGGTGATTAGATCCCTTCTATAAGGAAGATTGTGGTAATTGCCCCTGGCTATTTTCAAAAGAATGGAGAACCAAGCTTGTCTGGGTCAGAAGGCAGTCACCACAAAGATCCTTGGGGATTCCTTCTGAATCTTCAAAAGTACCCTGGATATTAGTGAAAAGAGTGGAAAGGCAAACAGGAACATTCCTGTCCAAAAAAAGAAAAGGCATCTGTCTTCCAGGCCTTCTTGCATGGAGTCCTGGAACAGAATTTTGCCAGTTGATGGATCAAATCTTGGAAGACCCACAGATCTAGTTTCCATTTGTGAGGGTCTGCCATGGTCTTGCTCAGTCTGTGTACCACACAGTTCTGCTCTGACAGAATATAGGATGCCTGTAGAGTGAGACTGTGATGTCAAGCTATATCCTAATTTCACATGACTTGTCTGTAAAGGGGATATAACTAACTGCTTTGGAACAGGGAGGGAGAAGGGGAGACCTTCATTTAAGGATATCTGTTGTCTCCACCAATTGATTTCTCTTCTGGCAAACCTCAGTACTGGGATCTGAAAAGATAAAGGGTGTTATACTGGAACCAGAGAAATTTCAAATACCACTGTATCTTTCTCATATGGAGTCTTGCCATGGGTAGCATAAGAATCACAGATACCATGAGACACAACATCCTGAGGTATTCCCTCACAATGCCTGAAGTCTAAGTGGAAAACTTAGAAAAAGATTTAAATAAAGATCAATTCTTCTTGTGGAAGGAAAGGTCTTTGAACTGAGGTGTCTGGTTGACATCCCAAAACACAATCCCATGTGAGGGAGTCAAGAAAGACTTTTGAATGTTTTTTCAGAATCCCAGTGTGTGCAAGAGATCACCAAAGGGAGATTCCTGACATTCTGAAAAAGACTCTGCAAAGATAAGCAAGACATCTAGATATGGAAAATGTGGATTTCATGTAGTCTGCAAATAGCTATAACTGGAGCTAGACACTTTGTGAACACTTTTGGTGCAGCAGATAGTTCAAATGGTAAGGTAGAGAACTGATAATATGATCCAGACATACACAACCTTAAGAAATGCCTGAAGCCTGGATGAATAGGAAAGTAATGTTAAGCAGCTTTTAAGTCTAGTGTTGCCAGGAAACTTGAACGAGAAAGAAGAGGCAACAGGTTGTGAAATTATATCATTCTGAATTAGGACACTATCACAAACAGGTTTAGGAAAGAAACATCCAGAACTGGTCTGCAAGCATTTTCTTTCTTTGGGACTAGGAATATCCTTGAATAAACCCCCTTCCCCACCTGGGTAGGTGGAACTGGTTATATCACTCTTTGGAACAGCAAGTGATAAAGAACAGGAGGAAATAAAACAGTCTGGCCTGCAGGATAAGGAATGACTCCCCCCTGGAAAGGAGGAATTTCCTCTCACTGCCATCTATAGCCCCGAGGAATGATTTGCAGGACCCATTTGTCTGAAACAATCTGTTGCCAAAGTGAAAAATGGAGATTCAGGCTCTCTAGAACAGAAAGAGGGCTGGGGTGGGATGGGGTCACAGTCTCTTTTTATAGTCATTCAGACCTGTTAGAGTGACCTTGGTTTTTGGTGGTTTGAAACTTGTTTGCATATTAACTAATTATGATGTCACCATGTAATTGATAATGTAATTGAAGATGTTTTCACATATATATAAGGTGTGTACTAAATTGATCTGTATTCTTATGGTTTGAAGAACCCACCTTGGCGAAAGCGCTTTCCAGATATCTGTTAATAAAAGAATTGGTCTTTATCAAGAAGTTGTGGCAGCAGTTCACCTCTCTGATTTGGATATACTGTTTGTACTCAGTCTGAATAGACACTTTGTATGCTGACTACAGTCACCTGCGTGGGTTTGTCCTTGAGCTGTGTATATTATACGATTTTATTTTTCTATTTTTGCTCAAGAACGCACATTTTCCTGTGGTGCCAATAGTTATTCTGGTTATTACAGGAGGACTATGGCTGACCAAGTTCGCAGACAGCTGCAAACTAGGGGCTATAATTGACTCTCTGGCTGACACAGGCATACTCCAAAAGGGTCTCACTAAAACAGATACACCTGGTGTCAAAATCACGGCCTCAAGCTAAATGCCAAAAAGTGCATAGTCATCCCCATTGGAAAAAACAAAGTGCCCACAAACTACCACATAGGTGGTAGTCCCCTAAATATGGAAGACGTAATAAGGGATCTGGGGACCCAAGTAGATAGTAATCTCTCCTTTGATAATCACATTGCCAAAGTGGTTAGAAAATCCCTCTATGTGGCCCATCTAATTACAAAAGGGGTCGCATCCAGAGCAAAAGTGGTCATTGTGCCCCTCTACTCATCACTCATCAGACCCATCATAGAGTGCAACGCCCCATTTGGGACATACCTTACAAGACACCTGCCACAGCTGGAAAGACCAAAAAGTACCTCACCAAGAGGATCACTGGCCTCAAACAGATGCCCTATGCAGCCTGACTGAAGAAACTCCAGTGCCTACTCAGAGGTTATCGCTGTCTGACATACAAGGCCATGTCCAACCCAGAATTAATGAACATGCACCACCTAAAGAAAACCATATCCCCTCGAGCCACACGCTCTAGGGACCTAAACCTCACCACAACAATAAATAGGATGTGCTGGAGGGATAGTTTCCTGTCCCAGAGACTTCCCATGCTTTGGAACAAGATTCCAATCTACATTAGCAGAGCTCCTCACTAACACTCAAGAGAAACCTTGACGATTGGATGGGAAACAGAAAGTTTACCCCGGGGTTCACTTCAGTGGCTCTGCTGGACAGAGGCACAGGAAACTAATCTAAGGGGGTGGCGAAAGCCAACACATTCTGGCTAGGCTTATAAATGCCTTCAGGAAGATAGCCTAGTACCTACCTATGAACTTCTTAAATGTCTGTTTACCTGAATTCTGTTGAGACTGTTTATTCTGTTTTTTCTCAAAACTGGATAAGGAGCAAGAAAATTCCTTGGGCAATTTGGAAAACAAGGGCTGAAAAATCCCTCTTAAATTATATTTTTTGATCACCCCTACAGCACAGGGGCCAAACACTAAATCTCTATCCAAGGGAGAATTTAAAATCTAATTTTAACATCATCTGTAAGGTTTTGAAAAATGCAGCCAAGCAAACCTCCTTAAAACCATACCAGTGTGCATAGCCCTGGAAAAAGTATCAACAGAGCCATACACATACTGTAAACAATGAATATTGATCTCACCACAAGATGAAACTACAGAAAAAACATTCATACTTTCACAATATGTCAGAATAAACTTTCACACGTTAGCCTGACAATTTAAGATTCTGAAATTCCAAGTTGCATAAGTATATACTTCTTTCACTTACCTATCAACAATTTTCCTATCCTTATTAGAAATGGTAGGATTGCTTAGCTTAGCAGCATAGGAGTTGACTAATGGTATAGCTGCTGAGTCAGGTTTGGAAATAGTACATAATTTAAAAGACTGAGGAACTTTATACATCCTATCTGCCTTTTTAGGGACAGCTGGCTGACTATCATAAAAAGTGTAGGCATTAAGACACAAATCTAAAGCAGACTGGACAGGAGCAATGAGTGTAGGTTCTGTAACAACTCAGTATTTTCTAAGGGACTGAGATACCTCAGTGTTCCACCACTGAAAACAATGGGACATTCTAGCAATAGTCTTAGAGAAAGAGAAATCCCCACAATGAAAATCAGAAAGAGAGCTCTCCACTGAGTCTGAATCAGAAATCTGAAGAGAAAACCCTGAATCCATCCCTGCATCTTCCTGTTCAAATTCAGAATCTTGAATTTCTTCAGGGAAGGCAGCATCCCTCCTTTTACCAGAAACTATTCTACAAGAAGGATCAACAGCCTGAATCAAACCCCAAGACAGTCATAGTAAATTACTCCAATGTAAGGACATTTGAGAAGGAGTAGATACATGCTTAGTTTTCGGTTTCTTTTTGACAGGAAAAATGGTGCCAACCATGTTACTAATGGCAGCTGCTGCTTCCCCAGGGATGGGCACAGCATTCTGACATAACAAGGCAATCTTCCATGTTATCTCTTCTGTTAAGAGTAGTTCTCCCTTGCCCACTGAGGGGACAACAACAGTCACAGAGGACATGGTAACCCATGGTCCATGGTGGCTGTAGGTGCTACACCAGAGAGTTCCAGGGTAAAAGATAAGTGTTCTGAGGTACAACAAATGCCCACAGCAAAGGCACACACCTGTGGCTGAGTCAAACTGCTAGCCTTGTATGGTGGCAAATGCTTTTTGCTTACCTTTTTCGTTTTGTGGCTGGAAGAAGGACCAACCATGGGAGTGAAAATGTGTTCCATGGCCAAGCTGAAAATGATGCCTCTATCCTGGGGAAAACCAAGCAACAATTCCAGTAAAACTACCCGTAAAGAAACGTTACCCACCATCAAAGAAACATTACCTTTCTGACAGAAAAATTACAGTAAAAAGCACTTTCAAACACTACAATCTTAAAATAAACACAATTTCTCCACAGAAAATATTTTATCAGTTAGATAACTCTGCTTTTAAACTGACAGAAACAAGTGCTTTGCTTAAAAGTGTGTTACAGTCTTGAGATAATTCATTAAAACACAACACTCCTAACTTTAAAATAACTTTCATGAAGAGGAAAGTAACAACACATGAGCAAAAAATAAGAAAACAGAAAGTTTTGCCCCCAAGGGGAACTTATCATCCTAGCTAAGGAAAGCACAAGCTGACTCAGTCCTCAAAAGTCAAAAATAGAAGCGTACTCTTCGGCAGCAGTAAGCTTCACACCTAAACTTGTCTTTTACTCATTACATCCAATAACTGACACCTCTAGGCGTCAAATATTGCTTGTTCATATTTGCATCAATAATTCCAAAACCATGCTATGTTCAAGGTTGCATAATATTTCATCTTAAAGCTTACACAACAGCAAACTCAACTGCATTAATATTTGACCTCTGTGTAGTGCAACAAAATAGATATTAACTGTTGTTTTTATGATATTAATTTATATAGATATAATTTTCACATTTTTCTAAATATCTCAACAACCAAGTAACAGACAGAACTCCTTAGCCTCATATGAAAGCTCTTAGATGAATAAAATGCTGCTGACAGTATGTGTGTAACTAGAGTGGTTGCTGAGACATTGCAAGTTGTTTACACAATATTAGAAATGTAACAGTTACTGTGTTTACTGTGACTTATAAAATTCAGTTTAAGACCAAGAACCTAAAGAATACTACCACTACAAAAATAGTTTGTGCTGAAGAGTTTGGCATTTATATTTCTTTCATAATCCCTATGGTTCCAGAGATATGAAGATTTGTTTGAAATGTGAGGACATAATTTGATTCTGCTAAAATGCTGAGGCTCTGCCCATTGGAAGTTACGGTGCAAACTTCCTGAGCTCCATTGGAGGGAATGAGTTCAGCTCAGCTCAAGCCACGTGACAGTTTGGATACGTGGAAGGTTCCCTGAAGCTTTGGAAGCTGACCGGCTGTTATATCCCTGGCAGGATATAACCCATATAGCTAAGGTTACTGCAGCAGTGATCAATATGAAGAACATTTACACTTAAATCACCAGTAAAACACCTGTAATTCAAATTAATTATAGTGGAGTTTCATTATTATATTTTTCTTGGCCTTGAAAATGACAATGTGAGATGATAATAAAAAGTAAAGATCAATTAAAATAGAGATGTAAATACTATATATATATATATATATATATATATATATATATATATATATATATATATATATATATATTACACATTATGCTAGTCATCTTCTAATGATACAACTGCTGTAAAACCTAGCATTGTTGCTTCCTTCCTCAGATTGTTTATCTTATATTACTTTTTGTCTGTATCTTATGTTTGTTTTTGTCTCTTAAATGTGTGTTCTTTTCATATGTTGTTCACTTTCTTAGTATTTGTGTAATCTCCCAGGCTGAGACTGAAAATGGACAATATGGATCATTACTCTATGCCAGTTAACAAAAATTAAATAAATAAGTAAATAAAATAAAAATAAGTGTATCCTCAGGTAGACAGATTCCAGAACAAAAGAGGTAATCCATTCTCTGTAGAGGGCCTTGGCCAGACCACACCTTGAGGACTATGTGCACTTTGGCAGCTATAAAAGGAAAGTGACATTGTGCTGCTGGAAGAAGTCCAGGGAACAGCTACCAGAAGGATGTTAAGGAGCAGGAATATGACCACTGGCTATGGCAACTAGAACTGTTCTCATTTTAAACCAGAACAGAGACAGTGGGACATGATATTGGCCTTAGAGGTATGTTGAAGGATTGTTCTCAAAAGGAAGAACACAGGCAGCAAAATGGAAGAACTACTTCCTCAATTCTCAAAATTACTTTTACATAGAGAGGACTTACAGGGAATGAAATAATCAGTGAAGAGGGCATGGGATAGGTGAAAGAAAAGCTGAGGATTGTAGGTAGGGATGGAGAAGAGGTAGAATGTTGAATACTCCTAAAGTACAGACTAGATGGCTTTATTGTCTTCTTCTGCAAAGCAAATGCTATGTAATAAAAATCTTGTTCAGTAAACAAACTGATCTAACTGTTTAGATCATCCTTGACTTCTACTTTATGGAAACACTGGTATGACAGTTTCACTCCATAATATAGGTATGTGTCCACAAACTATAATGCTTAACGCTAGCTGAGGGTCCTTCACTACGCCACCCCTTTTACTTTACAAAAGTAAGCTGGGAAGCTATCAGGACCATCAGTCTTACTATTTTAATACTTTTTGGAATATGAAACAAAACAACTATGAATCAAGGTTAACCTGGTGTGGCTAAAGCTGAGATAACAAAAATAACCATCAGCATCTTGGGAACAAGACAATAAAATCATGGACTGTAATGGGTCATCTTGCATCAGATAATCAGCAAATCTTCCCCTATGGTGAAGAATCTTGCAGAGGAAGTGGACTAGCCTTCTGAATTAATAGCAGGTTAGCAAAAACAATGCTTAGTTTCAACCCAAGAAACTACCAAAGTAGTCTCAATCAGACTCCAAGGCAAGTCATTCAACATTACAGTGATGCACAATTATGTGCCGACTACAGATGCTGAAGAGGAAGAAGTTGTCTAGTTTTATGAGAATCTGCAGAATCTTCTGGAAATAACACAAAAACAAATGTTACATCCACACAGCCTGCCTTGACCTTGCCAAGGCTTTTGACACCATTCTCCACTCGGGAATTATAGAAAAACTCACCAGCCTGAACATAAGCCCCTACGTTATGAGATGGCTTGCCAACTGGCTTACAGACAGAACTCACACAGTAAGAATAGCAGCCTCCAAGTCCAACTCTAAACCAGTCACAAGTGGTGTCCCACAAGGCTAGGTCCTGGGACCCCTACTGCTCGGCATATACTTCTCAGAAGTACAGGCAAAAACAGGAGGACTATGGCAAACCAAGTTCACCGATGACCGCAAACTGGGAGCCATAACTGACTCTCTGGCTGACACAGACATTCTCCAAAAGGGCCTTACTGAGACGGACACCTGGTGTCAAAATCGTGGTCTTGAGCTAAATGCCAAGAAATGCATAGTCATCCCGTTTGCGAAAAACAAAACACCCATGAATTACAACATAGGTGGCAGCCCCCTTAATGCAGAAGGGGCAATAAGAGATCTGGGGACCCAGGTAGATAGTAATCTCTCCTTTGACAATCATATTGACAAAGTAGTTAGGAAATCCTTCTATGTAGCCCATCTAATTACTAAAGGGTTCGCATCTAGAAATAAAAAGAGGTTATAGTGCCCCTCTACTCGTCACTCATCAGACCCATCATAGAGTACAGTGCCCCATTTGGGATGTACCTCACAAGACACTTTCAACAGCTGGAAAGACCACAAAAGTACCTCACCAAGAGGATTAATGGCCTCAAACATATGTCCTATGCAGCCCGACTGGAAAAACTCTGGCTGTACTCAGTGGCATATCGCTTACTCAGAGGTGATCTCTGCCTGACTTACAAAACCATGTCCAACTCAGAATTGATGGACATGCTCCACCTAAAGAAATCCAAGTCACTGCGAGCCACCCGCTCTAGTGAGCTAAACCTCACCACAACAATATATAGAATATGCTGGAGGGATAGATTCCTGTCACAGAGACTCCCCATGCTTTGGAACAAAATTCCTAACTACATTAGGCAGAGCCCCTCACTAACACTTTTTAAGAGAAACCTTGACGAGTGGATGGATAACAGAAAATACACCCCTGGGATCACTTCATTGGCTCTTCTTGACAGAGGCACAGTTAATTAATCAATGGTGTGGCGAAAGCTGACACACTCTGGCTAGGCTTATAAATGCCCTTGGGCAGATAGCCTAGTACCTACCTACGAACCTATCCATCATAGATGAATGGAATTCTAAAGTAGTTTGTAAAAGTATAACTGACTAACATGCATGTTTGGCCTTGGAGTGCTCAATAAAGCGTGACACAGACTAGTAGAATTTCACCAAGATAATTCACTGTTCGCTTTTCACAGCAAACACTCTGAACAGCCTAAAAGCTGGATATACTTGTGGGCATCAATAGATAGTCAGTACCAAAATCAGGCTTATTGTATTGTTTGTAGTCATAGATGGAAGAGTTTTACAGAGTCAGCAAAAAACAAGATGTGGAGCTGACTGCGGCTTGGACCATCAACTTCTAATGACAGAGTTTAAAATTAAGCTAAAGAAAGCAAGAAAGGACTACAGGTTAACCAAATATTACCTCAATGATATTCCAAATGAATATGCAGTGGAGGTGAAAACAGATTTAAGGGATTAGAACTGGTTGAGAGAGTGTTTGAAGGACTATATACAGAAATTTAAAATATTGTTTGGAAAAAAGAGACTATGAAGGCAAAATGACTGCTTATGGGGGATTTGTAAAAGCCTGAGGCATGAAGGATAGTAAAAGGCAATGGGGAAAATGCACACGCATGAAACTAAATGCCGAGTTGTTGAGTACAGTGTGCGCAGATATGGAGGCAAATTAAAATGGGTAATGCATATGCAAAGAACTGGTGGAATATAACAGAATGGGAAGGACAAGAGTTCTTTTTCAAGAAGACTGGCAATATTGAGAGAAACATCCAGGTAAAAATGGGCACAATAAAATACAAGAATGAGAGGGTCCTGGCACAAGCTATACATCACTGATACATATGATGGTGCATTCTCTGATCTATAGCCAGAAATCTAGACAGCACATACTAGAAGTCAGCAGGTATCTATAGCTTGCATGATCACAGGACAGGGATTTCCTTGTTGTCAACATCTGGGATCTCTCTCTAGGCTGCTAGTGAATGTTCTTGTGGTTCAACATCTTTGTTATCATTTGAACGTATACAGATTGCCATTCCTGCATATAGGTTTTATTCAGGTCATGGGCAACAAAGATCCCTAAGCTCCCTTCATGGGACATCCCATCAGCATCCAAATACTGAATCTCATAGTTCTTCTTTACTGCAGACTCCATTAAGGTCTGAGAATGCAGGACACTATAATGGCAACAGTTAAAGATCACACTATTGCAGTTTAAACCCACCATTGTGAGATGTGATTTCCGAATCCCCACAACCTACTCATGAAATGTGTAGTGAATGAATTTACCTTTCTTAAGCTTACTCCATATTATAGTGCAGCTGACAGTTTGTCAGCCATCACTGTCGCCCCACATACTTGTGCAACTGATGATGACTGTGTCCTGCCACTCCTCCTAACCTGCATGGCTAAGGTTATATGTGATTCTCAGCCTGGTCGGTCCTTGCTTTATCTTGCAAAACCTAGATAACAGAATGTATGCACCACTTCTGTGTTGTCTTTTTCATGTCTGAGATGCAGACCACACACACTTAGCCCATGTCATAATGAATTGTGCCAACCTCTGCCACATATGTGGTATCACTGTTTCTTCATTTTTCCTGGACTCTACAGCCTGTTTTTCCATTGTAAGCCCTGCTAATATGCTGCGCTCTGCTGGAAAGTTTCATTCCTGTTGCAGATGTTCTGCATTATGCAGCATGACTGCACTGAAATAATGTTAATGCAGGTTTTTGATGCACTGACTGGTCTAATGAGGGATGAGTAGAGAGGGATGATAACCTCTTTCTTCCTGGATGTGAAATCTTTGGTTATAAGATGTGCCATGTAGAAGGAATTTCTGACCACAGTGGCAATGTGGTGGTCGAAGGTGAGGTGGCTGTCAACCTGGGCGCCCAGATCTCTTATGGCCCCTTCAGTGTTCAGTGGGCTCCAATCAACATGGTAATTCATGGGAAGTGAGTTTTTTTCCAAAGGAGATAACACATTTTTTGGTGTTAAGCTTCAGGCCATGGTTCTGACACCAGTCACTGGTCTTGGCGAGGCCCTTTTTTAGGATGTCTGCATCACTTGGGGAGTTGATAATGACTCCTGGCTTGCAGTCATCAGCAAACTTGGTAAGCCAGAGTCCTTCTGTATTGGCCTGGACTTCTGAGAAGTAGATGCCAAACAGGAGTGGTCCCAGGACCGAGCTCTGTGGGACTCCACTCATGACTGGTCGACAGTCTGACTTGGAATGCGCAACTTTCACTCTGTGGGTCCTGTCTGTAAACCAATTTGCAACCCACGTAGTGATGTAAAGATTGATGCCTAGTTTGTTGAGTTTATCAATCATACCTGAGTGTGGAATGGTATCAAAGGCCTTGGCCAGGTCGAGGTAGGCTGTATGCACTGCCTTACCCTCATCCACAGCCTTGGTGACAGCCTCAAAAAAGTCAACCAGGTTCAGCAGGCAGGATCTCCCTTTGACAAAGCCAAACTGTATGGGGTCAAGAGTTTGGAGAATCCCTATATCTTTGCAAAGTAGGTCCATGATGATGCGCTCCATAGCTTTGCATACTAGACTCTTCAGGCTAATGGGGCAATAGTTCCCAGGGTCTGCAGTTTCCCTCCTTTATGGAGCGGGAGGACTGTAGCAGTGCACCATTTGCTAGGGACATAGCCTGAGGTAAGGCTATGATTGAACAGGGCACACAGATGTGGTGCCAGTTCATTTTGTAGATCATGTAGGACGCAGCCAGGGATATTGTCAGGTCCCATGGATGCTGTATTCTTGGCTTTGGACATGCAGCTTTTTCTTGTGCCACAGAAATGGTGGGTACCAGACTTTCTTCTGGTATTGTGATGGAGAAGGGTAAAGTTGGCACTAAATCTGTCAGCCAGTATGCCGGCTATATCTGTTGGCTCAGTATAGGAGCTGCCATTCTGCAATAACTCAGAGCAAATTTGGGTATTGCCTTTGAGGTTTTTGCCACAGCTATAGAATGCTTTGTGGTTGTTTTTGGTGTCAGCCGCAATTCTGCTTTCATAGCTGGCTTTAGAGGATTTTGTTTTTTGTTGAGACTGATAAGGGAGGTTTTGCAGTCTTTTGGCTTCATTTTTTTCTGCAACAGTTTCTTCCTTCTGTTATAGAGTTTATTGATGGCAGGGGACCATCAGATTGGCTTCCTTTTTTTTGGATGAGAGCATCTTAGTTCTATTTGGTACGGCAAAGTCCATGCATTTGTGTACATGCTCGTACAGTGCATTGATGTATGATTCAGCAGCCATGCAGCTATTTTCCATTGGCATGGGAGCCAAGAAGTTAGTCACTTCTGTTTTTAGGAGCCCAAAGTCAGCTTTAGAGAAGTTTTTCAGGGTGGTCACCTTAGCAGGGGTGTAGGTGAGATGAAGATTTCCATGGTGATCAGTTTGAGGTCAGATTTAACCAGGGAGTAATTGACTATAGGTGTGGAGCAATGATCTCCCATGTTGATAATAACCAGGTCGAGGATGTTACACTATTACAAAACATCTCACATTGGCACCACATGTTTTAGGAGTGTAATGAGTTGGCAGACTTTAGAAATTCCCTACAGAGTACTCTAATAGGAATACTGGGTGAGCAAATGGGTGTAACTAAGGAAATTATTTTTTTGAGCAGGGATACAGGATCTGAATTGCCTATAAATAGTAAGGCCTTGTTAAGTTTAATTTTGGTGGCCACAAAAAAGCAATTACTAGAAAACTGAAATCAAAATCTAAACCAACCATAATTGAAGTAGTGAATGTTACAACAGAGATAATAAAAAACAGGAAGTGTGATACTGAGAAAAGGGTAGGAGCAAATTATACAGAAAAAAATGGAAAGAGGCCAACACTAAGGGACTCTGGCTAACAAAGTTTGCAGATGACTGCAAACTGGGAGCCATTATTGAATCCCCAAATGATGTGGATATTCTACAAAAGGGCCTTACAGAAACAGATGCTTGGTGCCAGAGCCATGGGCTCAAGCTCAATGCCAAGAAATGTATAGTTATCCCCTTTGGGGAAAAAACATGTACCAGTGAATTATCACATAGGTGGCAGTACACTAAACACCGAAAGTGTGATAAGAGACTTAGGGACACAGGTGGACAGTGATCTCACCTTCAATAACCACATCGCCACAACAGTCAGGAAATCCTTCTATGTGACATACCTCATCACTAAGGGCTTTTCATCCAGAAAAAATGAGGTCATTGTCCCACTGTACTCATCCCTCATTAGACCCATTACAGAATACAACGCCCCATTTGGTATGTACCTCTCAAGACATCTGCAACAACTGGAGAGGCTGCAGAAATACCTTGCTAAAAGAATCACAGGCCTAAAGCAGATGCCCTATGCTGACCGTCTTAAAAACTCCAGCTATACTATGTCGCATATCGTCTACTCCGAGGCGATCTCTGCTTAACATACAAGGCCATGTCAAACCCAGAGCTGCTGGACATGCTACACTTAAAGAAATCCCAATCCCTCAGAGCCACACGCTCCAGGGATCCAAATCTTGTCATCACAATAAATAAAACATGCTGGAGGGATAGGTTCCTGACTCAGAGACTCCCCAGACTCTGCAATAGACTGCCCATACATGTCAAGCAGAGCACCTCTTTGACCCTCTTCAAAAGGAACCTTGATGATTGGATGGGAGAAAGGAAATTCACCCTGGGGATCACGTCAGTCTCCCTGCTAGACAGGGGTCCAGGGAAGTAAATAGTGTGGGAAGAAATAGCCAGGGAATTGTTATGGCTAGGCTGGTATAGGCCCTAGGGCCGATAGCCTAATACCAACCTATGAACCTAAGACTGGGAACAATAAGTGCAGAAAAATGTTTTGGAGGAGGAATGAGTTTAATGAGAAGGCAGGAACTGAATAATTTACATAATGCTGGAATAAGTATATGGTATAGTAGAATATATATGATGTACAATGTTTCTAAATGTGAACATGTTAATATGGTTTGCTTATTTTTATATAAATGCAAGTATGCCCATGTTACAAGTGATAACTCAATAAAGGTGTTAAAAAAAACACTTGTCTGGCACCAACTGTAATGCACAACAGTTACACCATTGTATGTGACCTGTTTCCTTCTTCCATGGTACATGCCCTGTATAACCAACCACTAAGTGTACCTACCAACTACATGTAGAGCGCTAAGGTCTCATAGTAGTAGGCCCCCTGCACTGTTGATGCAGGTCAGATATGTGCCATATGTTTGAATAATGAGAACTGCCGAAGTGATACACAGGCACATTATATATAATGCTTTGGCCATTACACCACCTGGCAGTTAAAGGATGGAAACCCTACCTACTGATGAATTGTAGTCCCTGTGGACCAGCTGAGGCCATGGTGGTAATATGTGTAGCCTCAGACTCCCATGAGTTCAGGGAAATGGGCTATGCTGTAAAATGCCTGCAAAGCAATGGCGGTTTCCTCTGGAGTCCTAGAGAGCCAGGTATGGTTCTCCACATTCTGCAACATGATACCCAAGGCTGAATCTTGGGTTATGCTTGATGTATCCTGTTGGTTTCTGAAGGATCCCTGTAGATAAATAAGTTAACTTTATATATATCTTGGCTTGTACTCAAAGTTCCATACATCCCCCTTGATTCTACTTGTGGAGACACATAGGTTCATAGGTGTTTACTAGGCTAACAACCAGAAGGGCGTTTTTAAGCCTTGCTACGCATCCCAAATCTCTGACAAGTTCTGGCACCCTTGATAAGTGTGAGCAGGGCTTGGGAGATGAAATGTTTACAAGCAGGGGCTGGGAGATGAACCATTTACAGGCTGCCTGTGTCCATTTGAGATAGTTCTACTAACTCTCTTAAAGCACTCATGTCTTTCAGACAGGAAGATCATATCTGCTGGTCTGTTAGGTGTTGGTATGTAAGGCACTGACCATACCTTCTGAGATGGCATGGATAGCTGCAATGTGTAACATTGTGAGCACTGAATCTGATGGATGCCACTAATTCATTTGGCTATAGCTGCTGTGACAATACATATTCACAGTGTGCACCAAAATTCCTAGCTGTATGCCATCGTTTAATACCATTAGTTTCATAATATCTGTGCCTCCTTCGAATGGAATTGTCACTTCCAAATCATTAGGCAGTCATTTGCTATCTGTGTGTCTGAATCATCCATGTCCTACAGATTACTGCTATGTTGGCTAATTTGTGATTCACATTGCCATAAACATCCGTGAAGCCTGCCCAGTCTGCTTAGAGTCCAGCTTTGACCCAAGTTCTACATGAAAAAGGTCCTCTAACTAATCAGTCTATCTGAATAACAGATGAAAAATAAATAAAATAAATAAATATGGCCGCTGCATTGGTTTCAAGTTTTAATTAATTTTGCTAATGTAGCATATGTAACTCCATGAGACTGTACTAAAAAATACAAACTATTGTCTGAGATTCAGAAAGGTTTACCACAATAACAGTCATAACAGTTTAACATGGCAGTTTTTCCCTATTGCAGTAAGCCTTTCTGATTCTTTGACTGCCATACCACTGAAGTTTTTCCCTGGTGGGGCCCTCATTGTGGACTCTGGTCTCCTAGACAGAGCTGCATGATAATGCAGCAGTCCAATGGAGTGACTAATGTCAATTAACCACGTGTTCTCCCCAGAAAATGTTAGCATCTCCTGAGTTGCACTGAATGATTTAGAGAATCCCAGTAGTTCCTGTTGCTCTTCATTTTTGTCTCAAAGAATTATTCAGCCACATAAAATGTCACTGTTGGAGGGAAAACTAACTACCACAAAAACAAAGAGGTCACCATTCAGTCCTATGGACTCACAGTGCAGACGCAGGAACATTCAGCAAAGATGAGGGGGTGGGAAGTGTTAGTCTACGTATGTGTCTGGACACGTTTGTATGTAGGTCTGTAGGAACATGACTTAAGCTGCATGAGCATGTGTGTGTGTGTGTGCCTGTAAGGTTATTGCAATGGGGTTATGTACGAAATGGAGAGTCTGGATATGTCTGTGTTGTAGCATAACGGAGGAGTGTTACTGTGAGTGAAATTGATTGGGGGGACTTGTTCATAGGTTCATAGGTTCATAGGTTCATACTAGGCTATCTGCCCGAGGGCATTTACAAGCCTAGCCCATAGTTTTGTGGCTTACGCCACCCTTTTAGTATGGGGAACTATACCCATTATTTTGCTGTGCCTCTGTTGAGCAGTGACACTGAGGTAATCCCTGGGGTATATCTGCGATCTCCCATCCATTGGTCAAGATTTCTCTTGAACAAGGCCAGCGAGGTGCTCTGCCTCACATATACCGGGATTTTATTCCACAGCATAGGGAGTCTTTGGGTGATGAATCTATCCCTCCAGCACGTCCTATTAATAGCTGTGTCGAGGTTTAAGTCTCCCGCCCTTGTGGCTCTGACGGATCTAGATTTTTGAGGTGAAGCATATTCATCAAATCTGGGTTTGACATGGCCTTGTATGTTAGGCAAAGGTCACCTCTGAGCAAGCGGTAAGCGACTGAATAGAGCTGGAGTTCTTTCAGTCGGGCAGCATAGGACAGATGTTTGAGACCCTTTATCCTTTTGGTGAGGAACTTTTGTGGCCTCTCCAGCTGCTGCAAGTGTCGGGTCAGATACATTCCGAATGGGGCATTGTACTCAATCATTGGTCTGATGAGTGATGAGTATAGGAGACTATGACCTCCCTTGATCTAGATGAGAATCCCTTCATGATAAGGTGGGCAATGTAGAAGGTCTTCCTAACTACTTTAGCTACATGGGTGTCGAATGACAGACTACTATCAACCTGGGTCCCCAGGTCCCTGATAACTTCTTCTGTACTCAGTGGATTGCCACCTATTTGGTAGCTAGGGGTAACCTTGTTTTTCCCGAAGGGTATGACTATGCATTTTTGGCATTTAACTTTAGGCCATGGCTCTGGCACCAGTTATCCATTTCTGTGAGACCCTTCTGAAGGATATCTGTGTCAGATGTGTTTTCTACTATGGCCCAGTTTGCAGTCATCTGCAAACTTTGTCAGCCATAACCCTCCTGTGTTTGCTTGTACTTGGAAAAGTAGATGCCAAACAAGAGTGGGCCCAGGACTGAGCCCTGTGGTACACCACTTGTGACAGGCTTTGAGTCTGACATGGCGCCAGCAACTCTGACCCTGTGGGTTCTGTCACTCAGCCAGTTTGCAACCCATCTTGTGATGTATGGGTTAACATTTAAGCTGATGAGTTTTTCAATGATACCCGAGTGGGGTATTGTATCAAAGGCCTTCGCCAGATCGAGGTAGGCTGTATGGACTGCCTTTCCCTCATCAATGGCTTTGGTGACTGTTTCAAAAAAGTCAACCAAGTTTAGAAGGCATGATCTGCCTTTGACAAAGCCAAACTGGGATGGATCCAAAGTCTGCAAATTCCCTATGTCTTTATTTATGAGGTCCATTATGATCCTCTGTTCCTTGATAGTTGCTTGTGTATGCCCATGCGCATTGGTGTCTATTTGAATGAGTGTGTGTAGGGGATGTCTTTTCCAACATAATGCTTAGGCTATTAGGGAGAACTCTTTTGTCATCAGGTCTTAACAGCACCAGTATATGTTAGTGTGTGATTCAGAAACAGGCTAATGAGCTGATAATTAGGTATTTTATATTGCAGCTATAGCTCACTTTCTGTGTAACTTGACTGAACTGATGGAGCATTTACAGAGTGGGGTGACCATTTTCTAAATCCCAGGGATTTTTTTTTAATTTTTTCTATCTTCTTCTTTTACATGTGGCTTGATTTTAATGGCCTTTTGCCTAAGCCATATATAAAAATTGTGCAACAGACAATATAACAATATACTGGGTTATTAAACAAACAAACAAAAAAGTTCTTAAACCCAGTAAAGCATGCCAATATACACTTTGCTCAAGAATTAAAAACAAATGGTTTTCCTGGTAGTGCTGGCATTCATTATTCTTTAAAACACAACTAACTGTCCATCCCAGGACTAACTGTTCTTTCACTCCTTGGAAAGAAGGTCAAGCCTGGGGGCGGGGGGGGGGTGGGTTATTGGCAAGGTGTATATGGACATTAGACTAAAATAGACTTAAAAATCCCAGGTAGTTTATAAGACATGCTAGTTACAGTTTGATGTAACAGATATATAATAGTACAAAAAAGAACAGAATTAAATAATTACAAATATATATATATTGAAATAATTAATGAAACAACCACTAATGAGACAACTAAACAAAAGTAAATACATTAATTTAAGTTATATACTTATCGACATACTCTTCTATATTTATCGCTATCTTTACATATTGCAGATCACAGTCCAGCCTATGTAGCATCACAGCTACTTTAACGGCAGCAGAGTGTTAGTGGTAGAAATTAAAAAGATATTTTTCCATGCTTACTTTAATAAAGTGAGATCTCCCCTCCTCCCCTTCCTTCTCATACACATTACAATGAAGCGCTGAAATGGAGCGTTGAATTTTTAAACATCATCCTTTTTTAGACAGAGGGTGGCCACGGTGGTGCAGCGGTTAGTGTTGCCACCTCACAGCAAGAGGTTCTCCGGTTCGATTCTCGGCTGGGGTGCCTGTTGTGCGGAGTCTGCATGTCATCCCTGTGGTCGCGTGGGTTTCCTCCGGGTGCTCCGGTTTCCTCCCACATCCCAAAGACATGCAGTAGGTGGATTGGACACACTAATTTGGCCCTAGGTGTGAGTGCGTGCATGTGTGTGCTTTCTGTGGAAGGTTGGGCGCCGGGCTGGCAACTCGACACTGTAAAACTCCATTGCCAATCATGAGCAGACAGATGATCCGTTGTGGCGACCTCTGACTGGGAAAAATCGAAAGAAGAAGAAGATTCTTTTTTAGACAGAAAACCACTGTACTCTTGATTATAAATGTCATAAATCATTTTATATTTTTCATTGCTATTTTATTGTTAATAGTCTGAAACATACTAGTAGGATGAATTTTATGCTTTTTCGTATATAATTTTTAACAAATCTTATTTTGTATTTCATGCAATTAAGCCATGTCCTGGTATTCTGTTTTAGTAAAAAAATCAGGTTTAACTGCTCTGCAAAAACTGTGCTTTTACCTGATAATGCTCTCAATTTCAGTGTATATAATGTACAAGTTCATCTTTCTTGTCTAAGCTCTGGACCAGGTGGTGGCTGAAGAGGAACATGAAACTAGCACACTTTCTGTGTTAAGAAATTATAAATACACTGAAATCCATTGGAACGTTGATCCTACACAATCTGATACACAGTAAGTAAGCTGAAGTGAAAATATATAATCTAAGCATGGAATGCAAGCAGAACTGCATTTTCACCCCCGACACACACACACACACACACACACACACACACACACACACACAAAATGGAATCAGTAGGTACATAAGCACCACTGGAAGAATACTGTTTCAGTAGTGAAATGTTTCACTAGATGATTTTGGTTAGGATTTCTATCATTCATTTAGGTTGTACTCACATACCAGTATCATGGCCATATTAGTACAGGTGATTTCCAAACAGTTGTTTTTTTTACAGAAGGTAACCACATCAGTAAGTAGAAATATGAACATTTCTGTCTACTCACCAACTTTGTGAACAAGGGTGTGTTCTCCTCGGATATCTTCCTCATCTTCATAGAAAGGGTATTTATCTGCCATGTAATTTATTAGCCTTGGGGCTTTTCTAACCAATATGCTTGGTAGTTTAGATACATCGGTTTGTTCTTCTTCGTCTTCCTCTACATCAGGTTCTTCATCATAAACAACTAAGGACAAAAGTATTTTAGCATTAAGCAAAGCATCTTAAAATTAAGAAGTGCTTAGTAAGTTTAGTGGTTACCACCTTCTATTTTATCATTTTGAGCTGTAATGGAAATAATTTTTCTAATAGTTAGATGTATGTGCATATCGCTGCAAACAATATGATTTTGAAGTAACACTAACAACAGAACATGAATTAAAGTGCACAATTTCAACTCTAGATAAAATTACTCTAAGGCTTTAGGACTAAATACTTTGGTCATTTTTAGAATATATTGTACTGCTATCATCCGTTAGTAGGATGCCAAGTATTTTGGGACATAAAGTGAAGTGCAGCATCTGACATTTACTATTACCTGAACAATGTAAGAAAACAACTGCATCAACAGCCACGTGTAGAAAGTAAGGTTTTATGTTAGAAAATGTTACACTATGTTAAGATGAGCTGCAAATAGTACAGCTGCTGGGAAATAAGATGAAATAAGACGAAAGTTATGGTAACGTTGCTAACAGTCTGTGTGTGCACATATTCAGGAATAAGCAACATTTTCAGTATTAACATTTTTAGCAGCTATTGCACTGGGGTATGGATTCTAAAATGAACAATGCAAAATATACAGATTTTTTTCACCCTTGTTTCCCCGTATTACATTGTCAAGCCCTAATTTCTGCAAGAGCAATTGTCAGAGATTTGCTGAAGAGATTAGGCCTTATTTAGAACAATGGCATTAACCAATCCTTTAGGAAGAGATATTTCACCGCTAACAAAAAAGGTTCTGATAATACTCACTGGGCTTATTAAAGCAAATGTTAAAGGAGTAACAACATGCCACATGAAAAGCACTGTTAAGACTTACATGAATGTAGCTTAGGAAGAGCCATTTAAATAATCTGTTATAATAGTTTGCATCATTTATGAATATCCCAGTTATACCATTGTGAAATGGTAAATACTAAGGCACTGAGGAATAGCCAACAGTAATTAATAAATACTGTTTTAGCTTGATGACTGAGAAAGCATTAATGTTATTAAAAAAGTACAGATTTAATTACAGCTCACAACTTCTTAAATGCAATAACAACACACACCGAGTGATCTGTTATGATAAAGCAACAGCAATTCTTGGCTCGGGGAA
The DNA here is from genome assembly GCF_019279795.1 of Protopterus annectens. Lineage (NCBI taxonomy): Eukaryota > Metazoa > Chordata > Ceratodontiformes > Protopteridae > Protopterus > Protopterus annectens. The sequence goes on from NC_056734.1 coordinate 176,978,235, forward strand.
CCCTTGGTTCTCAGAAAGCAAATAAACTGAAGCAGACTGTGTGATGCATTCCTGTGACAAAAGACCCTTGTTCTGAATCCTCTACAATGCTCCTGGAAATGATACAAGGGCAACACGTGTGAAGTGGAAGAGGGAACCCCTTTGTCTAATGCTTTAGTTTTGCAACTAAAAAGCATTCAAGTATGAGTCACTTTGTTAGTCCCCAATGGCAAACACACACTTTGCAATCAGAATAAGCATTCCTCTTTGAATGGGGAAGTAAAAAAGCCAAGATATTCCAGTAAGTATAGCTACTAAAGCTAAAGTTACCCCCACTGTAAATCATTAAGGAATAGCAATGGTATTGGGAAAACACTGCTTTTCTTAGCTTGTTTATGTTAACAAGCTAAGTATTTCATAAGATTCATATACTAAATTAATACTTTCAGACAAAAGTAAGTTAAGAGTAAATGATACATTAAAAGTAATAATAAATTGCATATTACATCTGCAAGACAGAAACTGTATGAAGTTGAGAAGACCATACACATAAAAAAATTCACATGACAGAAATACAAAATGGTTCCCATGTAAGATTAAAGTGGTTCAGCTATGGGTCACCCAGTTCCAGCTTCTTGATGTGTGCATTGGCCATACACATTCTGTAATGTCTTTCTTGTCCTGCAGCATGGACATGTCAATGAACATCTCCCTGAAGTATTTTGCTCTGAGTAAGTGGATAGACAGCTTCTAAAACACATCCCCTTCACTTAGGAAAGGTATGCAGAACTTGCCTCTTCACTCTCTCTTCCCCCAGACCATCTATAGGGATATATCCTTTGCAACACTGGATCAGCAGCAACACATAATGTCATTCCAGGCTAATATAAAGGGTTTGCAATGTATGTGCTATAAATATAATAGATGCATGGTGGACTACATTACAATGGGCAAGCATACGCTGTGGGTACATACTGTAACCAGATATGCATGTCACTGTTGGATCTGCCAAGTGTAGTGTGCTATTGCTGAAGTACCATCGAAAGGAGTGCCAGTGTGACAGCAATGCTGACAGGCAATTGCTTTTCCACATGTACTTGCATGGACACACACACACACACACACACACACACACACACACACACACACACACACACACACGCACAAACATACACACACCAGCTGTTCATCATTCCAGGAATGCAAGATGTGTTGCCCATTCCTAACACTTTCACTCTTGTGGCAGGTGGCCATACCAGTAGCTACAAGTCTCTCTACCATTAGTGCTGCATCAACCATTATTACTGAGAGCCCTGTATTATGTGCATTCCTTTCTGGTATGGCTTTGCAGGGTCTCGGCACACATGCAGGCCATCCACTGCATGAACAGCAACATCCCCTAAAGGTGGACCTTAAAGGACATGGCTCAGCAGATACTGTAACACCCCTAAACACTTTGAAAGTTAAAGTGCAGCATCACAGATTGTATCTTGTTTGCTACCCCTCCTGCTCAGTACCTCCTAACTTTAGTCTGTGGTGACATTTCTCCTGGACTACACTTTGCCAGGTTACTTACTGAGTTCAAGCACTGCACAGATGGTACAACTCACTGAATGAGTTCCATGGCCAAGTGAAGCTTGCTAACCAATGCCAGTCTTAAGTCAATTGGACTTCTTTGGCCCAACAGAGCCCTGTTATGACAGGATCATTATGCCTTATACAGCCTATAGTGTTTGCCTGAGGGACATTACAGTAAAGGGGAAGGCATTTTCCTACTTGGAGTCTTGCTTCTGCAGTAGCTATATGTCTGGTTAGTGGAGCGGACTACATTTCCTGTCATGCACTGCACTGCACTAGTGGCCATTCTGGTATTAATGCTGTGGTATCCCACCACTTGTATGGCTCACACTGTTAGCTCAGGCTTGTACAGTAGTTGCTGCTGATGATTTTTGTGCAACATTCAGTTACTAATGCAAATGATGATAATAAGAGTGGGTTTAATTTGAAGACTAATATAAAAGAATGAAAGCAGTTATGATTTTGGGATTCTAAAAAAAGGATGGTACAAATACATATTTTCTGTTCCTTGCCGCTGTCAGCTTCAGAGTGTCACGTCTTCCAAGAAACCCATAATGTCCAGCATCATTAACAGTCCTAGGCCATCTGCATTAGGATCTGCATGATAAAGGACTCATGACAGATATGTCTCGACTGCTATGAAGCAAGCTGTCTCCCGTGGCACACTGCCACTGAACTGGTTATAATTGTGGTACAATGTGGTACCTCCTGGAGTGGCATAAAAACTTTAAGTGAAAAAGTTTGTTTCTTGTTTGCATGATTGCACAGCACTGCCTTGGTATCAGACACACATTTTCAGAATAATATGTTTGATAATGGACATTGAAAACAATATAAATGCATGTACTGAAAATTAGCATTTCTATTTAAAGCTACATTATTCATTCTAAATCCAGATCTTCTAAACACAGCAGCATATACGTATACAGACAACCACAATCTGGCTAAATATCACAACTTTAATGTAAAGCACTGAAGTTCCAGTAAAATATAAAACAAAACTCTACTTACGCAGACAGGTCCTCCTGTTCAGATCGAGTCTATAGCCTTCACTACAACTGCACTCATATGATCCCAAGGTGTTCACGCAAACTTGTTCACAAATGGCACTGTCTGCTACACATTCATCCACATCTGAGTACCGAATAAGAAAAAAATACATTAACAACTGTGGAATGATTGCAGACAGCTGTCTTAGTAATCAAAACAATTTCCATTAAAATGAGGACAAAACTTGAAAATTTACTCATAAATGCTATGTTATCATAGTTATCAACCATCTATCAAACTCTCAAGAAATTTTACCTGACATAAAATTTGACAATTTTCAGTAACAGTGACTGAGTTAAAGCCTTTCAGGTATAGAGGTTTTCTACAGCAGTTTCAGATATAGTTAGATATTGTACAAGGCAGCTGATTCTGAAGAGCAGCAGTCATGAAACCAAATGAGTAACTTTTTCGGATGTTTTTGTCAGACCCTTTAAATCTTCACTAGTCATTCATGAATGAATAAGGAGTGTGTATACAATATGAACATGGAGAAGGTCTTTAAGAAAGCATGAGACCTGGACGTATGTTGATTTGTATGCAAACATGCCTGAAATGTAGATAATGTGCCCATGAACAAAAAGCCAGCAGGGTCTGCAGAGTAACATTATGATGTAGTTGTGTAAAATGTTACAAATCAAAAGATGAGTTAATGGGTTCAACACCAACTGCAAGCAATGAAAGTCACATCAAATGAGCCACATATAAGGGTGTTACAGATATTAAGGCAAGAAGTTACACAGACATGAATCAATGTTCCTAGCAACTGCAACAGTGTGGATGTTAGAAACAGGCATATACTGAACTTATGCAAGCAATGGGTGATTGATTCATAAAGTTCATCAGAAGCTAAAATTTAAGGATCAGGCCTGGCATGTTCATCTACTGCTTCTTTCAAATATTGCAGTTGTATAATATAGCAATAACCCATGCCTGGGTGTGGGTAATGCTGGATTTACCCACGGTTGGTGTGGTTTTGGTCACGACAGCGAAGCCCGACTAGCCAAACAAAGCCAACCGTGGGTACATACAGCATTACCCACACCCAGAAGTGGGTTATTGCTATTATACAATGACATTATTTAAGAAAAAAATAATTACTTTTCTTAAATAATGGCATTGTATAACGCCTCATTGCTGCCCTTCCACAGCTGTCTGGTATTCTGCGGCAGTTCTGATGTACTGCGCATGCTTGTACTTACGCAGTACATCAGAGCTGTGGGCAAAAGCAATGGAGAAAGCAAGATCTCCGTTGCTTTTTACAAACTGTTTTGCTATGTTAAACTCATTTAACATAGTGAGGCAGTGTGAAGCAACGAAGATCTTGCGTTCTCCGTTGCTATAAAAAAAAGAGTTATAGTAATGGAAAAAGTCCGGGCGACCAGACCTTTTTCCATTACTATAACTCTAATTTACAACGTGCATGCTGACCAATCAGCGTGCACGTTTTTGAATATTTAATGGGGAGTCATTGCATAAGGATCAGTTATCTGCATCTATGGTCCATCAATAAAAGCCTCCATCAGCCATGGATTTGGTTTCAGTCAACTTCAAATCTTCATTTGTTAATCTAATTTATAATTCTAATCTTTACTGAAATAAGCTCTTAATCAAGGTCAAAAGGAAGTCAGAGTCACATGTCATTTACACAGCAGCAGAAATTCAGTTCATTTCAGTAAACAATTTCCTTTACAGAGAATGTGTTGACTATTAACAAGACAGAGAAGGAATAAAACCCTTCCACTTTATAACAAACACCATCAGGGAAAATCTATTCACATGTCTGGAAATGCCTTCCTTATTGAAAGATAAGGTAGCATATTTATATAAATCCTCACCTCAGTAACAAATGTGAGTAGTTAAAGAATGAATACTGCAGTCAACAGATATAAAACTTTTGTTTTAGTATAAATTACCTTTTAACAGAATGCTGTACTTAGTGACTTTGTATACTTTGAAAAAATGGTACTGATCAATCTAAAATATTTTTTGTTACCTCACAGAACTAGATGTTATAGAATGGTTATCTGAATGAAACAGCTGTACATAATTTTCAGACAGTGTTTTGTACTGTTTAGAGTGGTTACCTACATGGATAAAGTTTGAGAATTAATTGATATGGTGACTTTTACTATAACGCATTGTACTGTGCAGGCTGGTGGTGAACTTTTTGGGAGGCTCCCTTTCTTCACTGTGGTGTGACTGTGGAGTTGGTATATATAATTTTGGATTGCAGAGGCTTGATCCCCTAAAATAAAGATTTATGTGTGTTTGAGTTTTTTGGCTCACAATTTTTAGTGATTTTTTTTTCACATTCACAGAGGGGGAAACCATTTAGAGCCGTTACCTCTCATAAAGTTATTCCAAATTCAAATTACAGCCCATCCCATTTAATTAATGTCATCATTTGAATGCAGAAGTGATGTGAAAAAATGCATTCCAGGTAATAAAAATTTCAGTAACACAGAGGTGGGCAGATCTACCGAGCTGGATAGGGGAAAATAATATTTCATAAAACAAACTCATTCTTGATAGTGGATTCACATTATTCAGATTTTAAAGATGCACAGTAGGAACAAACTCAAGTGCATAAACTACAACATATTTGCTACAGGGGACATTTTAGCAAATTACAGAGCAAATATTACTCTGCTCTGACATCAGAAATTATTCAGATCATGGCACTGCATAATTTCCGAGCAGTATATCACTATCACATTAGTGCAAGGTGGTGAAGGCAGAGCTTGACACCAACAAAAACTGTTGCCTAATTCACTCTAACCACATGGGATGAGTTCCAAAAATTTAAAGATGTATGGCTCCTCGGTTCCTGTGTAGTTTGTCATGTGTGTCATTGTTCTCTTTTTGTGACCAGTCATTTTGTCTTGGAAGTACATATGTCCAGATTGCCTTAAATAAATCTGGCAACACAGTGAGCATGTCAGGGGCATCGGACCTAAATTTAGCTCTGAAAGGCAAAACTGAGAACATCAAGGACATTTTTTAGAAGTGGAAAAACCAAAGGCAATTAGACAACTGCCTTGTAAGTAAGATAAGCTCATAGGTGATTTGTTAATAGTGACTGTTTAACTTGTATAGGACAGTAAAAAGAATGAAGGACTACTGCAAAATCCTCTGCAAGTTATCTGATGATAATGTTATTCTGAAGTATTGGCAAAAATGGCATGTGAGCTGGCTAGCCAATGCAAAAAGGATAACCTTGAAGTAATCACCTTGAGAGAAAGCTCAAAGGGGATATCATCCAATGTAATTCTGTTGTAATTTTTTTGGCTGCATGCGCTAGGATGTCACATTATTAAAAGTGAAAGGGCTCACAGAATCAGAAGACACAATACTTATTTATTTTTATTTTATTTGACATTTGGTGACTGGGAATGTCTGACTGGGTCAGAAACTCATTTTCAGTGGAAGCCCGGGAAGAAAAACTTGACAGTACAGTAAACATTTTAAACAATATTAACATTAATATTTGCATACATTTTTAAACATAGATATATGAACAAAATGCATTCAAGACATTTGCATCACCTGAAAAAGATGAACCTTTAGCATTGTTAATTTAGTAGGTTGACAAGTACAGTTTAGAGAGATGACAATGACTAAGCTCTCACGTAAGTTTTTGGTAATAAAAGTTTTAACTTTTAAATAGTAGGGGGTTTAAGAATAGTATGAGAAAGACCAAGTAAAAGAAGTAAGTAAGTACATGGATAGCCTATGAGTTTAAGATGAAGAGGAGATAGTGTAAAAGGTTGCTTTGGGCTGTATTGAGGGAGTCAACAGTAAGGTTATGGCAAAGAATAGTTATGTTTGTGTCTAGGTGCAAGTGAGATAGCTGATCAGGAAGAAGTGAGAAGTGGGTGTGGGGGGTGAAGGGAGGTACTAACTGTACGCTTAAAGATAAAAGATAAGTAGAGGGCTTAACAGTGAATTTTATGAACTAGGTCATGTGATGTAAGAAGGCATAAGGTTTTGAGGAAAGGAAGGAGGTATAGCTAATTAGTGATACTGGTATGCATAAGCTTAGGAGCAAGTGCAGACGTGGGTATTTAGATTGTAGTCTTTCAAAGTTAATTTGAAAGTCTTAAGGGATTTAATTTCACTAATATTTGGTGGGATGCATTCCATAATTTGGCAATGGTGTAGAGGACTACATGCTCTGCCCAGCTCTTTTTGCAGGTTTATATACTTGTAAGACTAGTTTATTTGTAAAACGAAGGGTTCTGGATGCTATGTAACGCAACAAGACAGGTTTCAGAGCAGGGCAGCTATCTGAGTTATAAATGATTTTGTGAGCCTGAGAGAGTTGTATTAGATTTAGGTAGTTAGGGAAGTCAAGGTAATTTAGTTTTTTTAGGACATCACAATGGTAAGGTACCCCTAACTTTGGTAAGGTACCCCAGTTGCAAATCTAGCAATTTAATGATAGCATGATTGTAGTTTATTCTTTTTTATGATATGAAGGTTAGTAAAATGGGGGCTGCATGTAGAAAGGCAGGAAGTAGGAGGATACTGGCAAGGGTTATTTTGATGGAAGCATCAATGACCTGTCTATGTCTATACAGTTTACCTAGTTTGATATGTGTTTTTGATTATGTCAGATATGTGCTGATCAAAGGTGAGCTTGTTATCTATGGTGATGCCTAGTAGTTTTGCATGGGTTACTATTTCAATTTGAGTTTTATTTTGTGAATATAGTTTGAAATCCAATAAATTCTCTTGTCACCTTATCAAAACAGTTTGACCATCAAGAAAAACAATGGCTTATTTTGCTCCAAAGTGGGTGCTATTCCATACTCATTGAAAGGGTAGAGCTGTGAGTTGTTCAAGATTATTCAAGACAACTGTGTCAAAGATATAAAACCCCATACCTTGCCCAGTAAATCTTAACTCATATTGCTAAATTCATTTCATTGTGTCCTCATTATTTCATTTGAAATCTCCCTTTGCTGAAAGACTGCATTCATTCATTCATAATTTCTATGGGCAAAACACATGAACTTAGAAAGTGCAGCCATAATGGAGGAGTACACAGAGTGCACCCATGAATTTAGCTACTGTTATAAAAAGGTTTGCTTATCAGCCTTCTGGCAATGAAAAATAAATAGTTATAAACTCATATGTTTAGTTTACACTCTTGCACTAACTCTTATAAAGTTGTATTGTTAAATGGGGGTTGGCAAAAGTTTAATGTTGGTTTCTTATGAAATCAATAACCAACGAGGATGGGATGAATCTTCCCTTAACCTGTTATAATGGTGAGGGTTCTGGGAACCTACCAGTTATTATTTATTTATTTACATTTGGACTGGGTTAGTCTCACAAGGCAAATGGACTCTTTTCATGGGAGACTGGGGTGGTAGTCATACTGACTAGAGGAAATTAGTCCAGGCAGCAGGAAACTTCCATTATTCTTTTTGACAAGTGCCATGGGATCTTTTACAGTCAATTGAGCTACCACTAAATCAATTAGATGGAGCCTTGGTTTAACATCACTTTCAAAGGATGAAAAAAATAATCCTTCCCTATGCATAGCAGATACATGTTTATGTTAGGTTATACATAGGTTACATTCTGCCTCTTTACCAGAGTGCAGTTTGTGGGTTTATCAGGAGTGCAAATACTTCATAATGTATGCTTTCATGTATACTTACAGTAATTGTGGATCTTAATATTGTACCAAAAGGTTTGAGAGCATTTAAGTTCCCAAACAATGTAGAGGAGAGAATGGAGTTTTACAATGAACTTTTATGTATTTTTGACAGATGTTGTTTTGATTTGATGAGGGCTATGATTAATCAAAACACTGAAGAAATGGAAAAGTTGTTTAAGCAGATTACAGATATTAATGAGTGTATTATACATGATTTATTATTTACAGTGAACTCTGAAAGGGAAAAATATTACAATTTAAGGAAAAGTATAGATGAGAAATGTGCAGTCATTATTAATAGAAAGAAAAGAAAGATTGAGAGGGATTTGTTTAAATACAAAGGAAAAAAGAGTTATCCCTTACCTAAGGTTGACAGGAAAAATAATAATAATGAACAAAATGACACATTACATGAAGAGCTTGAACAGGTCCATGGACCAGATGATGTGGGCATAGTGTACAGGGACATAACAGCAATTCCCTCAACAGAAATGACCCTTTAGAATTTCCGCCCCTTCACAGATCCAAAAGGATAAGAAACAGGAATCAAACACAGTACAACCCAGCATATGGATGGGTGGGGGGCATGAGGGGCGGAACAACACGATGGGGGAGATTGTGGAAGCTACATCAGAGAGCTCCAGTATTATCAAGGATGGGTCTAAACATACATATAACAACGTTAATATTTTTAACTACAGCATATTAATTTGACACATAGGCATTCTGACCTGCTCTCAAAAGGTCTGAAGTTTATTCCACACAAGAAATGTGACTTAAGTAAAACCATTACTGATTTAAAATTGTTTGTACGAGAAATCAGTTTGAAGATTGTAGGGACTCAGAGTCCTGTAGTACATTTGAATAATGAACTTAGAAGGAAGAGCTCTTACAACCCCCCCCCCTCCACCCACAACTGAAGAATTTTGAAATGGTTGTGGAGAATGAACTGTGAAGGGAAATTAACAAGAATAAGTTTAGCTACAACCTTTTGTTAGATGAGAAGGGTATTTTGGACCAATTGAGATCTAATAAGAATATAAGAGTAATGAAACCTGATAAGGGAGGGGGGATTGTTATCATAGACAAAATCATCTATGAAAGTAAAATGCTAGAGGTGTTGAATATGATGATAAATACATTACTGCTTCTAGAAATGAGATAAACATAACTTACAACAAGATAGATCTGGCCCTTAATGATATGTTACTTGATGGGTCTATTACTTTTAATACTTTTTTCTACCTTAAAAATGAAAGACCTAGAATACCCTCTATTTTCAGGATACTGAAAATACATAAAGATGTAGTGGACCCACATTTAAGACTGATTGTTTTAGGAGAAGGATCCAAAAACAAACCGCTAACAAAGTTTGTTGATTTTAAAGTAAAAAATCTATGGATGAATGAAAATGAAATTTTGAAAAATTCTTGGGATATTTTAAGAACAATCACACCTGACCTGTTTAATAAGGACATTCTCTTTGTGACTATAGACATTGTCAATCTATTTAGTGTTATACCTCATGACACTGGCCTACAATGGTTTGAGGAAGGTCTTGCTTTGAGAGGTGGTGAGTAATGATTTTCACGTTTGTGCTGAATTAATAGACCTGGGTCTCAAGAACAACTATCTTTTTTTGAAGGTGAATTTTTTTTACCAATTGGAAGATGTGGCTATGGGGGCGTGTTGTGCATCCACGTATGACAACACCATTCTTTCAATGTGGGAACAGAAGCTCATTTTTCAATCAGGTTCTGCATCATGCTGCTCCTTATATAAGAGATACCTAGATGACATCTGTTTGTTTTGGGTAGACACCAAGGAGAAGTTGTTAGAATTTATAGGTTACATTCAGAACACGACCAACTTTCTGAGCTCTACTACTTGGATGTCACCATCCACAAACTACAAAATGGTTTTAAGTCTACAATTCATAGGAAAAAACTTCTCTAACTCTTTCCTCTATTTTTCAAGTGCACACCCAATCAGGGGTGTAGCCAGAGATTTACATTTTGTACTCAAACCTAATGTTGCTGCCCCCACTACCCACTTGTCAATTTAAAAAATGTACTCAGCCCTCAAAATGCTACCACCAGATACACGGGACGAAGCACGTTATTTTCAACTGTTACAATTTATTTCCATAAAAAGCTAGTTTCAGAGGTGTATTCCTTTTGCACAAGAACTCTTTGTGTACTGCTATACTGTGAATATTTATTTACATGGTTCTAAACATTCTGTGCTTTTTGAGTGCTGACATTTGCAAGAGATGCTCAGAAAAAAATGTACTCATTTCAGTACACTGAGTATGCCAAGCTACACGCTTGCACCCAATGCACCAGAAAAGAGGAATAGTTAAGAGACAAATGGTTAGGGCCAGCAGAATGTGCTCAGTAGGCAGTGATTCTGAAATTGAATCAGCTTTCTTAGAAAATATGTTCCTGGAACGGGGCTACCCCCCCCAGCCTTAATTCACAAAAAAGAGATGAAGTTTCTAAAGAGAGGTCTGGGAAATACACACCCATTTTGGGTATTAAAATGGCTGGGGGTGGAGAGAACTCTCTTAATGTAGTTAACAATGATGTCAACCCCTACCAGACAGCTTTTGACACTGAGTATAATGGCGATGCAAACCTAATTAAAAAAATAGTGTTAGGTGAATGGGATAAGTTTGTAAGGCTGACAGATATCAGCAGATTACACAACAAAACAGTAGATGTGATTTTTAGAAAAGGTCAACATGAAAAACATTTTAGAAAAGCAAGGTTTTGTTAATCGTAAGAATGACACCACTAAAAGGAAAGGAACTTAAAATGTGGGGTGTGCCAACAGTTTCAGTTTATTTGTAATAAGGATAAAATCTATATTAGTAGTCGAAATAGGTTTATAGAAGGGAAGGTCTTTTCTAACTGCAACACTTCAGGTGTGGTGTACCTAGCTCAGTGCAAACCATGTGGTGTGTTCTATGTAGGAAAAACTGAGCATACACTTAAGAGAAGGGTGTATGAGCATTATTATGACATTCATAATTGTTCATAGGTTCATAGGTTCATACAAGCCTATCTGCCTTAGAGCATTTATAAGCCTAACCAGAGTGTGTTTGGCTTTCGCCACCAATTTTAAATTAATTTTGCTATGCCTTTTTTTGAGGTTAGTATACTGTGCCTCTGTCTAACAGTGACACAGAAGTGATAGCCGGGGTGAACCTACGATCTCCCATCCACTCATCAAGATTCCTCTTGAAGAGAGTCAATATGGGACTCTGCCTAACCTGGACTGGGATTTTATTCCAGAGTGAAGGGAGCCTCTGGGTTATGAATCTGTCCCTCCAGCATGTCCTATTTATTTCAGTGCTGAGGTTCAAGTCTCTCGAGTGCGTAGCTTGATGGGATTTGGATTTTCTGAGGTGCAGCATGTCCATTAATTCCGGGTTGGACATGGCTTTATACGTCAGGCACATATCGCCTCTGAGCAGGCGGTATGCCACTGAGTAGAGCTGGAGTTTCTTTAACTGGGCAGCATATGGCATCTGTTTGAGCCCTTTGATCCTCTTGGTGAGGTACTTTTGGGGTCTTTCCAGTTGCTGCAGGTGTCTGGTAAGGTACATCCCAAAAGGGGCATTGTACTCAATTATGGGCCTGATGAGGGATGAGTAAAGAGGTATGATGACCTGCCCTGATCTAGATGTGAATCCCTTCATGATTAGGTGGGCTATATAAAATGTTTTTCTAACCACTTTGGCCACGTGGTTGTCAAATGAGAGATTGCTATCAACTTGGGTCCCCAGGTCCCTAATGACTTCTTCTGTACTTAATGGATTACCACCTATGTGGTAATTTGTGGGCACTTTGTTTTTGCCAAAAGGGATGACTATACACTTTTTGGCGTTTAGCTTGAGGCCATGGCTCTGGCACCAGTTGTCTGTTTCTATGAGGCCCTTTTGGAGGATGCTTGTGTCGGCTGGAGAGTTGATTATGGCGCCCAGTTTGCAGTCATCTGCGAACTTGGTCAGCCATAGTCCTTCCATGTTGGCCTGTACCGCCGAGAAATATATACCGAACAAGAGAGGTCCCAGGACTGAGCCTTGTGGGATGCCACTTGTAACTGGTTTGGAGTCTGACATGGCTCCAGCAATTCTAACCATGTGGGTTCTGTCCTTGAGTCAGTTTGCAACCCATCTAGTGACATAGGGGTTTATATTTAAGCTGGTGAGCTTATCTATAATGCCCGAGTGGGGTATTGTATCAAAGGCTTTTGCGAGGTCCAGGTAGGCTGTGTGGACCACCTTCCCCTCGTCAATGGCCTTGGTGACTGTTTCAAAGAAATCGACCAGGTTTAAGAGGCAGGATCTGCCCTTAACAAAGCCAAACTGGGTAGGATCCAGTGTCTGTAGGTCCCCAATATCTTTATTTATGAGGTCCATGATGATCCTTTCCATAGCTTTGCAGACCAAGCTAGTCAGGCTTATGGGGCAATAGTTTCCAGGATCCGTTGAGGCACCACCTTTGTGGAGAGGGACCACTGTTGCTGTACGCCACTCTTTGGGTACATATCCTGTAGTAAGGCTAAGATTGAACAGTAGTTTTATGTTTGGGTTTAGCTCTTCTTGGAGTTCATGTAGGATGCAGCCCGGGACACCATCTGGTCCCATTGATGCTGTGTTTTTGCTTTGGAGAGGGCGGCTCTTACCTGAGCATCTGAGATGTCAGGGGGGCAGCACTCTGTTGGGATAGATATTTGCCCTTTTGGTGGGGAGAGGGGGGAGAAGTTTGCACTGAACCTGTCAGCTATGATGTTGGCAATGTCTGTGGGCTCGGTGTATTTTTTGTCATTTTGGACTAATTCTGAGCATATCTGGGAATTCCCACCCAGGTTCCTAACATAACTAAAGAAAGCCTTGTGATTATCCTTAGTGTCCTGTGCAATTTTTCTTCGAAGCTGGCCTTAGACGATTTTATGAGTGCCCGTAGTTTTTTGCTAATACTGATCAGAGATGCCTTCCCTTTTTGGGATTTTGCTCTATCATGTAGTAGCTTCCTCCTTCTATTGTATAGTTTGTTTATGGCTGGGGTCCACCAGACTGGATGTCTGCCTTTGGAGGATTGGGTCTTGGTTTTATTTGGAATTGCATGATCCATGCATTCCTGAAGGTGTTCATAGAATGCGTTTATAAAGGATTCTGTGGTCTGGGCCGTATTTTCCACAGGCCCGGGGGCTTTGAAGGATTTCGCCTCGGTTTTGAGGCGTGTGAAATTTGCTTTAGAGAAGTTTTTCACTGTGTTTTTCTGGGCAGGGGGTGGGGTCGGGATGTGAATATCCAGTGAGATTAGTTTATGGTCTGATCTTACCAGTGAGGGATACACTTCTGGTCTGGAGCATAGTGTCCCCATGTTGGTGATGATCAGGTCCAGTATGTTTTTCCCTCTTGTGGGAGTGGTAACAAGTTGTTCCATAGCATTTGAGTTTATAAATTCTAGGAACCTTTGGGCTAGGGTGTTGGAGCTAGAGTAATGCTCCCAGTCTATGTTTGGGTAGTTGAAGTCGCCCAATATAATGGTGTTTGGAGAGACCTTCATATTTTCCAGTATTCTCAGGAAGGCCAAGTGGGGTTCCTGTGTTTGAGAGGGTGGTCTGTAGCAGGCTATAAACTGGAAGGCAGTTTTACCCACAGTTATTTGCATATGGATAGTCTCTGATGCTTCGTGCTGTGCCACCAACCTGGAGGTGTGGGTATCTTTGACGAATATTGATACTCCCCCTCCTCCTTTTGTGGTTCGGTCCAAGTTTTGGTGCCGAAAAGCATGGTATGAGGTATAACCTGGTAGTGCTGGGGTGCTCTCGGGAGCCTTGAACCAGGTTTCTGTTACTGCACAGATATCGATGTTCTCCATGCTAAGGAGAGTTTCGAGTGCGTGCATCTTGAGGTTTAGACTTCTGGCATTGAGTAGCATTACTCTTAGTTTCTTATCCCTTGTAATACCTATGGAGGTGGGTTTGTCTTTTGAGCCTTGCCTAAAAAAGGCACTATGGGGGTAGCAAGAGCCTTTGCCAATATCTGAAAGCCCAGGGGTGCAAGCCATCCCTAGCGAAGCATCGTGGCTTGTCGAGCATGTCATCCCAGGCTGACAGGCATTGGATTCCCTTTGAATGACACCAACACTTAAGCCAATTGTTGAAATTGATCATCTTGTCTTCATATTGTGGCATCATTCTTGGTGAGGGTAAGATGCTACTCAAGGTCAGGGTCATACCGGCCTGGTCTACATGCTCAGAGAGCTCCTATATGTCTCTTTTCATGTAGTCCAGGAAGGTACGTCTCAGGTCATTCACACCAGCATGGACAATGACTGAGTCATATTTGTACTTGCCTTGGAGTGACCTGAGTGCTTGTGTTATGTGGCGGATCCTAGCGCCAGACAGGCAGCTCACCGTGACCTTCTCCTTGTTCAGCCTGGTGAGCGGGACGTCAGTGTGCCTGACAATAGAGTCACCTATTACAAGTGTATCAGGTGTGTTGTTTAGCCTTAAGGGCTATGACTGTTCAGCACACTGGCTTTGTGAGCTGTGTGTTGCATGTGTTTTGTTTTGGGGTAGCGGTTGCTTGGGTGTCTGCTTTGGAGGTCTCTGCTGCTTAGGCAGATTTTTATTTAGAGCCTCCGAGTATGTTTTTGTGTGTTTATGTGTTTGGTTTGTTGTCGTGGTAGGTCTATGTGAGACTGGAATTGTAGTGAGTGTGGTTTCCTTCTCCTCCTGACTGGTTATGCCAGTACTGAGTTGAGAGAGCTTAGCCTCCAGTTTGGCTAAATGGTTGCATCTCTCACATGTGTTGGAATTTGTTGGGAGGAGGAGAGGGTTGTCTGTACATGAGGCAGTTGTAACATTGCCTCAAGATTCCCAGATTCACCAGCTGGACTGGAGAGGAGATTGACAACTGACCTTTGGACATGCTAGAATAGTATTGGGAATTCCTTTATAATTGAAAAAAAGGGCCAATGGGGAACAAGGTACTCAAGGGGAGTTTGTGAGGGTGTAGTGCTTTTAATTTTTTAGAGCTGACTTATATAATTGCTTTAGTGAGCAAGTGCCAGGTAACTTAAATGCAATGTGTTACAGGTAACTTAAATGCAAAAACGACAAACAGTAACTTTCTTTCAAGTGAAACAAGGAAATAAGTACAGTAAGCAATGCAGATATCACTAGGGATCCACAGAAGTGCTGAAAGGCCGCGTTTTATATGGAATTAGCGTTTCAGGGAAATAAACAAACAACAAGCATACAAAAATCTAGATTTAGCAGGCCTGGATCTAGTCTATGCTACAGCAAACAAGGTGTACCAATTTCAGTAAGAAACAGTTATAATATGCAGTTACTCTAAGCCTCTAACCAGAAATTCCCTGCTCAGAAGGGCAGAGTCCAGCCTCTCCTCCCACAAGAGTGCAGACCGCAATCCTTCTTAACGTAAAATAACTGGCCTGAAGCCCAAGTGCTTAAACCAGAACTAATACACTTTTAGAATAACAGACACTAAGCTCTCAATCAGCAGTTCCCAACTTAGAAGGATGTAAGCTACCTGTCCTGCCACCACAGTGCAGGCCACAAACCTTCCTAATGTAAAACAACTGGTCTGAAGCCCAAGTGCTTAATCCAAAAGACTTAGAAATGATAACTACACTTTAATCAAGTTACTACCAGCAGTAATAAATACAACTGAATACTTTAAAGAATGCCTGGATTAGTGCTCAAGTTATACAAACAAAGCTAGATTCAGCAGGCCTGGATCTAGTCTATGCTACAGCAAACGAGGTGTACCAATTTCAGTAAGAAGCAGTTCAAATATGCAGGCACTATAAGCTTTAACCAGAAATTCCCAGCTCAGAAGGACAGAGTCCAGCCTCTCCTCCCACAAGAGTGCAGAACACGAACCCTCTTAATGTAAAATAACTGGCCTCAAGCCCAAGTGCTTAAACCAGAATTAATACAATTTTAGAATAACAGACACTGAGCCCTCAATCAGCAGTTCCCAACTTAGAAGGATGTAAGCTACCTGTTCTGCCACTACAGTGCAGACCACAAACCTTCCTAATGTAAAACTGGTCTGAAGCCCAGGTGCTTAAACTAAAAGGCTTACAATGAGTTACACCAAGCAGTAATAAATACAATTGAGTACTTTTAAGATGACGCAAAAGCAAAATAAAGTAGGAAAAAACACAAATACAGTAAAAGCAGATAATTTTTTTTTTTTTTTTTGGAAAGAGAGAAAGGAGTAGCAGAAACTAAGCTGATTGGCCTTCTCAAATGCTCTCCCTGTACTGGGTAGAATGAGGTAATGACACTAGACTGGGAGGAGGGTCCCAGATCAATTTTACACTAGGGGCAGGCAACTGCAAAGCCACCAACTATAGAAACACTATACCAACAGTGAGGGAGGGTGGGAAACAAACAGCAGAAATGTTACTCACAGCTGAAAAGCAGCAGTGAGCCTTTAAATGAAAGTTTTAAACAGCTAAAGGAGCCACTAGAAAAAAAGAGTTTAACTGCAACAAGTTATCATAAACAAACAACCCAAATGATGCTTAATAAGAGTGGACAATTTCCAGTTAATACCTCACACACAGTGAAACTAGCTAGAAAAAATACACTGTACACAAAGTGCTATAAACAACAAAGAAATAAAGAACAAAATAAACAAAAACAGGATACTTAATGTTATATATTGTAGCTCCGAGTTTGCTGAGTGTCCTTCCTTCGATCAGCTCACTGTAAAATGGCTGAACACTCACAACTGAGCTTCTTAGGTAACAGAAAGTTGAAACCTGAGACAGCTTTTAAGAAAGAAATCTCAAAAGAACCAATGAGGTGCTTAGTCTAAGCTGTAGTCCAGGAGACCTCAGTCAGCCAATGACCTCAAACAATTCTCTCTCACTGAAATGCCTGATGGCTTTGGCTAAAACAAGATGTCCCTGAATTATGTGCTCAGACACAGCCTCCACAAACACTAGGCGCAAATACAAGCCTGAATATGGAAATGCTACAAATATCCCCAATACTTAGAACAAACAGCAGAAATGTTACTCACAGCTGAAAAGCAGCAGTGAGCCTTTAAATGAAAGTTTTAAACAGCTAAAGGAGCCACTAGAAAAAAAGAGTTTAACTGCAACAAGTTATCATAAACAAACAACCCAACAGATGCTTAATAAGAGTGGACAATGTCCAGTTAATACCTCACACACAGTGAAACTAGCTAGGAAAAATACACTGTACACAAAGTGCTATAAGCAACAAAGAAATAAAGAACAAAATAAACAAAAAACAGGATACTTAATGTTATATATTGTAGCTCGAGTTTGCTGAGTGTCCTTCCTTCGATCAGCTCACTGTAAAATGGCTGAACACTCACAACTGAGCTTCTTAGGTAACAGAAAGTTGAAACCTGAGACAGCTTTTAAGAAAGAAATCTCAAAAGAACCAATGAGGTGCTTAGTCTAAGCTGTAGTCCAGGAGACCTCAGTCAGCCAATGACCTCAAACAATTCTCTCTCACTGAAATGCCTGATGGCTTTGGCTAAAACAAGATGTCCCTGAATTATGTGCTCAGACACACAGCCTCCACAAACACTAGGCTCAAATACAAGCCTGAATATGGAAATGCTACAAATATCCCCAATACTTAGAACAAACAGCAGGAATGTTACTCACAGCTGAAAAGCAGCAGTGAGCCTTTAAATGAAAGTTTTAAACAGCTAAAGGAGCCACTAGAAAAAAAGAGTTTAACTGCAACAAGTTATCATAAACAAACAACCCAACAGATGCTTAATAAGAGTGGACAATTTCCAGTTAATACCTCACACACAGTGAAACTAGCTAGGAAAAAATACACAGTACACAAAGTGCTATAAGCAACAAAGAAATAAAGAACAAAATAAACAAAAAACAGGATACTTAATGTTATATATTGTAGCTCCGAGTTTGCTGAGTGTCCTTCCTTCGATCAGCTCACTGTAAAATGGCTGAACACTCACAACTGAGCTTCTTAGGTAACAGAAAGTTGAAACCTGAGACAGCTTTTAAGAAAGAAATCTCAAAAGAACCAATGAGGTGCTTAGTCTAAGCTGTAGTCCAGGAGACCTCAGTCAGCCAATGACCTCAAACAATTCTCTCTCACTGAAATGCCTGATGGCTTTGGCTAAAACAAGATGTCCCTGAATTATGTGCTCAGACACAGCCTCCACAAACACTAGGCCCAAATACAAGCCTGAATATGGAAATGCTACAAATATCCCCACAACTTAGAACAAACAGCAGAAATGTTACTCACAGCTGAAAAGCAGCAGTGAGCCTTTAAATGAAAGTTTTAAACAGCTAAAGGAGCCACTAGAAAAAGTTTAACTGCAACAAGTTATCATAAACAAACAACCCAACAGATGCTTAATAAGAGTGGACAATGTCCAGTTAATACCTCACACACAGTGAAACTAGCTAGGAAAAATACACTGTACACAAAGTGCTATAAACAACAAAGAAATAAAGAACAAAATAAACAAAAAACAGGATACTTAATGTTATATATTGTAGCTCCGAGTTTGCTGAGTGTCCTTCCTTCGATCAGCTCACTGTAAAATGGCTGAACACTCACAACTGAGCTTCTTAGGTAACAGAAAGTTGAAACCTGAGACAGCTTTTAAGAAAGAAATCTCAAAAGAACCAATGAGGTGCTTAGTCTAAGCTGTAGTCCAGGAGACCTCAGTCAGGCAATGACCTCAAACAATTCTCTCTCACTGAAATGCCTGATGGCTTTGGCTAAAACAAGATGTCCCTGAATTATGTGCTCAGACACACAGCCTCCACAAACACTTGGCCCAAATACAAGCCTGAATATGGAAATGCTACAAATATCCCCACTACTTAGAACAAACTGCAGAAACGTTACTCACAGCTGAAAAGCAGCAGTGAGCCTTTAAATGAAAGTTTTAAACAGCTAAAGGAGCCACTAGAAAAAAAGAGTTTAACTGCAACAAGTTATCATAAACAAACAACCCAACAGATGCTTAATAAGAGTGGACAATTTCCAGTTAATACCTCACACACAGTGAAACTAGCTAGAAAAAATACACAGTACACAAAGTGCTATAAACAACAAAGAAATAAAGAACAAAATAAACAAAAAACAGGATACTTAATGTTATATATTGTAGCTCCAAGTTTGCTGAGTGTCCTTCCTTCGATCAGCTCACTGTAAAATGTAATATTAATAATGCACTTTATAAGCATTCCTTGGAATGTAGTCAAGCTAACTATATCTTTTTTGTACTGGAATGGATACGGAAGCATGGCAGGGGTGGTCTTTGGGAAACAACTATAGAATTCAAAGAATTATATTGGCCGGTGGTGTTGAGACCAACAAGCCCTGAGGGCTGAACATAAATATTTATATTGCCCTTGTGTTGAAACAGAGAGCTGCTAAGTTACAGAGTTGGGAAATTGCGTCAACACACTATGATCACTAGATGGAGTCTCACTTCTTTTAACAAAAGTTTGTACAGTTATTTATATATGTTTTAACTTACAAAGTATGTGATTTGTTTGGATCCACTCAGTATTATTTTCTTCAAATGTTTTGTAAAATACTGTGTCACTTTATTATGAAAAATGTTTGTTTTTTAATAATGATTTTATAAATTCTTAACATGTAAAACCATACTTGTAATGGTGTAGTAATACAGTATTTTTATTGGTTGATCATAATGAGGTTTACTATTTAAATGCGAAAACCAATTGATTTGTTATATCTGATGAAGTCTGTTTTAAACCGACAAAAATGCTGTGTGGATACTTTTAGCAGTTATTTTATTATTTTTGTAGTTCAATAAAGTCAATTTTCATACTAAGTGACTTAGTCATGCCTTCTTTACAGTGCTTGTGGATTTATTTGATTCTTAGTTGTTGTGAGCATTGGTACTGGTGAATTTAGTTAATTGTGAATCTTCTAATCCACTCTACAGCTACTGAGTATGTTACTTATATGGTGGATATAAAAAGTTTACACACCCCTGTTAAAATGCCAGGTTTTTGTGATATAAAAATGAGACCACAATAAATCATTTCAAAACTTTTTCCACCTTTAATGTGACCTATAACCTGTACAACAAGCAAATCTGTTAGAGGAAAAAATATAAAAAATAAAAACATACAATACACTGGCTGCATAAGTGTTCACACCTTTAAACTAGCACTATCTTGACACATCTTTTGATTTAATTACCACATTCAGTCTTCTTGGGTACACACCTGCCATCAATTAAAGAGACTCTGATTAACCCCAAATAAAGTTCAGCTATCCTAGTAGGATTTTCCTGACATTTACTCAGTTGCCTGCTACAGCAAACATGATGGTTCACAGAGAGCTTACAAAGCATCAAAGGGATCTTATTGTTGAAAGGTATCAGTCAGAAGAAGGGTACAAAAATTTTCCACAGCATTGGATATACCATGGAACACAGTGAAGACAGTCATCAAAAAGTGAAGAAAATATGGGGCAACAGTGACGTTGCAAAGAATTGGACACCCCTCCAAAATTGATTAAAAGACAAGAAGGAAACTGGTCAGGGAGGCTGCCAAGAGACCTACAGCAACACTAAAGAAGCTGCAGGAATTTATGGCAAGTACTGGTTGCGTACATGTGACAAAAATCTCCCATATTCTCTATATGTCTGGAATATGAGGTAGGGTTGCAAGACAGAATCCTTTTCCTACACAGAAAACATCCATGCCAAGTTAAAATTTGCAAAACAATACATCAAATCTCCCAAAACCATGTGGAAAATGTGTTATGGTCTGATGAGACCAAGGCTGAAACTTTTTGGCTACTTTTCCAAAAGTTACATTTGGAGCAAAAACAACACTTTGCATCACCAAAAGAACACCATCCCCACAGTGAAGCATGGTGGTGGCAGTATCATTCTTTGGGGTTAGTTTTCTTCAGCTTGAACTGGGGCTTTTAGTTAAGGTGGAGGGAATTATGAACAGTTCCAAATACCAATCACTTTTGGCCCAAAACCTTCAGGCGTCTGCTAGAAAGCTGAAGATGAAGAGGAATTTCACCTTTCAACATGACCCCAAGCATACATCCAAATCAACAAAAGAATGGCTTCACCAGAAGAAAATTAAAGTTTGGAATGGCCCAGCCAGAGCGCAGACCTAAATCCAATAGAAAATATGTGGGATGACCTGAAGAGGGCTGTGCACAAGAGTTGCCCTCGCAATCTGATAGATTTGGAGAGCTTTTGCAAGGAAGAGTGGGCAAATATTGCCAATTCAAGATGTGCCATGCTGATAGACTCCTACCCAAGAAGACTGAATGCTGTAATTAAATCAAAAGGTGCTTCAACAAAGTATTAGTTTAAGGGTGTGCACACACAACAAATTATTAGTTTAAGGGTGTGCACACTTATGCAACCAGCTTATTGTATGTTTTTTTATATTTTTTCCCCTAACAGATTTGTTTGTTTTTCAATTGAATTATACAGGTTTTAGGTCACATTAAAGGTGGGAAAAGTTATAAAATGATTAATTGTGGTGTCATTTTTTTATATCATAAAAAACTGGCATTTTAACGTTTTATGTCCACTGAAGGTCTATATCAGCATGCTAATACAACCCTGGGAAGTTTGTACCACAAGATATAAAGGATAATGGCATAGGCTACTTTATACTATGTAAAGAAAGAATGGGAGTCAGATGGGAGGTCTGGCCCCTTCGAATGGCAGGACCTCATTTCGGAGAACTGAAACCATGAACAATAGAGAGGTGGATGAGCTCAACCTCATGTGTGATGAAAGCTGAACTTGCCTTGAGTGCTATGGAGGCACCATTTGGCAGGATGTAGGCCCAGAATGATCAAATAACTTAGAAAGATTCAGATGGGAAGAGGAAATGGGAGGTGAGTCTCCGTTTGGAGTACTGTCATGGTGAACTATATGGGAGACATTGTTGACAGTGCTTACATTGACTATAGCAGGAATAGAACATCCAGTGAAATGGGAAAGGATAATTATGAAACTGCATAGAGAAAAATGAGATGGGATTTTGGCTCAAGAAATAATGCTTATTAAATATGTCAAGGTTAGTGGTAGATGTGGCTCAATAACTAACAGTTAAGATTGGAGGAGATGAGATAAAAATGTCTATGTATAAACAATCTACAGAAAGTCCCCAGGAATAGATGGTATTCCTGTGGATGTTTGTAAGCCAGGAGGGAAGAAACTGATAAGGATCTGGAAGGTTTTGTTTAACAGTATTTTAAAAAAAGGTGCACCAATATCCTGGAAGAAAGTGGTGGTCGCTGTAATATCTAAAGGTGATAAAGGTGATATGTAGCTTAATTAAGGCCCATTTCAATTCTAAACTATGATTAGAAACTGTTTATATCTATAATGGCTATAAAATGGCAAAGGTGATGCCACAATTGACAGATATGGATCAATGTGGTATTGTGGAGAGGAGGCAAACACTTAACGTTAGTAGAATAATGATGATCCAGAGGGAATCAAATATAAGGAAAACACCACAGTTGTTGGTGTCTTTTGATGCACAGAAAGTACTTGAAAGAGTAAGCTGGGATTTTATGATTAGGGCAATGGAAGCATTTGCATTTCCTTATAAAATTATTAGATTGATTAGGAGGCTATATCAGGGTTCAGAGATGAAAATTAAAGTGGGTGGGGTCCTCTCTGATAAGTTCTGTTTCGGCAAAGGAACCAGGCAGGGGTGTCCTCTTTCTCCTTTATTTGCATTATATTTAGTACCATTGGCAAAGAAAATAAGGGACTCAAAATTTCAAGGTATGGTATGGTAGTCAAGAAAATATGTCTTTATTTGCAGATGATATTTTATACTTGATAAAACCAGAAAAGTACATGTCAGTGTTGAGGAACATTTTGAGACAGTTTCAGGTCTTTTCAGGATACAAAATTAATGAAGATAAAAGAAAGGCATTAGTTGTAAACTATGTACCCACATACAAACTGGTTCAGCAATACCCATACTTATGGGGACATGATAAAATGAAGTACTTAGGAATATGGGTTAAATAGGATTTTGTTATGGCAGCTAAGGGTATGTGGGAAGAGACTAAACAAAAGATTATAGGAAAACTGAGAAACTGGAAGCTCTGTTTTATGGATATAGATAGCAAGATACAAGCAGTCAAAATGTTTTTAGTCCCTTTAGTTTTATACACAGGTCAGGCATGTTTTTGTCAACCAGAGGAGAAGTTTTGGATAGCAGTTAATAAAAAGTTGAAGGATTTTATCTGGGAGGGGAAGATGGCAAGAATCAAGTTGGATAAGATGATCCTTCCAACAGGACAAGATTGTTTGGGATCCTTCCAACAGGATAAGATTGTTTGGGATCCTTCCAACAGGACAAGATTGTTTGGGATCCTTCCAACAGGACAAGATTGTTTGGGATTATCTGATTTGAAGGGTATTTCAGAGGAACACAGTTAAGGCTCCTCTATGTAGCACAAGCAGAAACCTGTAATTCAAAGTGGAAAGGGATGATGAAACAGGGGGAAGCTCAAGAAATAAGGAGAGACTGGGATTTGGGATGCAGATCGTTAAGGAGAATAGCAAAATCATTTAAAATATTATATTATATTCAAAAAGTAGCAGAAGGTATTCTAAGAACTAACCAACACAGAAATGGAGAAAGGAGATTCTGCTGATAGAGATGATTGCAATTAGGGATACAGGCAAAAGGCAAGACGGAGCGAGAATTTACCAGAGGAAACTGGCAAGGAACCAGGGTACTGGGAGCAAATAATTAGAAAGGGAAAGGTAATAGAGTGGGAAGAGGCCAATAATTTATTTCAACTGCAGGCTAAAGATTACCTTCCCTATCAAGGATTGATATCAGAGTATAGGCAAATTGAAAGAAATAGGGGGATCCCAAGTGAAAGACCGGCACTGGTAGAGCTTTTAGTAGAATCTAGAACAGAAATTGCAGTTAAAAAAGGATAATTAGTAGAGCATAAAAATATTGAATGTTAATTATAAGAATCAGTCAGCCGAGGTTAAAAAGGATTGGTAAGAAAGTTTTGATAAGCAAATCACAAAGAAACGATGGAAGGATACATTTATTACTCTCAAATATGCAACAAAGTCTATGCTTGGAAGTGTTTGCCTTGATATTTCTGTATCCCAAGTAGACTCCAAGGAATTTTTCCTCAGGTAGATAGCAAATGGAGGTGTGATGAGGAAGAAAAATATAACGGAACATATTTCTGGGGAGTGTAATGAGTTGGCAGACTTTAACAATTCCCTGCAGACTACTCTATAGGAAATACTGGGTGAGAAATTTGGTATAAATAAGGAAATTATGTTTTTGACCTATGATACAGAATTGGAATTGCCTAGACATAGTATAAGGCCTTCTTGAGTCTAATGGTGGTTGACAAAAAAAACAAAAACAATTATTAGAAAATGGAAATCAATGAATAAACCAACTGTACTAGAAGTAGTGTATATAGTAACAGAGGTAAAACAACTGGAAGTGGGATCTTTAGAAAAGGGTAGGAGCAAATTACATAGAACAATGGGAATTGTGGGAACAGTACATGTAGAATAATGTTTACATGCAGAACAATGTTTTGCAGGAGGAATGTTGTTTAAAAGAAGACAGGATTTGAATGCACTATGTGATGTTTGACTGACAATGACTGGATAGATAAGTGATTTATAATGTTTGCAACTAAACTATGTCAATATGATTTGTTTTCATTTATGTGAATGTATGATTGCCTATCTCATAAGTGATAATTTAATAAAAAGGTTTCTTGTTTAAAAAAATGGAAATTTTTAGAACAATTTCTGCAGAAAAATGGTTTGGAGAGGAATGAGGTTTAAGAGAAGGCAGTCACTGAATAATTTATATAATGTTGCGTAGATTATATGATATATATGTGATACAATATGCTTGTAAATGTAAACTTGTCAACATGGTTTGATTACTTTTATATAAATGTAAGTTTGCCTATGTCACAAGTGGTAATGCAATAAAGATGTTGAAAAATGAAACAAAGCTTAAACAAATAGAAGCACAGAAGATAGGAGATATGTGTTGTGATGATTCTGGTGTGGAAAAGTTTTAGGGCAAAAGTTTGCAATGTCCTGAAAGATTCAGTTTGAAGGCGGGTAATGGTGATACTAGAGTGTTTGGGGGAAAAAACTGAAGATTGGTGATATATAAACAGTACTAATGAAGACTCGCCATTTCTCCTGGGAGTTAATGACACATGATTCAGATCTGCTAGGACAGATGAATAGGAAAACTTTGGGGGGAATTTCAATGTGACTGTAGATTTTCTTTCTGATAGAAAATGTGGAAGGATGGCAATGAATGTGAAAGCACAGGAAGTACTGAAGGGATGGAAGAATGATGAGGAGTGGGCGAATATATGGAGAGGGGTGCACAAAGGAAAGCGGCAACATACTTCCTCCAGAAGGGAACACAAACAGCCAAGTAGACTGAATAGGTTTATGGTCAAAGGAGAAAAAAATCTGGGCAATGAAGGAAATAGAAAGAGGAATCAGTCTGATCATGATTTAGTGATACTGCAAGTTGAGGTGAAGGAAAACAGAGAGGTCAAAAGATGGTGGATGTGTAGATACTGTTTGGGAAATTGTGAGGAAAGGAGACTAGAAGCTGAAAAGGTGTTGCAGGAGATGATGAGGCTGAATCCAGTAGAGGAAACAGATGCATGTGCTGGAGTGTTGTTAAATATGCCTGTAATTGACAGAGTAGATGACTGATTTAATTCTAGGGGGGCAGGAGATCAGTGAAGTTAGGCAGATTGATTGGTTGAAAGTACTTATGAGTTAAGAAAATGTAAAAACTCACAAATCAGAGAGAACATCAGTACCAGAGAACGGGCTAGCAGATAGGATGGATTTGTAGTTGGTACATGGGAGGGGCTGAAAGGTTTTTGTCATGGAAGCAACAGGACAGAAGGCAAAGCCAGAGTATAGAAAGGCTAAGGGGGAAGATGGTAATGTGAGACATAAGGAGGTAATGTGAATCTTATAGAATAAAATACATAAAGCTAGGGATATATAAATGGTTCAATACCGGAAGGTGTGCTAACAAGTTCTTTTACTGGAGCATAGTAGTTTTGTTACCAAAGAGGGAACAGCAGAAGCTTGATCTAAAACAGTATAGACATACCTCCAATATCAATATGGATACAAAATATTAGCTTCAGTCCTTGGCAAGGGGAGACAAGGAATTTAACATAGATGAACAAGGAGAGGGCAGAGAGGGTTTGTAAAGTGGAAGACATTACTCAGGGGACTCTAGAAAGTTGGGATCCGGCAGTGGTCATCTTTTTGATATTTGTAAGGCATCTGACATGGCTAACCTGGGGGTTCTATTTAGAATTCTGGAAGGTACAGGAGTGGGACCAAAGTTTAGGGGATAGAGCAATGCATTTTCTGACTATCCTCAGGTGAGGGCTATTAGTAAAAGAGAAACTAATAAGTACAATAAAGGTAGGGAGGAGTATGAGGTAAGATGTTGTTTGCAAACCACTCTGTTTTATTGATATAGATATTATCACAGAGGGTGCAGGAATGCTTAGAAAAGCCACTGCATAAGTGGAAAGTTTTGAGGCTGTTTGCAGATGATTATATGTTAGCAATTATCTGTCTGCATCTAGTGCTGGAAGAGGTCTGGGGGATATCTGAAAAATTTAAAATGAATTTATGACTTGAATGTAAATGGAAGAAGACTTCAGGTGTGAAATGGAACACTGGAGACCATAAAAGAGACAGAGGGTTAAGCATCTGGGCATAAAAATATGGAGGACTTCAGGACAGATGGTGCACAAAAATTGTAATTAGTTGTAGACCCAAGTCAATGGCTTGTTAAGTAAATAGTTTAATAAATCTGATACCACATTAGTAGAAAGAGCAAATATGGTGCAGATGAGTGTGTGTCTGTGTCTGTGTCTGTGTCTGTGTCACCAGGGAAGATACAAAGTGGGTTCAGAAGCTGTAGACAACTTATGACAGGTATGTATGGAATAATATGTGGAGCAGGACAGCAAAAGAAAAATTAAGACTGAAGAGAAGATGTGGGGAATGGGGAATGTGACTTTAGGATGTCTCTGCAGGCAGCGATGTTAGCTTTTTCTTTAAAAGCTCAGGAAGGCCAGAAAGGTGAAGAAGAGAAGGATGAAAGAGGCAGAACTATAGGATAATTATGATTTTAGGGTTGTGGAAAGTAGGAGGATGTACAGATGAGGCCTTTAGAGAACTCGGATAAGCGTGTGTATAGAATAATCCATATGTTAAAATGCAAGGTAAACCTCTGAACTGGAGGAGATGGGGGTTCAATAAAGTCCATGAGTTGGTATACAGAATGGAAGAAGAGATATACAGGGGGAGACTTATAAATTCAGGGGAAAAGAAGGAAACTTCTGGCCTGAATTCAGAGCAATGATTGCAATTTATATGAATGAAATTGTCTGTTAAGGCTTGGTTAGTATGGGATAGTATAATGTTGTCAGTTCAGGAGGAAAGGATTGATATTAGTACTAAGGACTGGATTTGCAAATAGAATGTAAATCTGGAAAGATATATGCAAGATTAGCTGACAGTAAATAAGGCCAGAGGATGGATAAATTAAGAAGGTGGTGGGAAATGGCTGACTGTGTAATTATCCCTGAAAAAGAAAAAATGGAATAAGGTATTGAGAAGATGCAGTTATTTAAAAGCTGTACCTTTTAAATAGGATCAGTATATGAGATGGCTGCATAGGTAGTTCAGAACTCATTTAGTTACAGAGATGCTGGAAGGTAAGGTAGAGGAAATTTTGGAGATTTGGACACAATAAACTTGCATGTCCATTGGTTGAGATGTTGCACTGAGGCCCCCATCTGCCTGAGTTGGTGGCAGCTAAGTTGGATGTATAAGATCCTATGGCACCTACTGAAACGAGTAGTGATCCTTTATTAAACACAACGTAAAAAAGACTATTTACATATTTAGAAAATATACATATTTACATGCATATATGTAAATATACACACATTTTTATGTTTTTACTATTTATCATTTTTTCTTATAAAATCTTCATTGCTATTCTTCCATAAGTAACCCCTACTCCTTCTCCAGAACCATAATCTCATTTTTGCAATACAGCTGCCAAAATCCATTTCACACTAAACATAATTTCATTCAATCTTTTAATTCCAGATAACCCATATTACATAAAATTCTTATCTAGCCTTCTCACACATTACTTATTCTTATAAAATCCACATATAATCATATTCATATCTATATTGTTTATGTCATTAATATTCTCAAAACGTTTTTCTTCACACCACTTTTTCTAGAGTTTCATCACTCTTATATTTCAGAAAATATGTTGTCTCCACCCCCCCCCCCTCCACACACACACAAAATAAACTCACTCTTTCAGCTTCTTTTTTATATGGTGTATTCCACTTTACTGAAAACGTATTTATTGCCAGTCTCCATAGAAATCCTGATACTCTACTGTTTTGGTACACCACTTTTTCCTTACCTCAGTGGATTTAATCACTTCTTCTGGTATATTTTCCCATGATTTTACATAACATTGTTACAGGAAATTATTATACCACATCCTTCTATCCTTCTCCATATCATCACTTTTTATTTTCCACATTAGTATTGTTTCTTAATAATTTTAATTTCTTTGTTTACATACTCTTTTTCTTATTCTCATCATGTCCCAGATTTTTTTGCACTTATATTTATTCATTCTCACTATTAAATTCTCATTCTCTCCCTTTACACACTTTAATACTCTATACATGTTTAAGGAAGCAGAATAAATAACTGGATTTAGTAACCAAATTCCTCTTCATCTTCACATCTTTTCAATGGATTTAATCTTGAACCACATATGACAGAAAACAATTGTACAATTTCCTTTTCATATTTTTCTAGGAGCATATAAACATTTGACATATATGCTATTTTTCCTAATAATTACGAATTCACCAGAAAAAAAACTTTTCCCTGAATGCTAATCTATACAACCTCCACAGAAGATATATTTATTTCATTTCTTTTATCAAATCCTGCCACTGCATCATGATTACATCATTTTTCCTGAATTTTTACCCCTAGCAAAAACACCTCATTCATTGCAAAATATACAGCCCCAATTTTCATCACATCACCCAAACCTTTACTTTTATCTTTATTCACTGTCATTCCTGTTTCCTTTAAACATCCATTCAGATAAAGCATCACTTTCTTCATCCATAGTTTCTTCTTAGCAACTACAACTAGATCATCTGCATATGTAAAAAAATACGGGAATCACCACCTCCTTTTGTATCTCATATCTAGCATCGTTCATTTTATAAGCTACTTAGCTCACTATTGCATTCATTACCAATGCAAACAATATTCCACTTATGGGATATCCTTGTATTATACCACACCATGCATATTTTCTTTACCTGCCTGCAGTATCAGGCCTCATAACATTGGGAATCAGCATTCTTTAATAAAGTGAGTGAGAATCACATATCACCACAGATTAAATACAGACTCCTAAACATAGTTGCTCAGAGATGAATGCACAAAAATGAAAAAAAATTGCAAACAATATTAATGTGATATACATAAGTTTAGAAACTGATACTGCAACATTATAAGACTCACTACCAGATAATAATACGTTTATAGGTTCATAGGTGTTTACTAGACTAATGACCACAAGAGCCTTTTAGCCATGCATCTGCAACTATATCATCTGCATATGTAAAAAATGCGGGAATGAAATATGAATGAAATTGGCTGTTAAGGCTTGGTTAGTATGGGATGGTATAATGTTGTTTATTCATTCATTCACTTTTGTGCATTCATCTCTGAGCAACTATGTTTAGGAGTCTGTATTTACTCTGTGGTAATATGTGATTCTTAGTCACTTTATTAAAGAATGCTGATTCTCAATGTTATGAGGTGTGATCCTGCAGGCAGGTAAAGAAAATACGTAGTTGCCCCTGGGTGTGCATTACTTACAATAAAGCATACCCTGTTGGGCATTATTGCTTGCTTATTAGTGATTATAATGATTTATTATTTCATCCCTGGGTGGTGCAGCAGTTAGCGTTGCTGCCTCACAGCAAGAGGTTCTCCGGTTCGATTCTTGGCTGGAGTGCCTTCTGTGTGGAGTCAGCATGTCCTCCCTGTGGTCGCGTGGGTTTCCTCCCGGTGCTCCGGTTTCCTCCCACATCCCAAAGACATGCTTTGGGTGGAATGGACACTCTAAACTGGCCATAGGCATGAGTGCGTGCATGTGTGTGCCTTCTGTGGAAGGTTGGATGCCAGGCTGGCAACTCGACACTGTAAAACTCCACTGCCAATCATGAGCAGACAGGTGATCCGCTGTGGCAACCCCTAACCGGGAAAAGCCGAAAGAAGAAGAAGAAGATGATTTCATCCCTGGGTGTGCATTACCTACAGTAAAACCCACCCTATTGGGCATTACTGCTTGCTTATTACTGATTATAATGATTTATTATTTCACCCGGTGGATAGCCAACTGGTTTACAGACAGGATGTAGGAAGTTAAAATTGTTGAATCCACCTCTACAAAGAGGCCAGTCATAAGTGGAGTCCCTCAAGGATCAGTCATTTTTGGCATTTACTTCTCTGAAGACAAGGCTAATGTCAATGGTCACTGGCTGACTAAATTGGCTGATGATTGCAAATTAGGAGCTGTCACTGAATCTCACACTGACACAAATGTTCTCCAGGAAGGGCTCACACAAACAACTGGTGTCAGAGCCATGGACTACAACTAAATGCCAAAAATGCAAAATAGTATCCTTTGGGAAGTCATCTACCCTTGGTAACTATCACATTGACAACACACCTCTTAAGAGTTGACCCAGTAGTCAGGGACTTGGGGACACACACAGACAGTAATCTAGCCATTGACTATCATGTGTCTACAGTAATGAGGAAATCATTTTATGCTGTGTAACTTATAAACAAAGGTATGGCATCTGGGTCCAAGGAAGTCATTGTTCCACTGTATTCGCCATTCATTAGACATATCATTGAGTACAATGCCCCCCTTTGGTACGTACCTAAACAGGCATAGCCAACAAATGGAATGTCCATAGGGGTACCTCACTAAAAGAATACAGGGTGTAAGTAAAATGTCCTATGCAGATCGCATCAAGGCCCTTTCCTTATATTCTGTCACTTACAGGCTGTTGAGAGGAGATCTCTGCCTAGCATACAGGGCATTGCAGACCTCACTCTGATGGACCTCCTGCATATAAACTGCACCAGAATTACCCATTCTAAAGACTTAAACCTTGCGTCTGATATAAAAAGGACCTGCTGGAGAGACAGGTATGCATCTCAGACACTACCCAGTCTATGGAACCGGCTCCCCATCCATGTGAAGCAGAGTTCCTCCCTAATCCAATTCAAGTGAAACTTGGATAATTGGATGAAGAACAGGAAATTCATCCCTGGTTTGGCACCTATGTCTCTAATGGACACAGGCAACCTGTAAATGGTTCATCTCCCAGGCCCCCGCTTGTAAATATTTCATCTCCCAGGCTCCTGCTTACATTTATCAAGGGTACTAGAACTTGTCAGAGATTTGGGATGCATGGCTAAAAGGCTCTTGCAGTCATTAGTCTAGTAAACACCTATAAACTTATTATTATCTGGTAGAGATTTTTATAATGTTGGAGTATCAGTCTCTAAACTTATATATATCACATTTTTTTGCAATTTTTTTTCATTTTTGTGCATTCACCTCTGAGCAATTATGTTTAAGAGTCTGTATTTAATCTGTGGTGATATGTGATTCTCACTCACTTTATTAAAGAATGCTGATTCTCAATGTGAAGTGTGTTACATAGACTCTATACGGTGCTGCACTGAAGAGCCTAGGTAATAATTAACTTTCATCATACTGATCACTGCTGCATTATACAACAGCCAACCACTTTCTAAAGTTTAAGGATATTTTCTTTTTTATAACTTTTTATTTGATTTTACAATCAAAGCAATTCAGACATGAAGAAAAAAAACAAAATAATCAACTATTAACAACTATAAACAATCATCCATGACAAAATTAGCATAGCTATATACACATATTTAGTATTTATCTAATAAACTTTGCAGTTTCTGCCAGGCTAATCTTTTATGGGTTATATTAGATGTTCTAATGAAGTTGATTTGCATTTCTTTTTTACAAACACACTTAGCTAATGTTATAAAATTAGTGAATAAGAATTATTGCTTATTCTTCCAATTTAGTGTTATTATTTTCCTAGCAATGGCCAAAATTGACAAAAGAAGAGGTATCTGATGTTTAGGAATTACGCTTGGAATGGAGACATGAAATAATAGCAATGAATCAGTAATCAGACACTTGTCTGACCACAACGTCTTTACAAAATATTTAAAATCATTCCAAAATTGTGAGATAGTTCTACACTTGATGAACCCAGTTAGCTTCCAAAGTTTCATCACATCTCCAACATTTCATTTTAGTGCATTTAGTAATAATGGTGACTTTATGGGGAGTAAAAAAACTTCTATAAAGAAATTTCCAAGTGAACAACTTCCAAAATAAAGAAGATGTGATGCTATTTACAGATTTTAATAACTGTTTCCTATTATCAACTGATAAAGGTTCTTTATTAACCTTTGTAGAGTAATTCCAAAAGGTTAAATCAAAGGATAAAAATTATTCACGTAAGATATTGTATATGGGGGAAACATGTAGTTTTTGTTCAATGTTCAGCAAGTTACAGCACATAAAGAGTTGTAACAGAGTTGGTATGGAGTCTGTTTCTGAACTTATTAATAGTCTCACATGACAATTCAATAAAATGTCATAAAGATTGCAAGGACAACCAGCTATCTTGTTTAATGTTATATCTAGCTAAAAGAAAGTTTTTGATTGAGTTTTGTTTTCATCTAGAAATTGGTACCAAAATTTTAAATTATTGTCTTTAAGATTTAACATTTTGATGATATTAAAAGCTTCTAGACAATCTGGAGTATAGGTGACAGGAAATATAAGAAAAAATAATTGTTTAACATTCTAATTACCTTCTATTATAATTCTGAAGGTACAAAAGATTTAATTTATACCACAGTGGAAATGAATACATTTTAGTAGTCGCAAAATAGCCACTATATTTTACTAATACCTAGTGAAGAATTTGTGTTTCATCACTACTGCTAGAAGGTATGCACATTTCATGTAGCTGTTTCCAGGTTGAAACATAGGTAGGGGTAAAGCCAGTGTAACATTATGCTAATAACAACAGATTTTGAATACAAGTCAATGTCAGAAAATCCAGTCCCAATACTATCCCCAGCTCTAATATGCCAGTTAAAGTCTATCCTTGCCTTTGAAGAAACCAAAAAAATTAAGTAATAAGACGTTTATTTGCTTAAAAATTTTTTAGAGGGAGGTAAAATTAGATATTGTATATAGAACAAAATATTTGGTAAAATAACCATTTTTATCAATGTAAGTCTATCTTCCATAGAGAAAAACATTTTATTCCAGTTATTAGTTAGATTAGTCATTATGTTTAATAAATTAGTATAGTTTAGAAAGACGGTCTCCTTCCAGATGGATTTTAAGGTAATTCCTGAATATTGCAATGTGTTATTTTCCCAACTGAAATTTTTATAGTCTTGTAAGCACCTAATAACTTTCTTATTAACTAGTAGAGTTTCAGTTTTACTTTGATTAAATTTTAGACCTGAGATTTTTTCCAAAAGACTAATTGATTTTGTGATGTATTGTAAAAAATAATTTATATCTCCACTTGTTATAAGAATATCATCTGCAAATAATTAGATTTTAGGGGCAGTATTCACTGTTTAAAGAAAATTATTTTATATTGATGTCATTCCTTTTATATTGATGTAATTTCTTATATAATTGGTGAATGGTTCTATTGATAATGCAGATAATAAGGGTGACAGCAGGCAGCCTTGTTTAATACCTTTTAAAAATTTAAATGATGTTGATGAACATGACCCAATTTTAACACAGGTTGGGAATCACTGTATAACTTTAGTATTAGATTAGCAACTTCTGGGGAAAAATTATATCCTTTAAAAATTTTAAGCAGATAAGACCAGCTAATAGAGTCAAAGGCTTTATCAATTTCTAAATTAATGATAGCAAGTTGTTTTTTGCTTTTGTTTGCAATATCAATCAGGGACAATAATTTTATAATATTGCCTTTTACTTTCCTATGTAGAATGAAACCAGTTGAATCATAATCTATTAAGCTGGGTAGTATATTATTTAATCTTTTTGCCAAAATAGACATAAAAATGTTATAATCAATGTTTTGCAAAGAGATAGGACAATGAGATGAACATAGCTGTGAATCTTTGCCTTATTTTAGAATAGGGGAAATGACAGTATATCTCCAGGAAGGGGGACCTTTAAATCATGTATAACAATAGAGAATATATTTAACAAGATTCTAAGTGTCGTATCTGGCAAGATTTTATGCATTTCTGAGATTATCCCATCTAATCCTGAGGCTATGTTATTTTTTAGATTTTTAATTTGATCTTTCATTTCTATTGATATTGGCTTATCTAATATCTTATTCTGTTGATTTGATAATTTATTAATGATATTGTTTTGTAGGAATTTATCTACTATCATTCTCTAAAGATAGAATTCTGTCATTAATATGTTTTAAATGCTTCTAATATACCTTTTAAATCAGATTTGTTCATGGAATTATTAACTGTGTACTTAATTTCATTAACAGGATTTAAATTATTGATTTGTTTGGTTCAAATAGCCAGCTTATGCAAGTGTTTAGGATTTACAGAGTAGGACTGTAGCTTTAGTCTTTCTAAGTTTATGGCAACTTTGTGATTTAATATTTCTAATTATTTTTGATTTAGGATTAACCATTCTGTATGTGACTGTCTATCATTTGGTTTTAATTTTGATTTTAAACTATCTATTTTAGTTTACAACTCACATAGTTCCCTATCCCATTCTTTTCTTTTCAAAAGATATCAATTAGTGATTCTACCATATAAATAAGCCTTTGTTGCATCCCAAAATATTGTGTCTATTACTTTACCATTGTTATTGATCTCAACAAATGTGTTCACTTTGGTTAGAAACCAGTCTTTAAATCCTTTATTTTTTATTATATAAGCTGGGATTCTTTGCCAAAATATAAGATCATCATTTCTCACAGTAAGATTAAAAAAGGGCATTATGGTCAGATAGTGGACATGACATCATTAAAACTTCATATATTTTGGAATAAGAACTGTTTGAAACAAAGACCTTATCTATGTTTGCTTGGGTTCCAAATCTAAAGGAATAATGAGTATAGTTAAGTGAGCTTGACGATTTTAAATCATATATATCCCTAAGATTCATTAAGGAGATAAACGTATTCAGATTTTTTAGATTGTGGCATTATTTTAAATTGATTAACTCTGGAAGTGTCTCTATTTGCTAATAAACAATTAAAATCCCAAGCCATAATCATTTCACTCTTAGTGTGTAAAGTAATAGTATCAAGATATTTATTCACCAATCTAGTTCCCAATCCAGGTATCCAATTGGAATTAACTAAATTATAGCATTTTTTATTGATTTCTAGTACCACCAAACAACAGTCCGCTCTTATCAGAGACTGTATTTAAAACTTTTGGCATATTGGAAGAATTTTTCCACAGTATAAGAGTACCTCTTCTTTTAGAAAAAGTGAAAGATTTCGAGAGTAGATCAAGGAGGAATAATATAAGAATTTATGGGATACCGAAAAAGAAGAGGGCAGCAACATGATACAGTTCTTAAATAACTGGTTACCTACAGCACTAAACTTAGCTGAATCTCTTTCATTTGGAATTGAAAGAGTCCATCAGTCTCTGTCAAAACCTGCTTCAATTTGTAATTCCTCTACTCCCAGATCCATAATAATTACATTTTTGTCCACTCATAAGGACTTTGCATTAAAATCTGCCTGGTCTAATCCTCCTGTCAAAACTAATGGAAAAAACATTTGTTTTGATAATGATTATAGCTCCTCTTTTATTGCCAGAAGGAAAGAATATGTTCCCTTATTAAAATCCCTTAAAAAATCCAACATTAAAGCTCAAGTGTTATTCCCAGCCAAGATAAAAATACGTCTGTCTGATGGTGAGAAGATCTTCAGTTTTCTGCAAGAAGCTATGAATTTTGTTCAAAAAACCTATTATCCAATACAGAGGATATAGACTGGACTGCACAAGCCTGAAGAGACACACAACACAAAATCCAAGAAGCAGCTAGAATAAATGTTCCACCAGTAAAACAAAAAGTCATATGAATCCACAAAAATACTGGGTAGAGCAATCAAATTAATAAAAAGTTTCAGTATGTGAATCCAATAATCCAAATGAAACAAGTTCAGTCGGAATTAAATCCCAACAAAGACTTTATTTGTAGTAGGTAAGCGCTTTCATGACATACAATGTCACTTCATCAGACCATATAAAAGCATATGATAAACATCCCCATTTTAAAAAAAAAACATTCATCCAATCAAAATTCAAGATCAATTAGGTGAGTAAAATCAGTCAAATGAGTAACTAATTAGCTCATCACTTAAGTAATCATAGAAGCTTTTATAGAGCTAGTTCCTAAAACCTTATTAAAAACACAATAATATAGACAGTAGTTGTCTAAACTAAAACAAAGATAAATCTTCTATGAATGCAGAATTTCTAGGGATACTAGATACACAGCTTCAAGTTGCACAGATGCATTTTGCATTCATAGAAGATTACTGGATTCACATACTGAGACTTTTTCATTCATTGGTTGCTCTGCCCAGTATTTTTGTGGATTCACACAACAACAAATGGTTGGACTATGAAAGAAGGAGCTAATAAAAACTGAAGGATAAATAAGTTTGACATTCTTAATGTATATTACTTTAACTTTAAACATTTCATTTCCAAACTTCACCTCTGGGAAAAGTTAATAAGGTGAATAGTGATATTTCTTTCTTCCTTTCTCTCTTATTTTATTTTTATATAAAAATCTATTAACATCTTTTACATGCTGATGTGTTGTAGATGGGCTCCCTTCATGTGTGTGATTGGTGGGGTAGTACATTAGTGCTTACTTTGTCTGTAAGGTTGCTTGTAGTTATAAATGTGGTCTTGATGATTTAGCTTAAGGATATTTTCCATGCAGCCAAGCCATTAGTTATCTTAATC
The DNA here is from genome assembly GCF_019279795.1 of Protopterus annectens. Classification (NCBI taxonomy): domain Eukaryota; kingdom Metazoa; phylum Chordata; order Ceratodontiformes; family Protopteridae; genus Protopterus; species Protopterus annectens. Next base: position 177,015,818 of record NC_056734.1, read on the forward strand.
AGAGCTGAAGTAAGTGGGCTTGGGTCCCAATGCCTTTATAGCTTTCCTGCTGGTAAACAGCATTCCTCTTGTGGGTTTTTGAGGACTGATGGTCAGCTAACACTGTTCCATTGCTGGGCAGAAAGTTCCTTTCGCAGAAAATATACCTCCTATCTTTTTTTTAATTTTTGACAGAAACTAACCTTTTCTGTAAAATACATATTTTAAGCTTTGAACATTGTTTTTTGTAGATTGTCATATGACTTTTTTAACTTTTATTCACAACTATTTTTTCCTTGGTAAAAGTTGTGTTATTTTTATTTTGAGGGAATGGGGTAAGTGTTTAATGTGCTTGTCACTCTGTTTTCCCAGAGAAAATTTTACTTTTTTAATACTTAAAACCACAGTCAAGCATTTTTTGTTCCTCCATGGAACAACCTACTGGTTCCACAGGTCTCTCTTTTTTTCAGGCACAAAAATCTAAAAGAAAAAATAACAAGCAGCTTTTACCACTACAGCAAACTATTAAAGTATATCAGCTGCAGATGAGTGAGTCTGCTGTGGCCATTTCTGGTTCCTCAGACCATTCATCATTCTGTTCGACCCCTCTGGTGTAGTCTATACAGCCACCCAGGACCAGGGCAGTTGGACATATCCTCTGCAGCTGCTGGAGTGCCCTTAGTAGGCAAGAAAGAATCACTTTTGTCAGTCCTGGAAGGAGCAGAGAAATCTTCTTTACCTAGTCAGAATATACTGCCTATCCCTAGAAAGGTTTTGCTTGTAGGTCTGCTTCTACAGAATTTCCTGTTAAAAAAAAAGTTACGCATTTGTCTTTTCCTGTCTCAGTTACTTTGTACAGGGGTGATTTACTGGGCTTAGCTCAGGGTTTAGTTCTATCTCTTAACCTTCCACTTCTGCTGAGTCACGTAAAAGAAAAGGGGATATTAATTTTCTGAGGAAGTTCAAGATTTTGAACCACAAAATAATGGTGAAGGGACAACTTCTGATTTTCCTCCTCACTCTTCAGGATTCTGATTCTAAGGAAAGCATGGCTTCTTACAGTCTCTTCAAAAGATTGTCTTTTTCTGAAATAATTTCAAGAATGAATCGGTTGTTATAGTAAGAACAAAATGATATTTCACTGTCTCTTAAAGCATATGATTTTCTGCAACTGGAATTTCCTGAACATACCCGAGTTCTTCCTATCTTATCCCAATTTCTCCTGCTCTTCCAGCACTGCAGGATGTATTTAATCTAACCTGTAACTTGCCTGAAAGCCAGCCTACTGCCCCAATATATATATATATATATATATATATATATATATATATATATATATATATATATATATAAAGTTATAATAAAGTATAAAGATTCTCAGTCTTGTAAGTCTTTGCATTTCAACTCTAGCCCGCACCAGCAGTGTTTTGTCTGGTTAAACCAGATGCTGCCAAACATCTGGTAAATGCTAACCCCTCCCCTTTTGACAAGGACAGGAACATTTTTGATAGATTTTGGGTGATAAGTGGTATTCTTCTGTAACACTTACTTTTACAGTTCTCAGCTGTCCAGCTCATATGTTAAAGTTTATGCTTGCTTCTCTTGAGAACATGAGGAACATTATGGTATCTTTTCTACCATCCGAGTCAAAATGTCTTTGTATAATCCTATTACTTCTGTATCTCAAGTAGTTATCCACTCCTTGAAATGGGTTTATGAGTCACCTGATGCCAGTAGTACTGTTATGAAACAGATTCATCCTGAGGATGTTAGACGTGAAAATTTGAATTCTCCCTTAAAAACAGAGGAAGATTTTGGAACATCTGCGTCAGAGGTCCTTAAAATGTTTGATGAGGCAAACTGATCCAGGGAATTTCCTAACTTTTTCAATCTTCCTTCAAGTTTGAGACTGGGTTTAATGCTACCTCTACAAGTTTTTACATAAAACAAAATAAGCAGACACAGCAAGCAGCTGGTAAGTAGATTATGTAGATAGCTGCAGACAAATTATGCACATAACTTTCAGCAGTCTAGATTTTAGCAGAATTTCCAGATTTTTGTTTCATATTTTGGTCTCTTCCTCATCAAATTTGTGATTTTCTGGCAAATCACCTAGAATTGCAGTAGCTAAATAAGGATATACATTTGAGTTCCATACTTCATAGCCTTCAGAAAATGCATGGTAATGCAAAAAGTACAGTTGTGTACACTTACCATAAATGTAGATGTTCGAGTGTATGCACTGTTGCAGTCCTTAAAAAATGGGGTTATCCGGCTCCCGGTAGCCCACAGTTAGCCAGAATACCAAAGTCCTTGCTATATGACATAAGCTGCCTTCGGTTTAGGCCTGACGTCAGGATGTCATGTACAAAAGAAGGCAGCCAACGCCATTTCCTCAGTTTTTCTTGCCTTAACTGTCAGGAGCCCCCAAAAAAGGATAGACCAGGAAAAGAAAATGCAGTCTGTGCCCTAGGAAAAAAGAGGGGATGGAAAGGGGGGGACCAGGACTGCAACAGTGAATACACTCGAACATCTACATTTATGGCAAGTGTACACAACTGTACTATGTTCATCATGTTTCACTGTTGCAGTCCTTACAAAATGGTTTGTTTCCCAAAGTCCAGGAAAAAAACAAAACAAAAGGAAGGAGGAACACCCACTGATTAAGGGTTGGTGAGGATGCCCTGCAACACTGCAGTGGCAAAACTAGCCCTGGACTTAGAAAACAAGGGTAAACTGTAATGTTTAGTGAAAGTGTGGACAGAAGTCCAGGCAGCTGCTTCCAGGATGTCCCTAGTAGGTACACCTCTTAAAAAAGCTGCTGAGGTAGAGGCTACCCTAGTAGAATGGGTCCTAATACTCTGAGGAGGAACCTAGCCATGTTGTTCATAGGTTCATACTAGGCTATCTGCCCTAGGGCATGTATAAGCCTAGCCAGAGTGTGTTTGGCTTTCGCCACCCATTTTAAATGGATTTTGCTATGCCGTTTTTCGAGGTTAGTATACTGTGCCTCTGTCTAACAGTGACACAGAAGTGATACCCGGGGTAAACCTACTATCTCCCATCCACTCATCAAGATTCCTCTTGAAGAGAGTCAGTGAGGGACTCTGCCTAACCTGGACTGGGATTTTATTCCAGAGTGAAGGGAGCCTCTGGGTTATGAATCTGTCCCTCCAGCATGTCCTATTTATTTCAGTGCTGAGGTTCAAGTCTCTCGAGCGCGTAGCTCAATGGGATTTGGATTTTCTGAGGTGCAGCATGTCCATTAATTCTGGGTTGGACATGGCTTTATACATCAGGCACCGACGTATAAAGCCAAGTAACAAAGTGAATACTATAAGCAATCCACTTAGAAATGGTCTGTTTAAAAATAGCTTTGCCTTGAGCTCCAGGAGCAAAACTGACCAACAAGCAAAACTGACCAACAACTGATCCAACTTTCAAAAAGATTTAGTCCTGTCCAGGTAAAATCTAAGCTGTCTATACACATCCAGGGAATGCAGTAACCTTTCCCCTTTATTCTGAGGGATAGGACAGAAGGTAGGCAGGTGGATAAACTGGATAATAGTCAGGCTAGAAACCACCTTAGGCATAAAGGAGGGATTAGTTTGAAGAGAAACCCGATCCACATGGAAAATGATAAAAGACTCTACTGCCATTAAGGCCTGCAGCTCAGAAACTCTTCTAGCTGAAGTAATAACCAAAAGAAAGGCAGTTTTCCAGGAGAAAAACTTCAGGTTTGCTGAGGCAGCTGGTTCAAAAGGAGGCAGAGTAAGTTTCTCAAATACAAAATTGAGATCCCAAGCAGGAGTAGGTGCCCTTCTGGATGGGCTTTAAATTGCTAGCTCCCCTGAGGAACTGTTTCATCAAGGGATGAGAGAAAATGGGATGCTCAAAGGAACAAAGAGCAGAAATAGCTGAAGCATGAATCTTGATAGAAGAAAAGGAAAGTCCACCATTAAGCAAGCCTGCCAGATAATCAAGAGTAAGAGGAAGAGTAGGTTGAGAAGGGTCTTCCCCTCTAGTCTGCATCCAAATGGAGAATCTTTTCCACTTACCTGCGTAAGATTTCCTAGTGCTAGGCCTCCTGGCCTCACGAAGGACCTCAACCACTTGTTGGGAAAGGTTTAAATTATGAGCCAAGCTGCCAAATGCAGAGTCTGAAGATGAGGATGCAGAATTTTTCCCCCCTCCTGAACCAAGAGATCTGGTATCAGGGGATGATCCAAGGCTGAGACTGGGAGATACTGCGAAGGAGTGGATGCCAATGTTGCCTGGGCCAGTCTGGAGCTATGATGATGGCCCTTGGTTTTTCGTCACTTATCTTTAACAGCACTCTGGGAAGAAGAGGCAGAGGAGGGAATGCATAGATCGAGAGCTATGTCCAGGGGAAGGACAGAGCATCCACTTTCCAAGCTTTGTCGTGATGATCCCTGGTGCAAAAGGTTGGAAGAAGGTGGTTGGTTGGAGATGAGAAGATATCCACCAGAGGAGTGCCCAAACGCTGAATTATGCGATAGAAGATGGTCTTGTTTAGTTGCCACTCGTGAGGATCCAGGACCTGCCTGTTCAACCAGTCTGCCAAGGTATTGAGCCTTCCTGGAAGAAACTGAGCTATCAGATGAATGCCCATGGAAGCTGCTATGGACCATAGTATCATGCTTTGTCTGCACAGGGGATAAAAGTGTTTCCCTCCCTGCTTTGTTGATGTACCACATGATTGTGGTGTTGTCTGTCCTGACCAAAAGAGTATCAGGAGAGAGAGAAGATGTTTGAAAGCTATTAAGGCCTGCTGGACTGCCATCATTTCCTTCAGATTTATGTGCAAATGAACCTGTTGAGAGTTCCAAGTCTCCTGAATGCATCTGCCCTCTAGATCTGCTCCCCAAGTGTAGTCCGAGGCATCTGTGGTGACAGTCTGGTTGGCAGGAGGTGGACAGAAAGGCAGGCCTTTGTTCTGTGCACAGGCCATCATCCACCAAAGGAACTCTGTCTGCAGGCAGGGAATCAGAGGAAGTATCAAGTCTAAATCCTGAGTGTGTTGACACCAAAGGTTTTTGAGGTATCATTGTATTTTCCTCATATACAGTCTGGCATATGGAATCATCAGAATACATGAAGCCATGAATCCCAGGGCTTGCAGGAATTGCCTTGCAGAGAGCTGGGTCATGCTTGCCAAATTTTTGAAGTAATTGGAAAGATCCATTTGTTTCTCTTGAGGGAGGAATACCATCTGGGCGGCTGTGTTCAGGCTCTCTCCCAGGAACACAATCTCCCTGGTGGGTACCAATTTTGACTTCTTTTCGTTGACTGCGTAGCCCAAAGAGGTGAGAAAGGGTCTTTACAAAGTCCAAATCCTTTAGGAGTTGCTCTGGAGAGTTTGCCTGAATAAGACAATCGTCCAAATAAGGGTAAATCTGAATGTTTCTTAGCCTGCAAAAAGCAATGACTGGAGCCAGGCATTTGGTAAAAACTCTGGGAGCAGTAGATAATCCAAAGGGCAGTGCAGAGAATTGGAAGTGCCTGTTCCCCGCCCTGAAGCGAAGGAACTGCCTGCAGCGAAGGAACTGCCTGCAGCTTTCCCTTATTGGGATGTGCAGATAAGCTTCTGAGATCCAAAGTCACCAGCCAGGAATCCTTGGCCAGCATTGGCAGCAACTGCTGAAGAATGAGCATTTTGAACTTGGGAATCACCAGAAAAGTGTTTAAAATGGACAAATCCAGAACAGGGCGCCAGGTGCCCCCTTTTTTGGGAACCACAAAAAGTCTTGAGTAGAAACCCTGGCCTATCTGTAGTGCAGGAACTGGCTCTATTGCTCCCAGGTTTAGTAAAGAAACAACTTGTTTTTCTGCTTCTGCCCTTTGATGTGGGGGGATATCTGGGTACCCTTGGTGGACAGGGAAGGTATGAAAGGAGAACTTGTAGCCTTGGGATACTATTTTGAGCACCCATCTGTCGTCTGTGATGGTGTACCAGACATCTGCAAAAATGGCTAACCTTCCCCCCAAAGGAAACCCTGGGCCCACAGAGGCAGGCAGGAGAAGGCCAGAGTCATTGGGAATGCTTACTTTGGGAAGTTTGCATAGAAACCCCGATTTTGAAGAGGAACCTGCCAGTGCTTAGCCTTTTGAGGGGTGGAAGTCGGTCCTCTAGAAGACCTGTAACCCCTAGGCCTAGTGCGACCCTGTTTACTAGGGTCAGGAAAAGTCCAATTCTTAGAAGGGTAATATCTACTAAAACGAGAAGGCTGAACTTGGAGAACATCCTTAACAGTTTGCATAGATTTGGCATTATCCTCCAACTTTTTCAACACCTCTTCTGCTTTGCTACCAAAAAGATTGTCCTTGTGCAAAGGCACATCCAGTAGTTTAGATTTGACAGGTTCAGAAAGGGGCTGCTCCCTGAGCCAAGCATGTCTTCTAATGACAGAACCAGTGGCTGCTGCCCTGCAAGAACCCTCCAAAGTGTCGAAACCACAATGTAGAGAATGTTTAGTGACAAGAGTGGCAGAATTCAATAAATCTTGCATGTCCTTACTCTCCATCAGGGAAGGAACACAGGCAATTTTAGCTTTAATAGCCTCCAAAGTATGCTGCTGATACTTAAACATATGAAAGAGACAATTAACAGACCTAATAGCCAGGGTGGAAGAAGTATAAACATTTTTATTCCATTTATCCAAGGCCCTAGATTCCCTGTCAAAAGGAACAGGATTTTTGGCAACCATGGCTTTAACACCCTTAAGGCCCTGAGAAATAATATCTGGATCAGCAGTAGGACTCTTGAAAAGGAACTGATGAGAATCAGCAACTCTATAATACCAGTCAGGCTTTCTGGGAGCAGGAGGAACATAATTAGGAGTCAAAGAATTCTCCATGAAAATATCACCAACAACTTCCAAAACCGGATGGATAGCCAAAGGCTTATGCTGTGGCAAATCCATGAATTCCCTAATCCATTTCTTAGACTGAAGGTAGTTCTGACTTTCCCATTTGAAATGCTCCCTAAGGGTATACGGAGTACCTCCAAAAGAAAAATCTTCTGGAGGGGAGGCAGAAGGGATGGAGTCTTCTGCATCAAAATCCTCAAAACCAGAAAAAAGTGGAGAGTCTCCCTCTTCATCAGCAGAGTTGTCGGAAACCTCAGAGTCTGAGGCACAGAAAACTTCTGGGGCCAATTCCCTAATCCTTTTAGAAGGAGGTGGCTGAGAGCCCTTGATAAGGGTCAAAAGATCACTAGCCATTTTAACCATCTGAGCCTGAGGCATTTGAGGGGGGGCCGGCACCTGCTTTGGAGTAGATTTTCAGCTGGATGGCCTGGTAGAAAGCATGAGGGGACTCAGGAGGCCTAGCCAATACAGAAATCTGAATCAAGGTAGTCGATCTGGATCTGGTCTCTGGGCAGAGAAAAGAGGCCTCAGAAGCTGCTGCCTGCTTAGCAGCTCCGGACCCATCAGAGGTGGCGACTGGCATAGGGTCAGAAGACGAAGTGGAAGCCTGCAGTATGGAGGACTCAGAAAAGGTCTCTGCAGATGCCTGCTGCTGAACATCCATGGACTGCAGGGGCAAAGAAAGAGCCTCACTGACTACCACTGGGCCAACAACCAACTTAACAGGGACATCGTCGGCTAATTTGACCCTAAGCCTGTCACGGTCCTTATCCTTGCATTTCTTAGGAACATCTGAAGTCGGGAGACCAGAAGATGCCATACCGACGAACTTAGGCCAAACTCCGAAATGCTTGAACAAGATCCTAGCTCTACAGTGTATGGTACTTGGGTTGAAAGAAGCACGGAGAACACAATTAGGGACGTCGTGCTCAAGGCCCAAACAAGTAATAGAATAGGAGTGAAAAGCATGGTACAGAATCTGTTTTCCACAGGCAAGAGAGTTATTAACTTTCTCTAACATTTGTTAAAGCAAGAAAAGATGGTCCCCAATGGGGAACTTATCTGAGGATGTCTTCAACTAAGCAGTCAGAATACAAAAAGAAGGTACTCGGCTGACCGGCACTCATGCAAAATGCTTCTGCTTTGGGCTCTGCGGCAAGAAAGACTGAGGAAAAAGTGTCAGCTGTCTTCTTTTGTACCTGACGTCAGGCCTAAACCGAAGGCAGACAATGTCATATACTAAGGACTTTAGTATTATAGCTGACTGTGGGCTACCAGGAGCCGGATAACCCCATTTTGTAAGGACTGCAACAGTGAAACATGATGAACATCCTCAATTTCTCTCTTTAGCAATAGTTTGTTTCAGACAAATGAGTTCTGAAAGTGATGCATCACAGATACAAATGGCAGTGGGAATTTTATACTCTGAATAATCCTTTCAGTTTTCTGCATTACAGTTTGCAAATACCCTTGGAGCAGTGGCTAACCCAAAGTGTCTATTGCCAGTGATAGCTTACTGCAGATTTATACACACACACTTCTCCTTAATTAGCTGTCTTACCTTTGCAAAGTATCAATTATCTTTCACTTGGGTGAAATCTCTCATACACAAACAGGTGTTTCAGAAGAACATCCAAAAGACTTGTTTTACTCCTTCTCATGTGATTGTTTTTTCTTGGGGTGTCTCCTAGGCATCTCTCTTCAAAAAGCTTTTCTTTGACAGGAAAGAGTAGATCTTTATATATATCCATTCCTGAGCCTTTCCATTCAGACAGCTGGTCCAGCAAAGGGATTTCTCAGGATTCTAGGTCTCATGGCATCTATGATTGCCATGATTGTTCTATCAAGACTCCACATGAGAAAAATTTAATGGTACCTAAAACCTGTATGGACCCAACATCAACATCCTCTGACATTCCAGTTTTGAGATTTAAGAGAAAGGAGATTTTTTTTGATGGAGAGACCAATTTCATCTGAATCCATGCCTTCCATTTTCCCTTCTAGCTCCATCACAGTCTACAATGACAGACCCTTAAGACTTTGCATGGTAAGCAGTGCCAATGGAGAAAAAAGTGCAAGGGTCTTTGGAATAGAAAAGACAGACCAAAACACATAATAATAAAACAGATGCTGGCAGTTATAAATTCTCACAACTCTCTCAGTCATCTGTGGTCCCCAGTAGTATTGTAAAGTGTTTACAAAAAATACTACAGTGCTGTGGTGCATAAACAAACGGTGAGGAACCAGATCCTACCCTCAAGTACAGTCGTACTAATGGTAGCCTGAAATATAACTTTTTAGCAAAATCACCATCTACAGGTATCTTACATACATTCAGGGCAACATCTCGTGGCAGACAGGCTAACCAGGACAGACCATCAAGAATGGAAACTTAATTGGGGGAGGGGGTCTTCCATGAATTGATCCAGCTGTGGGGAACACCTCAGATAGAATTTTTTTGCTTCCAGTCACAACAATCAGTTGGCAAAAATCTATTCCTTGACTCCATGTATGAAGGACTGGAAAACAAATGCTTTTTATTTTCTTTGGACAGGATTGCTCCTGTATGCTTTTCCACCCTTTACACTAATTTCCAGGGTTATTCTGATAATTCAGAAGGACTCTCCAAAGATCATTGTGGTGACCCCACTTTGGCCCAGGTGACATTTGTTCTACATTCTCTTGCAATTGGCCAAGGGTAATTACCACAAGCTTCCTCACAGACTGAACCAACTCGCATGAGATCAGGAATCAGGGTGTTTGATACACACCACCTCAAACAACTGAAATTAACTGCCTGGATGATCACGTTTTATACCTTTTAGGCACCTTTTTTTCCTGAGGATGTGCAACAGGTATTAAATGAGGCAGGAAAACCTGCGACTAGAAAATGATATATTAGCAAATGGGAAAGACTTTCTAGTTGATGCCAAAACAAGAACCAGGATCCTTTTAAGGTTAGTACTTCCCTGATTCGGCAGCATTTCTGTGAGTTATCCTCTGGCCTGTCTTAGTCCTTAATCAAGGATCATTTGATGGTCATTCAGCATGTCTGCACATGGATTCCTCATTCAACAGAATCTCATGCAAAAATGTTTTTGAAAGGGTTATTGCAAACCAAGCCTCCCAGAAAACCGGTGGCTCCTCCATGGAATCTTAATTTTGTCTTGGAAAAATGATCTCCTGCTCACTTTGAACCTAATGTTCCTGACATGGAAAAATGTTTCACTGATTTTCTGATTTCTACAAGAGCATCTGAGTTGCAAGCTTTAATGGTGAGCAAACTTTATCTCATTTTCTACAAAGATTGAGTTTCTATATGAACTAATCTTTTATTTATGCCTAAAGTGGTATCCAAGTTCACTTTGAGCCAAGTGATCCATCTCCCTGTCTTCTTTCCAAAACCTAAAAATGAGGGAAAATGGGTACTCCATATCCTGGATGTCTACAAACAATCCAGATATTAACTTGACAGAAAACATTTTTTATGAGCTTAGATCAGATGTTCATTTTCTGTGAAGATAATAGAAAGGATAATGTGCGGTAAAGCAGCCTGCTTCCCAATGGTTGTCTCATGCCGTTTACCGCTGGTTATACCACAACAAGGCAACTCCAGGCATGGTCAAGGCTCATTTTATCAGGGTTTTGGCTTCATCTGTGGCTTTCTGGAAAGGGTTGGATTCTGCAAGTATTCAAAAAGTACCAAATTTACCCGGTGTACATACCTTTACAAAGCACTACAAACTATTCCTTCCCTGGGTCTAGTATAAGCTTTGCTAGGACCATTCTCTAGGGGCTCCTAGACTTTATCCTTCCCTTCACTAGTCAGTTTAAACTATGGTAGTCTACCCATATAGCTAATAACAGCAGATGTTCCAATGATTACTGTCAAAATAGTTCTCCTTCCTCCTATTTTTTATGTTTTTTTGTCACCAGGGTAAGGACCTTTATACATGTTTTCCTAGCACTGACCCTTTCAGGGTTCCAGCCTCCTTCTCTCAGCTCAATGAAAGCTCTGAAGAGCTTGCTGCCCAAAACACTCTTTCTTCAGCTCTGCTCAAGTTGGCTAATAGCTTGGGTGTGTGGATGGCACCCTTAAGCTTTGGATGGGGTTGGTGGTTGCTGTAATGGCTAAGGTATTTATTTTGTAGTCAGGATGGGTTTGATTCTCACTAAGGGAAAATTGGCTAGGCTTAAAATGGTCCACAAGGCCAACTAGCCTAGTACTTACATATGAACCTGTGAATTATGAAGCTACTGAAGCTGTCTGCCTGTTCTATCCATAGCATGCTATTACCCATATAACTATTTTGTCCTGTAAGACTGCATTCCGTATGTTTTATAATTTTGTTTGAATAAGTAGCTGCATAGGAATGGAGAATTGGAAATGCTCAAATGCTAAGCAGCAGCAGGTTTAACAGTCACACTATAGAGATTGTGGAATAATTTATAAGCCACAGTGAATTTCAATAAATAGCTGACTTGGTGCTTTATGTCTCTTGTCACTGTATGACTTTTGCATGTAATAAACTGTGTTAAGTACTGATCTGAGGTGATGCAGATTATATGTAAAATGTGAAGGCTAGCCTAAGAGGTCAGCATTTAATAGGGTGCACTGCAGTTAAAGCATGGTAAGTGTTCATGGCTTTTATTAATTAATGTTGAAATTGGACTGTAAATCTGAATGCAATATGATGAGGTATGCTGAATTTGGTTCACTTCACTTGTATGTTAACCCTGTATTTGTATATACAGGATACCTCTCAGGAGAAAAAACATGTTTATTATTAAACAAAATAAGTGTCCTAAAGCTGCTTTATAGTTTATCAGTGGGTTTATGAACACGTGCATTGGTGCTCCTATGGAGCATGAATGTAGAAGCTTTCTGGAAAAGTAGATGAAAGGTGTACACTAGATGAATGCATAAGGATTTCATAATCTGTTTAGGTAGAGAGAAGAGTTAAACTGATTATGAAAAATGTTGACATGGATATTGAATTATGTCGCTGATGTTAAAAGGAGTTTAAATTCTACTGTTAGATTAGGTCAAGTTTTGCATTCTTTAATTGGCTGGGGGGTCATTTTATTTTATTTGCTTTATTATTCACTAGAGGGCAACATGCCATGCATATGATTGCCTATGATGAAAGTAAGGTATTGAAAAACATTTAATTCTTACAGAAATTTTCCTTTTAGACAATTTGTTTATTTTGTATGATGGGTGGGCTTGTTAGATGACTCCCTGGATATAAAGATTGTTTTGAGAGGCTATAGTTCATGGGTTCATTGTGGCTCAAAATATTATTTGCAGATGTTAGAAATAAGAAGGATGCATTGTGTTTTACTTTAGGGGAAGGTTTTGCTATCAGACTGTTTTGGTTAATGTGAAATCTATAGTTCCTGTTGTGTAACTGTGTTTTGTTGCCTGGACTGGTAGGGTGTGCGGATACTGCACCTGTATATTAAAAGGTCTGATCAGAACAGTGCGCTGCTGTTTTACAGGACATTAACAACGATGTTAAAGAGTTATTCCCATGCTTGTTTTGAGTATTTCCTACTCTGGTTAGGATACCGATATGTTCAAAGACAGTTATTCTAAAGAAGGTGAAACTTTGTACTACAACATATATATTAAAGATAACACTAGGATTATGAAATAATTTAGCCTTTTTTTATTTTAATTTTCATGATTTATTCCCATGTTTAAATTGTGAATTTATTAAAACATAGAAAAGACACATGGATGTTTGACAGATATAAAATTTTGTGTAACTTGCATGCAAATATGTTCCCGCTGATTGTGGTTTTTTCTATTTTCTCGTTTTTTTCGGTCTTCTCTCCAGGTATCCTTTCCTACTACTATTCTCATTTGCCTCTTCTAATGCCTTCATACTTCTCTATATAATGATATGCTGCAATCCCTGTAGCATAAGCCATCTTGGTCATTAAGGCTACATCTTATCTATGAAGCTCTGCTAAGCATAATTCCAGTTTTCCATTCATGTTTTGATAGTGTAAACTGCTTCTTGAACTAAATATTTTTGCATGTGTTGGCATCTGTAAACTTGTATATATATATATTTGTATTTTAGTATATCCTTATATCTGTAAATATGTTTTGTTTATTTCTCATGTGATCCTATTCGCCTGGGCTATGCCTGAAAATGGTCCATTGAGATGACCGCACTACCTTGGTAAACAAATATAAATAAATACATTTTGTTATTCCTGTTTTGATCAATAAATGTTCATTTTGCATAAACAAACATACAATAATGATGTCTTGAGAAATGAATATATCATTAAAAGGCTGGTGAAGAATTGACATGATCTTCCAAAATGGGTGGGGAGGATAATACCAACAGATACATTCTAGAGGGCATAGGATCATCATAGTTAAAGGGATGTATGTTTAGGAAGCAAATGGGATTGTTACTTGCAGCAATCAGGAAGATTACATGAATAAGAAGTCTTTGTCTAGGATCTGTATGCATTTTGGCATGAATGAATGTTTTTGCAGAAACCTAATATTCATTTTTTTATGTTGTGATATTATGCAATCCAGTACTGGATTTAACTTTTGGAGGAAAGCCTTCTCTGATTACAGTTTATATTTTACCCAATTTCTTAACAAAAGCATGTTTTTAATTTATTCCTGAGATGTGTATTCATCATATGCACTTTTGAAGTTGATGGCTTGCCCCTTTGCATTTCCAGATTACTTCATTGCTTACATTAGTCTCTGGCTCTCTTATAAATGTGCAACAAATTCCAGTCTCCCTGACAGATGAGCACGGAAGCTGTCTAGTCTGATAATTCTTTTAAACAATGTGGATATACAGTGCTTAAATCAATTAACTGCAAACATTTTCCTGAATCTATAGTATTGATCCTTCTTTCACAAGAAGCATCTTTCAAAGTCTGGGTCTGCATGCATCGCTGGTAAAAACGATGGGTAACTTAACAGATTAAATGTTTACATAAGAACATGTCTATTTAAAAGCAGACAGAAGCACCTCTCTAATGACAAAATGGCAGACTGTACTAACACATGACTTACATTTTTTTAATGAAAACAAATAGTACTTTACCATCACAACCACAGCCATCAAGACTGAGTCGAAATCCTGCTTTGCAGCTGCATTCATAACCTCCTTCATAATTACTGCAGAACTGAGAACAGCATGCTTCGCCAGTTTCACATTCATTGACATCTGGTTGGAAAAGAACGTAAATGTTATGAGTAAATCAGGGTGCAAACACATCGTAATTTTACTGAAAGCAAACCACTTGTTGCTGGAATAAATATAAGAAAATATTTAGGTAATAAAGCTTATAATCTAGCTTGACTTCTACATTTGCTAGGCATCGTTAATTGTAAAATTATTAAAAATGAAAATTGCTATTTGTAGAACAACATGGCAAAAATCTAAACAGGTAATAAATATGAGATTGTTAAAGTTTGTGTGCATGCACACATACAAGCACGTAACATACTACCATTTTATTTTACCCTCTTAGCCAGCTATCGGTTTCTTATGAATCACACACAAATGTCAATGACCAGTCCCTAGTAACTAAAACAAGTAGAATCAAAACCTCAAGGACTGCTGCCCAGGAATAAGAGAATCCAATTAGTTGGATGGTGATCCAAAATTGTGGTGAATGCAATAAAAAAAAACTTCTCAAAAAGGAAACTCTTATTATGATCCATCCAAAAAAAAAACACACCCTTGCTAAGCACTTTCATCCAATACAATATGGACTTCATCAGAGCATGGGTGTGAAATGAATCCAGATGTCTTTTAAAGTTCACTCAACCAGTCAAAAAACATCCAAATATAATTACTTATTTAAGATAATATTTAACAAATAATGTGTCTACAACAACATTAAATACATCTTAAATCGTTTAAAAAAAATTTAAAACATTACTTATAGCTGAGCAGCCTTTGTTTTTAGAATAGAATGGAAAGGCTGTTGGTCCAGATGACATACCTGTGGAAGCTTGGAGATGTTTAGGAGAAATGGCAGTGGAATTTTTAACCAGATTGTTTAATGAAATCTTGGAAAGTGAGAGGATGCTTGAGGAGTGGAGAGAAAGTGTTTAGGTACCAATTTTTAAGAATAAGGGTGATGTGCAAAGCTGTAGTAACTACAGAGCGATAAAACTGATCAGTCACAGCATGAAATTATGGGAAAGAGTAGTGGAAGCTAGGTTAAGAAGGGAGGTGATGATTAGTGATCAGCAGTATGGTTTCTTGCCAGGAAAGAGCACTACAGATGCGATGTTTGCTCTGAGTGTGTTGATGGAGAAGTACAGAGAAGGACTGAAGGAGTTGCACTGTGTCTTTGTGGACTTAGAGAAAGCATATGACAGGGTGCCTAGAGAGGAGTTGTGGTATTGTATTAGAAAGTCGGGAGTGGCAGAGAAGTATGTAAGAGTGGTACAGGATATGGACAAGGGTAGTGTGACAGTGGTGATATCTGCAGTGGGAGTGACAGATGCGTTTAAGGTGGAGGTGGGATTACATCAAGGATCAGCTCTGAGCCCTTTCTTATTTGCACTGGTGATGGACAGGTTGACAGATGAGATCAGACAGGAGTCCCCGTGGACTATGATATTTGCAGATGACATTGTGATATGTAGTGAGAGCAGGGAACATGTTGAAGAGACCCTGGAGAGGTGGAGATATGCTCTAGAGAGGAGAGGAATGAAGGTCAGCCGGACTAAGATGGAATATGTGTGTGTGAATGAAATGGAGGGTAGAGGAATGGTGAGGATGCAGGGAGTACAGTTAGCAAAGGTAGATGAGTTTAAATACTTGGGATCAACAGTTTAGAGTAATGGTGAGTGTAGAAGAGAGGTGAAGAAGAGAGCACAGGCAGGGTGGAGTGGGTGGAGAAGAGTGTCAGGAGTGATTTGTGACAGACAAGTACCAGTAAGATTGAAAGGGAAGGTCTATAAAAGGGTAGTGAGACCAGCTATGTTATATAGGTTGGAGACAGTGGCACTGACAAAAAGACAGGAGTCAGAGCTGGATTTGGCAGAGTTAAAGATGTTAAGATTTGCACTGGGTGTGACGAGGGTAGACAGGATTAGGGATAAGTATATTAGAGGGTCAGCCCAGTTTGGACGGTTTGGAGACAAAGCAAGAGAGGCAAGATTACGATGGTTTGGACATGTATATTGGGAAAAGGATGCTAAGGATGAAGCTGCCAGGTAAGAGGAAAAGAGGAAGGCCTAAGATAAGGTTTATGGATGTGGTTAGAGAGGACATGCAGGTGGTTGGTGTGACAGAGCAAGATGCAGAGGACACAAAGAAATGGAAACAGGTGATCCGCTGTGGCGACCCCTAACTGGGAAAAGCTGGAAGAAGTAGAAGACTAATAGAAATCTGATCATTCAAACCCGGCTTCTGTGTTGCATTTAAACATTCTAATTTGACTACACCATTAGTTGAACAAGTTAAAGGATGTTTAAAAAGAGCGTTATTCATGTTGTGACATCTAATATCATATAAGTGTTCAGAAATCCTCTTTTTTAGAGCTCTTTTCGTTTTACTGACATAGAAATTTGAACATAGACAACATATTGCAATATAAACTACCCTTCTGAATTGCAGTTAGCCCAAAGAAAAAACTTTAAATGTCCTCCCTTACATACTATTGGAAAGGTGTCCCCTTCCCAGATGTAACTGCAGTAATGACATGTTCCACATTTCCATGTCTCTAAAGTCTTAGAATTTCAAATATGGTTATTCCCAGTGTTCTCAAAACTATTTTTTCATGTTGTAACCCTCTTATATATAAAATGCAATGTGCTTCCAAAACATTCTTTTAATCTCAGCTCCATCTTAAATCTGTTATAAATAACACAGTTTTACTATTTTTTAAAATATAAGGTAAGATAACTGTCCTCGTCACTGATAGGTATCACTAGATATAAAGTATAAGGTAAGGTAACTGGCTCATCACTGATACGTATCACTAGATATTTAGACAATAATAGCCAGTGGTGCTTTATGTTAACTGATTAGTTAATAGACTAAGTCTGCATTTTACAACATTTACAATTCAACTTTCAACTACTGTACAAATCTTCATGGTTTATATCACATAATGTGAAGAGCAAGAAGAGAAAATTGTGTATCCCTGAACTATTTCAAAAGCTCAAAATTATTTACATTTTAGAGAGAGACAAAGGGCCTGGAATTTGTTTATCATATGGTGACCAAGGAACAATGGTTATGTGACTTGCACACAGTCACACAGAAAGCAAATAGGGACTAAGGAACTTAAATGCATGACAACAGGATCATAGGATCCCAGGAAATACAAAGAAACTGAGTCTTGCAACCATTTATGCCTTGCCAGTACCCATCATTAAACCATTGGCTCATCAATCCAGGCATGAATTTGCATCTTCATCATCACCATCCCCTTTTTCCCATTTTTTCTACACAGCGTCGGGGTATTGTGTTAACTGTCGCCAACTCTCTTGATTCAATGCCACACTCTTGCCTTCTTCAACACTCATGTCTGACTGTCACAGATCTTCTTTCACACAATCCATCCACCTCTTTGCTGGATGTCCTCGCTTCCTCTTGCCTTCATCCTGTCTGTCCCAAATCTTCCTTATTAGACTGTCTTCCTGCTTTTCTGCACACGTGTCCAAACCAAACCACCATAATCTGTTCTCTTTGATCTTTTCTGCAATTGGAGCTACTTAGGCTTCTGCTCTTATGTCCTCATTTCTTTGTCTGTCCCATAATGTACATCCTACCACCCTTCTCAGGCACTTCATTTCTATCACTTCTGCCTTTACTGCCCAGGTTTCTGTGCCATACACCTTACTTTTCCAGCTTCTTTGGCATTCCTCTGTCATAGACTATACCTGACACACTATGCCAGTTGGCGGCAGCCCCTCTGATTCTAGCTTTGACCTCTTCATTCAGACTTCCTCTCTCCTCAACTGGGTCTATATCAGAATCTCAAACAGACTAAACCGCGAACGCTCATATGAGCGAAAATGGCAGACATCGAAGGGGGTGTTTTGGGATCGCGGTACAGTGGGGATTGGTATATTTGCCCTTTCCTCACTGTGGTGCAATCTCAGATTTGGAATATATAGTTAGGGGGGGTGTTGGGGGCACAGCCCCCCACAATAAGGGGATCGATGTTTTCCATTTTCGCTCATATGAGTGTTTGCGGTTTTGTTTTTTCGAGATTATAATATAGACCCTCCTCAACCACACTCCCAGAGTACTTAAAGCTGTTTGCCTGTTCCACTATCTTCTCTTCCATCTCTATTCTCATCTACTTCTAATTTCCCCAGTTTGCTGCCATTACCACAGTCTTATCTGTGCTAAGTTTCATCCCATGTGCCTTCAAGTTTTGCATTCCATTCTCCTATCCTTTGCTGATGTTCTTGCTCAGAGTCTGCCTGCAATGCCACATCATCTGCATACAGCAACTTTGTTGATCCATCCCCTCTGACCTGTTTGCTAATGTAGTCCATCACCAGTATGAACAGCAGTGGGCTCAGAGATGAACCCTGGTGTACCCATTCCCACTGGGAACCCCTCTGTGAGGCGGAACACTGTTTGTACTTGAGTCATTGGGTCCTTGTAAACAGCCTGCACTAATTCTATCAATGTTTCTGGGACATCAAACCTGCAGTATATTGCATATACCCATCAAATTATTCACTTCATGTTTACAGGAAGATAATGTATCACACTACTTAATTTGACTTGGGGATTTATGGCAGAGGTATGGAAGATGTAATTAACCTGTCTACATGCCATATTTTATTTATTTGCTTTAGGATACTTAGATCTCCGGTTCTGGCATTTGTGGGACTACTTGATTTGTGGAGATCTATGAGATCCAGGACCACTGGGTCCTTAATGACATGAAAGACAGGACACAGATCTCAGGAGCCTATAAGATACTGAACAAAGTGACAATGCTTCCAGTCGTTTGTGGTAGCTTTGGGTTTTTAAGCTAGCAATCTTGTTATTTAGGAAACTCTGGGATCTTTCTAGTTATTGGATATCTCTAGTAAAGTACATCATAAAGGGGGAATTGTACACAATGACTGGTCTAATCAATGCCGAATATAAGAGGACAGTGACTTCTCTAGATTTTGATTATATTATTTTTGCAATTATTAACCCAAGTTCCAAGGTCTTTAACAACATTTTCATCTTTGAGTAGAGTGTTACCCATGAAAGGTGGATGCTGTGTATGAAGCTCATTTGGGTATCATAGATAATCCCCTGCAGCCAGCTGATCACTATCTCATTGCTTTAGTACTACACTAAACAATGAACTTAAGTCTGAAACATCACATAGTTAGCAAGACATTGTAAAAACAAACTATGATGCTTCAGAACTGTAAGGGGGCATGAAAGATACTACAGCAAGCAGTTAACATTTTTACAGGGAATAGCACACAAAATCACATGAGGGGAATTACAATCACTGCTACAATATTAAACTATAAAAGGCATTATAATTTTCCCCTTAAGTGAATGGATTCAAAGCAAATCTCTGCAAGTGAAGCATTTTTGTAGTACTGTGAAAACCCATGGACTTTGTCAGTTCTACATGTCACAAATGCCGCTACTGCAAATAACTCCAACAGGCTCCCTGTCAGAAGTATGTAACCCACAGTTGTGACTTCAGTAACTTTAATACACTTTAATTTCTAAAGAAATTGCTGTTGAAACTCAATGAAACACCAGTGAAGCATTTTGCAGCCATCTTTGCCCCTGCATCTATCAGTTTACAAGCAGTTAAAAAAATAAAAATAATAATAATTGACCAGCTAAAATCACATATAAATATTCATGCTATAAAGCCACCCTCTGTCCACTTACAGTTTGCAGTTTCAACAGAAAACATTTCATTTATCTCATCTTACAGCATATAGTATCACTCTCACATGGGGACTGTGGAAAAAGTAACATAACCTAGTACCACATTACTTCCTAGTATCTTGGGCAGCCGAGGGGGTTGT
The DNA here is from genome assembly GCF_019279795.1 of Protopterus annectens. Classification (NCBI taxonomy): domain Eukaryota; kingdom Metazoa; phylum Chordata; order Ceratodontiformes; family Protopteridae; genus Protopterus; species Protopterus annectens. The sequence continues at coordinate 177,035,714 of NC_056734.1, forward strand.
AAATAATATGATTTTCTAATCCATTACTCTACCGTATCACAATCTGAAGAGACATTACTTTCACTTTGTAAATGTGAGTTATTTGCCTGAGGTCATTACTCATGAACTATCTACCACTGTACTTCCGAATTTTAAAATAATACGGTTTCAAAAGGATTATTTTCAGTTACTCTCGATGTTTTGGAATGTAGCTAAATGTGAAATTGTTTTGGTTAAGATTCCATCTTTTGTAAAATGCTGCTATCTTTTTTGTATGTACAACTTGTGAAACTGTTTGTCTGCTTTAGAATGTAACAACATGTCTGCTCCTGATTAATCTTACTGCATTTGATTTCTCTCTTCAGCACTGTTACTTTGTGCCCTGGACCTGTGTCATGGCTAAAATGGGTTTTTCAACCTTCCTTCTGCTGACCAAAATAAAGAACTGCATTATATGGTCCAATATGCATCAGTTACCACAGAAATGCTGAAATAGGAAGCTAGCTCTGTTTACTAAGCATGACACAGTGACATTCAGCTTTGCAAGCCAGATGAATGAATCCAAGTACTCAGTCTTCAGCTGTTTGAAGCAGTGTGGCACTCTGAGGTAGAGTGCAAGGTTAGGGTAGGCCATATTCAAGTTTAATTAGGATGGTGAGAGTGACAGCATATCCTGCTTCTGTGATAAGTACTTTTAAAAACTTTGTAGAAAACATTAAGCAAAGCAAAAACTTTGCTGACAATCAATTGAGTGTAGGTGGTGAAACACAGAGGCTTCTTGTATAATCAATGCAGGTACTTTGCATATGTTCCAGCTTTGGAAATGACTATATCATCAGCATAAAGGAGGTGGGTAATTTGTGGAATCATGATCATCATTATCATCATCATCAACAACAATGCCCAAGGATAAATTATTCACAAATAATGAAAATAGGAGTGGCCAAGTACAGAACCCTGGGAACCCCTGAAGACATAATTCCTGTTTATGAATGCGTGTTCCCTCTCTTTACTCTAAACCATCAGCTGAGCTGCACAGATAGGGACAAAAGGTGGAGGAGTCTCAATTTATATTAGCAACAAGCATAACTGGTGGTGCTGCGGTAGCGTTGTCGCCTCACAGTAAGACACTGTCCGGTTCGATTCTCAGCTAGAGCGTCTTCTACGTGGAGACATGCGTGAATGGGCGTACCTTCGGTGAAGGTTGTGCTTCAGGCCTGGCAAGCCGGTACGTAAAAATCAACTGCCAATCATTAGCAGACCGGAGTTCTGCTGTGGCGACCCCTAACCGGGAAAAGCCGAAAGATACAAACAAATAACTGTTAGTTAAACAGGACGATACCCTGGAATTTATCCACATGCAAATCATCACAGACAAAGTTTCAAACCATATCCTAGCAAGCAGTAAGTCTATATTTGAAGAATCCTATAGTTTGTACCTAGGCCTAGTGGAGATACCCACCATTAAACCAAATGCCATATTCATGGGAGACTAACTACTTCTCTTCATGGAAACATACACTGCCTCATACCTGTATGCATATTAACTTCTGGATAGTATTAACACAAATACTCTTGACCAGATAGTGCACACACCCATCAGAAGTTCAGACATACTGGACCTGGTACTCACCAATATGGGAGAGCACTGCACCCCCACCATCACTATCACCTAGTGCCATGTCCTCACTGGTGAGGTCAGACCACAACGCTGTATCCTTCTAAATAAAAATCAACTAGTAACCCCAACAAACCCTGTACAGGAACTATTTCAAAGCAAATAACATCTTATTAAGTGGCAGTCTGTCAAAATTCAATGCCCCTCCCAAGCCTGAGTTCACAGCAACGTATGCAGAATTGTTCCCAGAGACGCTCTGTAATCATTTAAATGTCTGTATAGTGGTTACTGTACCTATTAGAAGCAAGCTGAAAACAAATTCTAAAAACAAAGCACACTGGTGGAATCCTAACTTTAATAGGATATATAACAAAAGGAAAAAAGCCATGGCCAAAATCATGGACAGCAATTCCCATAATGGTAGGAGCTCTCTAATTAGACTAAACAGGAAACTAAGGGGAATAATGAAGTCCAGCAAGGCCAATTACAAGGTCAAGACAGCTTCTCAGGTTAAAGGCTACCACAAGGCCTTCTTACAGCTATGTTCAAAACCTCAAAGGCAGCACACAGCAGTGGGATTAACTGGTGGTCAGTGATGCCATCTTCACTGAGCACAATGACAATAGCAAATTTGATGGCTGACAAATTCAGCTCAAACTTCACCATTGTCTCCTCACCACCTCCCCATATGAAATACCTACTAGCACAACTTACCCCCCCCCCCACCTATTAACACAGAGCAGGTCCTGGCTGTGCTTGCTAAGGCCAAAAACACAGCCACAGTGTGCCCTGACAATATCCTGAGATGCCACGTAAACAGATGGAAACATGGCCTATCAGGACCACTTGAGGCACTTTTCAACTATAACCTCAATGTAGGCATTGTACCACAAAAATGGAGGACTGTAATGGCTATCCCACTTCACTAGCGTAGACCATCAACCTTCCCCAGAAACTACAGACTTATTAGTCTGACTAGTATAATATGCCAAGCCATGGAATGAATTACCGTGGAAATGACTAATAAAGACATAGGCAACTTTCAACACTTGACAGACCCAAGTTTGGCTTTGTCAAGGGAAGGTCATGCCTATTAAACCTGGTGGACTTCTTTGAGAATGTCACCAAATCAATGGATGAAGGGGGAAAATGGTGCATACCACCTACTTGGACCTGGCTAAGGTGTTTGATACAATACAGTACACAGATATAGATGACAAACCTTCCAAGCTGGGCATAAACCTCTACATAAGTAAATACTAGGCTAGTCACCCTTGTAGGCCATTTTAAACCTAGCCAATTTCCCTTCAAAGGTAAGAATCAATCCCTGTACCTTCTGTCTCAAGATACACATCTTAGTGATTATTCCATCCTCCCAAACCTAACTCATCGGATTGACAGCTGGTTCCTAGACAGGAGCCAGAAAATCAGGATCGGTGGCACATGTTCCACTAAGGGACTTGTCACCAGCAGGTTACCTAAGGGCTCCATGCTGGGACCACTCATATTTAGCATCTATTTCTCAAAGGTGAAGGCTAATGTCAAGGGCCTTTGGCTGACAAAGTTTCCAGATGACTTCCCTCCATGACACAATCATCTTACAAGAGGTTCTAACAGACAAATTACTGGTTCCAAAATTGCGGATCAAAACACAATGCCAAGAAATGTATTCTAGTGCCTTTTGAGAAAACCGCCACCCAGGCTGAATACTCTATCAATAAGACACCCCTAAGAGGTGACCTGGTAGTCAAGGATCTGGGAACATATGTACACAGTAATCTGGACTTTGACCATCATGTGGTCAAGGTAATAAGAAAATAATTCTATGTTTCACAATTTATAAGTAAAGGCATGACATCCAGGTTCAAGGAAGTCATAGTGTCACTTTATCTGGCCCTTATCAGACTGATCGAGTGTAATACTCCATTCAGCATGTACCTGACCAGACATTCACAACAGTTAGAATGACCCCAAAAGCCCTGTCTCTATACTCAAGTATCCTAAAGATTACTGAGTGCCTGGTATACAAGGTTTCCCTCGGATCCAGCTGTGATAAACTTTTTCATCACATCCACAAAATAAAACAGCATTAGCATCAGAACCACTAGAGTCAAGGATTTAAATTTTGCTTGTGAAAGAAACAAGACATGTTGGGGGAGACAGATGTGTCTCTGGGGATTCCCATGCTCTGGAACAGGCTCGCCATCCATCTGAAAATCCACCCATAACCCTATGTAAGTATAACTTTGACCAATGGATAGAAATCAGAAATTCACCTTGGGTCCGACCCCATGTATCTGATAGACAACAGGCAGAAAGTAATGCCCAAAGTAACATACCTCTCCCCGCATGACTTCCAGAAACTTCCTAACATACCCCCTCCTAATAAACACTCATGATACATACAGATACAACTGCGTTGGGTTGCACAGATAGGTTTATGAAGGCCCTGGGGTTGTTTGCTTAGTATATACTTATGATGCTATGTGCTTCCAGTAATGTAAATGAGGTAGCACCTGATCCAGATAATAAACTCAGAGGGAAGAAAAAAAAAACATGACAATGGCTTCGGAATTAGCATAGTGTGATATACAATCCCAAATGCATGCTTCCTTTCAAGGAATATATAACACTTGTAGGTAAGAATTGTCCACATTTTTATATACTTGCTTTGTAAGACAATATAATGTGATCATAATGCTAAAATAGTAAAGAAGCCATGTCATTTGTCAATGAATATATCATAAGTTCATAGAAGATTACTAGGCTAAGGGCTCAAGAGCCCTTTCAAGCTTAACCATTTGTAGACAAATTTTACCCCCTTTTTGATCTCTAAGGACTGGAGGATGCCTTGGGTTTATTCCTATGCTTTGAGTATTTTACAAACTGCTCTTTCAGTAAGGGACAAGGGTGCCACCCCAGGAATGAATTTATGACTCTTCATCCTTTAATCTGAAATGAGTTTGAAGAGGTTAAGGGAAAGGCTCTGTTTTACGTGAATAGGAAAGCCTGTTCCAGAGAAGGGGAATTCTCTGAGACATGCATCTGTCTCTCCAGCATGTTTTGTTCATGTCACTGCCCAGGCTTAGATCTTTGGATCCAGTGGTCCTCATGCAGTTTGTCTTGTGAATGTTTAACAGACTCATCAGGGTTGGATTTAAAAGTGCCTTGTAGGTTAGGCATAGATCACACCTTAACAATTTTTAGGAGAAAGAATAAAGGGATAGGACCTTTAGTTGATCTCCATAGGACATGTTGTTTGCTCCCTGTATTTTTTTTGTAAGGAACCACTGAGGCTGTTCCAACTGCTGTACATTCCTGGTCAAGGACATGCTAAAAGGTGCACTGTACTTGATTACTGATCTGATGAGGGCTGAGTAGTATATGCTGAAAGCTGCACTGTACTTGATTACTGATCTGATGAGGGCTGAGGCGTACATGCTGAAAGGTGCACTGTACTCAATTATTGATCTGATGAGGGCAAAGTAGGACATGCTGAAAGGTGCACTGTACTCGATTACTGATCTGATGAGGGCTAAGTAGTACATGTTGAAAGGTGCATTGTACCCGATTATTGATCTCAAGAGGGCTGAGTAGTACATGCTGAAAGATGCACTGTACTCGATTATTGATCTGATGAGGGCTGAGTAGTACATGCTGAAAGGTCCACTGTACTCTATTATTGATCTGATGAGGGCTAAGTAGTACATGCTGAAAGGTGCATTGTACTCGATTACTGATCTGATGAGGGATAAGTAGTACATGCTGAAAGGTGCACTGTACTCGATTACTGATCTGATGAGGGCTAAGTAGTACATACTGAAAGGTGCACTGTACTCAATTATTGATCTAATGAGGGCTGAGTAGTACATGCTGAAAGGTGCAATGTCCTCGATTATTGGTCTGATGAGGGCTAAATAGCACATGCTGAAAGGTGCAGTGTACTCGATTCTGATGAGGGTTGAGTAGTACATGCTGAAAGGTGTACTGTACTCAATTATTGATATGATGAGTGCTGAGTAGTACATGCTGAAAAATGCACTGTACTCAATTATTGATCTCAAGAGGGCCGAGTAGTACATGCTGAAAGGTGCACTGTACTCGATTATTGATCTGATGAGGGCTAAGTAGTACATGCTGAAAGCTGCACTGTACTTGATAACTGATCTGATGAGAGCTGAGTAATACGTGCTGAAAGGTGCGCTGTACTCGATTATTGATCTGATGAGGGCTGAGTAGTACATGCTGAAATGTGCACTGTACTCGATTATTGATCTGATGAGGGCTGAGTAGTACATGCTGAAAGGTGCGCTGTACTCGATTACTGATCTGATGAGGGCTCAGTAGTAAATGCGGAAAGGTGCACTGTACTCGATTATTGATCTGATGAGGGCTGACTATTACATGCTGAAAGGTACATTGTACTTGATTCTGATGAGGGCTGAGTAGTACATGCTGTAAGGTGCGCTGTACTTGATTATCGATCTGATGAGGGCTGAGTAAAATATGCTGAAAGGTGCACTGTACTCGGTTATCTAGCTGATTAGGGCTGAGAAGTACATGCTGAAAGGTGCGCTGTACTCGATTATTGGTCTGATGAGGGCTGAGTAGTACATGCTGAAAGGTGCGCTGTACTCGATTATTGATCTGATGAGGGCTGCGTAGTACATGCTGAAAGGTGTGCTGTACTCGATTATTGATCTGATGAGGGCTGAGTAGTACATGCTGAAAGATGCACTGTACCCAATTATTGATCTGATGAGGGCTGAGTAGTGCATGCTGAAAGGTATGCTGTACTCTATTATCAATCTCATGAGGGCTGAGTAATACATGCTGAAAGGTGCACTGTACTCGATTATTGATCTGATGAGGGCTGAATAGTACATGCTGAAAGGTGCTCTGTATTCGATTCTAATGAGGGCTGAGTAGTACATGCTGAAAGGTGCACTGTACCTGATTATTGATCTCAAGAGGGTTGAGTAGTACATGCTGAAAGGTGCACTATACTCGATTAATGACCTGATGAGGGCTGAGTAATACATGCTGAAAGGTGCACTGCATTCGATTATTGATCTGATGAGGGCTAAGTAGTACATGCTGAAAGGTGCACTGCATTCGATTATTGATCTGATGAGGGCTAAGTAGTACATGCTGAAAGGTGCACTGCATTCGATTATTGATCTGATGAGGGCTGAGTAGTACATGCTGAAAGGTGCACTGTACTCGATTATTGATATGATGAGTGTTGAGTAGTACATGCTGAAAGGTGCACTGTACTCGAATACTGATCTGATGAGGGCTGAGTAGTATGTGCTGAAAGGTGCACTGTACTCAATTATTGATCTGATGAGGGCTAAGTAGTACATGCTGAAAGGTGCACTGTACTCGATTACTGATCTGATGAGGGCTGAGTAGTACGTGCTGAAAGATGCGCTGTACTCGAATATTGATCTGATGAGGGCTGAGTAGTACATGCTGAAAGATGCACTGTACCCAATTATTGATCTGATGAGGGCTGAGTAGGGCATGCTGAATGATGTGCTGTACTCGATTATTGATCTGATGAGGGCTGAGTAATACATGCCAAAAAGTGCACTGTACTCGATTATTGATCTGATGAGGGCTGAGTAATACATGCCAAAAAGTGCACTGTACTCGATTATTGATCTGATGAGGGCTGAGTAGTACATGCTGAAAGGTGCACTGTACTCGATTATTGATCTGATGAGGGCTGAGAAATACATCCTGAAAGGTGCACTGTACCCAATTATTGATCTCAAGAGGGCTGAGTAGTACATGCTGAAAGGTGCACTATACTCGATTAGTGATCTGATGAGGGTTGAGCAGTACATGTTGAAAGGTGCGCTGTACTCGATTATTGATCTGATGAGGGCTGAGTAGTACGTGCTGGAAGATGCACTGTACTCGATTATAGATCTGATGAGGGCTGAGTAGTACATGCTGTAAGGTGCACTGTACTTGATTATCGGTCTGATGAGGGCTGAGTAAAACATGCTGAAAGGTGCACTGTACTCGATTATCTATCTGATTAGGGCTGAGTAGTACATGCTGAAAGGTGCAATGTACTCGATTATTGATCTGATGAGGGCTGAGTAGTACGTGTTGAAAGGTGCGCTGTACTCAATTATTGGTCTGATGAGGGCTAAGTAGTACATGCTGAAAGGTGCACTGTACTCGATTATCTATCTGATTAGGGCTGAGTAGTACATGCTGAAAGGTGCACTGTACTCGATTACTGATCTGATGAGGGCTGAGTAGTACGTGCTGAAAGATGTGCTGTACTCGAATATTGATCTGATGAGGGCTGAGTAGTACATGCTGAAAGATGCACTGTACCCAATTATTGATCTGATGAGGGCTGAGTAGGGCATGCTGAATGATGTGCTGTACTCGATTATTGATCTGATGAGGGCTGAGTAATACATGCCAAAAAGTGCACTGTACTCGATTATTGATCTGATGAGGGCTGAGTAGTACATGCTGAAAGGTGCACTGTACTCGATTATTGATCTGATGAGGGCTGAGAAATACATGCTGAAAGGTGCACTGTACCCAATTATTGATCTCAAGAGGGCTGAGTAAAGTGCTGAAAGGTGCACTATACTCGATTAGTAATCTGATGAGGGTTGAGCAGTACATGTTGAAAGGTGCGCTGTACACGATTATTGATCTGATGAGGGCTGAGTAGTACATGCTGGAAGGTGCACTGTACTCGATTATTGATCTGATGAGGGCTGAGTAGTACATGCTGAAAGGTGCGCTGTACTCTATTATTGATCTGATGAAGGCTGAGTAGTACATGCTGAAAAATGCACAGTACCCATTTATTGATCTGATGAGGGCTGAGTAGTACATGCTGAAAGGTGCACTGTACTCGATTATCTATCTGATTAGGGCTGAGTAGTACATGCTGAAAGGTGCACTGTACTCGATTATCGATCTGATGAGGGCTGAGTAATACATGCTGAAAGGTGCACTGTACTCAATTATTGATCTGATGAGGGCTGAGTAGTACATGCTGAAAGGTGCACTGTACTCGATTATTGATCTGATGAGGGTTGAGTAGTACATGCTGAAAGGTGCACTGTACTCGATTACTGATCTTACGTGGGCTGAGTAGTACAAGCCGAAAGGTGTGCTGTACTTGATTATTGATCTGATCAGGGCCGAGTGTAGTGGGACTATAAATTCCTTGGATCTGGATGCCATGCCTTTACTTATTAGTTGTGCCACATAGAAGGACTTCATCACCACTGTGGACAAACAGTGGTCAAAATTTAGGCTACTATCTGTATACCTAGATGTTTCACCTCTGAGTCCACTCTTAGGAGTCTGCTATTAATGTTGTAATTATCATGGGTATTTGACTTCTCAAAGGGTATGATTATGCTTATTTTTTGCATTTAGTTTTAGATCATGCCTCTCGCACCAATCATTTGTCTACTTCAGTCCCTTCTGAAGGATATGTACACCACTGGTGGAATCAATGATTACCCCCAACTTGTAGCCATCAGTAAGTTTGGGTCAGCCAAAGGTCTTCTACATTAGCCTAGAATTCTAAGTAGTACATTCCAAACAGTTGAGGTCCCAGCACTGAGCCCTGTGGCACATGACCAGTAACTAGCCTCATGCTAGATCTGGATTTTCCCACTCTAACAACATGTGACCTGCCCATGAACCATCTGGCTATCCATCAGGTGACTTAGTGATTTATGTCCAGCTTTTTGCTTTTATTTATTATACTCTAGTGGGGATTGTGTCACATGCCTTAGCCAGGTCAAGTTAGGCAGCATGCAGTGTTTTACCCTCATCTATAGCCCTACTGACCTTCTCATAGAAATCTGACAGATTGAGTAAGCATGACCTGCTTTTGGCAAAGCTGAACTGGGTTAGGTCCAGGGTTTGAAGGTTTTCTTTGTCATTATTTATCAGGTCCATTATTATTCTTTTCATAGCCTTGCATATAAGACTAGTCAAACTCATGGGTCTGTAATTTCCTGGGTCTGTTGATGGTCTCCCTTTACGTAGAGGGATGACTGTTGCTGTCCTCCACTCCACAGTGACAAAACCAGTCTGAAGGCTGTGGTTAAATGAAGACTTGATAGGTCCTATTTCAAGCTGTTGAAGAGCATCATGGATTGTTGTCATGACCCATCAAAGCCATACTTTTAGCTTTACAGAGCACAACAGCAACCTATTCTTTGATGATAACTGCTTGAGGAATGGTGGGGGGGTACTTCTTAAAGGGAAACCTGTGGGGAGGTGAAATTTGAGCTGAATTTATTGGCCATCAGATTTGTTATATCTTCTAGCTGGGTATAGGTGATACTGTCTACAAGAAATTCCACACGTTGTTGGGTGGTGCCTTTTTGACTTCGGACATAACTGAAAAATTACTTCTGGTTATCCTTCGCTTGGAGGCTATTTTTACCTCAACATTTGCTTTTGAAGATGTAACTAGTCACCTGATTTTGTTGTTTAGACTAATGAGAGTTCTTGCTCTGTTGTGCACATTCTCTCTTACTTCTAGACAGGACTTTCTTTTGTTGTACAGCCTATTTATATCATGAGTCCACCAGGGTGGCTTATTTTTGCAGTTTGTCTTAGGCTTATTTTGATCTGATACTGCCATTTCTATGCAGTTGTTTACATAGTTGTACAGAGCTTTTGTATGCACCTCTGCATAAGGAGGGGGTTCTAGATTTATACTTATTTTAAGGGAGACTGCTTTATGATATGATCTAACCAGTGAGGACATCCCATTTGAGGGGGTGCAATGCTCTCCCAAATTTGTGAGTACCAGGTCTAGGATATTTTTACCCCCGGTGGGAGTGCAGACTAGCTGCTCCAGTGCATTTGCATTGACAAAGTCTAGGAATCTGAGTCTGCATACTAGTGGTCATTTATATTTCGCAGTTAACGGGGGGAGTAGTTGAAATCACCTATGAGTATGGCATTGGACTGATTCAAGTATGATGTATGGTTTCCTGGTTCATGGTGGAAGACCTGTAACTAAGAAAGACATAAGGGATTTTTCCTATGGTTAGTTGGACACAGAAGCTCAAGAATGTCATACCATTTTATCAGTGTGCTTATCCTTTGTGTAGATAGATACACTTCCCCCATTTTGCCTTTTTGTGTGCAGTGCATGATTAGAATGTGTAAAGAGAATTATAGCATTGCACTGCTGTGGAGCTTTCCTTGGCTTTGCACCATATTAAAGTAACTGCACAGAGTTCAGCATTCTCCAGGGTGAGGAGTGCTTCTAGGGAGTATATTTACTTGTTGAGAATCTTAGCATTAAGCAGTACTGCCTTTAGCTTATCCTGAGTAGATTTTTCTGTGTTGGAAAGTTTCTCTGTTAGACAATGCCTAAAAATGCACTATATAGATGCTTAATGCTTTGGTCAATATCCTAAAATCTAGTGGCGACAGGTGAAGATCATCCCTAGCAAAGCAGCATGGCCTGTCAATCATTTTCTCCCAGGCTGACAGGTATTGAACCCCTTGTAATAACACCAGTATCTAAGCCAATTATTAACATCAATCATTTTCTGTTGATATTGTGGCATTATCCTTGGAAATGGTAGAATGCTGCTCAAGGCTAGGCTCATACTTGCTGTGACACATATTCTGAAAGATCAATCATGTCTCTCTTCATATAGTCCAGGGAGGTACGTATCAGGTCATTTAAGCCCACATGGACTATGACAGAGTTGTACTGGTACCTGGGATTTAGCGACCTGACTGCTTGAATGATCTGGCATATCCTGGGCTCTGACAACCTACCTGCTGAGAAGGACATCAGTGTGTCTCATGATGGAGTCTCCTATGACCAAAATATTGGGTTGTTTTGTGTGCATGCAGAGTTTCTGAGGACTGCATCTGGGAGGCCTTTGAGGTTTGGGTAAGTTACATGTGAGCACCTCCATATATGTAAGTCTGTGTGTCTGGTCCTTTGCAATTGCAGTGAGTGTTGTGTATGTCTCACTGTCAGCATGTTTGGCATTTTTTGTGTGTGTGTATGTGAGAGTTTTGTCTCCATTGACATTGTGTAACTACACCCCTTACATACTGTAGTCATCTATTTCAGAATCAAGTGGTTGTCAGTGTACATGAGGAAATTCCTACATTGCTTCAGGATGCCCATGTGTACAAAGCTAGAAGCAGAGATAGCAGAAAAGTACCTATCCAGGTCCTTAATGTGTAATTTACAAGGGAATAGAATGTGGAGTGTTTGCAACTGGATGAGAGATCGGTGCTTACTTACTGTAATCTATAGCTAACCTAAGTGGGGATGCTGCTCAGCATGCAGACCAGTAGCTCTTTGAGCATCAATAGTTCTGAGTGCTGTAATAATGTAACTGAGAGTTAACTAAATGTGTCAATGCTGCCCAGCACAAAACTAGGTGTTCCCTGAGTAGCACGGGACTGTGGAAAATTTCAGAGGTTGTTTTTATATGGAAAAGTAAAGCTTTGAATAATTACATATATACAGGGCACCACTAACCATTGCTAGAATCAGAAAAAGGTAGGTTTTAAAGTATGTTCACAGGCCAATCAGGTAAGCACACAATAAGTTTTCTACCAGCAATTTCCAACTCAGATAGTAGAAATCAACCCTCTCCTGCCACAAGAGTGCAAAAGTTGAACCACTCAATGTAAAATGACTGGCTTGGAGCCCAAGTCTTAGGGAACCACAATATTAGATGCCTAAATGCACTGAAAACAGCAGATACAATGTACAATTGCTATACAGCCACCCTTACAGCAGTGGACATGCAATTTAAAACTCTACCCAAGTGCAAGAAATCAATAAATAGCTCAGAAATCTTTGAGAATGCAAAGAAAACATATAATACAACTGCAAAATACTTAATTTCATTTTTCTTGCCAAAGATGGCTTCAGGTGCAAGCAAAATCTCTCAAACTCTCTGGCATCATCACTAAATGATGAGCAGCTCTGAATAAGTGAACCAAGACATGCACAGATACAAGGCTGATTTATAAGCAAAAAATAAGCATTTATTTCTTGCCAAAGATGGCTTCAGATACAAGCAAAATCTCTCAAACTCTCAGGCGGCATCACCAAATGATGAGCAGCTCTGAATAAATGTTTTTATAAACATTACAAGATTTGAATATATATTATTTTTCCAAGCATTATGGCTAAACAGAAATGTCAGCAGCTGGGCAAAAACCCACTACAGCTGTTACAATGACTTTAGGAAGAGTAATTAACAGACCATGTTTGAAAGTATAGGGTGCGATGCCTCTACTGAGGTGACAGGCTGTATATGAAGGAAAGAAACTTGCAAATTACACACCTTTCCAGCTTTAATATCTTAAAGTGCATAGTATGAAAACCCTGCCTGTAACGGCAGTCAGGTTTTACTTAGCCAATCCTTTACTTCATGTTTACTAAATTTTAAAGTGAAAATGTGAATAATCCAAGTATTTGTGAAAGATGGTGAAGAAAGTCAATGGTGGTTTAAAATATGATTAAAGAGGCTTGTGGTGGGGCAGTTACAAAAAGTTTAATACTGTTTTGCATCCATTTGTTAAGTTTACCTATGGTGATTTTACAGAATATCATGTTAGTGGCAATGCTTTTCAATGCACACCATAAATGCCTGACATATTCCAAGCTAAGTCTGATGCATCAGTCTGATGTAACTGACTTTTGCTGTGTTACTTTGTAGTATGTCTTCTTTTTTCAGGCCATGGTAGTTACTATAATAGGCATTATTGATTTGATCAGATTCCCATTGCTTTCAGACTTTATCTCTAGGTTTGATTAAGGTCATTATAAAGCCAATATGTCGCTTTACACTTGGCCCTGACATATTATTTTTGCAGGGAAGAAGCCTGAAGATAGGAAAAATCAGACTGTAAAATGTAGATAAAGCTGAGCTGGGGGTCAGTACAACTATAAAGCGATGTCCCATGTATATGTTTCAAGCAAGTTTAGAATACTGGTTCTGTAAAATCAAGACATTTCTGGATAAAATTACTTTAGGTGGCACAATGTTGCACTTAGGAATGAGTAGGCAATGAACAGGTTGAGATGACCAATCATGGTTGGTAGTACCTGGAGTGATTTTTAATTTTTTTGAAATATTAATAAGAATAACATTGAGATAATGGTCGGTTGTTTTGTGTGTTCTCAGATATACATGAGTAAGATGGCAGGAAATGACCAGTCTTCTTTATGTATTTCTATGGGTCTTAGTCAATTTATATGCACATTACCAAGAACAATACTCATATGCACCAAGGAAGCATATACAGTATGCCCAGGATGTTGTCAATAATAGAAAAAGAAGAGGGAGGACAACAAAGTGCTCTAAGAATATAGTGCTTTCAGAGTAACATTTGTAATAATAACCAGTCTGGCTCTTTATCATAACCAGCCTTCACCTTTGCTAAGAGTTTGAGGCTGACACGTGTTGAGTTAGTAAGAAAGACAATACCACCCACAGTTAGGTCTCAGGGTTGGTTGCCAGTGAAAAGTGTATATTCTTACTGCATGGAATTGGGGATTGTGGAATGTTCTTTCGACCATGATTTAGTAATAGTGATGATTGAGGCATGGTTAAGACCAGTCAAGAGTTCAAACTTAGATCACTTCATCAATGCCATCATCACTAACCCCACTTTTTCCCATTCTCTACATGGGGTTGGGGTGTCCAGTCAACTGTCACCATCTTTCCCTATCCAATACTACTCTCCTGCCTTTTATGACACTCATGTCGTACTGTCACAGGTCGTCTCTCACACAGTCCAGCCACCTCTTTGCTGGATGCCCTTGTTTCCTCTTGCTTTCTTCCTGTGTGTCCCAAATCTTCATCACTAGATTTTCTTTTGCTTTTCTGCACATGTGACCAAATCACCATAATCTGTTTTCTTTGATCTTTTCTAAAATTGTAGCTACTTTGGCTTCTTTTATCTCCTCATTTCTTCATCTGTCCCACGTACATCCTACCGCCCATCTCAGGCACTTCATCTCTGTCTCCTGTAGCTTCCTCAACTGCTCTACCTTTATTGCCCACATTTCTGAACCATAAAATAGTACTGGTCACACTACTACTTTGCACACCTTACTTTTCAGCTTCTTTGGAAATCTTTTTCGCAAAGAGACTTAGACCATTTATTGTGCAGTAAAAGTTATGGGGATAGCTTCTACAATTGGCCTCTACAATTTCAAATGCATGGCTTATGTTAAGAGTGTATATGTTTATAGAATGGAATTGGGGATTGTAGAATCAGCTTTTGTTGCATGCATTCATCAGTGATCAATCTAAAGATTCCTATCAGCTGTGATTTGATGATGTTCCTCATAGTATGTCTAGTCTGCATGTCAGTAGAGTTCAGATAACTATTCCTTTTAACAAAGGATGGATAAATAAATTAATAATATATTTTTGTATGAAAATGATTACCTTCCTTTTATACCATAATATCTAAAGAATTAATAAATTTTAAAAGTGATGTATATATATATATGAAATGGAATATTATTAATAAATGCTCTAAACTCAATTAATTTGTTAATGCTTCCCTAAACACTAAAAGAAAATATCATCTAGAAATTGAAAACATGTTATAACGTTTTTTTCAGCTGTCCAATAACTTTCTTCTAGCTCCTACCATCTGAAGGTGGTAACTGAATAACTGTGTCCACAGCAACTTCCCATCAATGCATCATGAATCTGATTATCTGCTTATCCTATGACACAGTGGTATGAAGCCAAAGGACATAGATGATCCAAGGTGGTTTAAAGGCTTGACTGACAGATTAGTCAGTTGGGCTGGTAGAGGAATGGTAAGGTGCAGCTTGCATTTTATTCCAAAGGGGAAGGCTGCAGGTATGCCTTGAGACATGCTGTTTGCCAATAATGCTTTTCTGTAGAGACTAGCATTGGATGGAGGTGTTGGCCTAAAAGAGAGGGCTACTAAACCATCACTATTCATGGAACTGAGCGACAAGTTCTCACTGCTTATCAAATGCCTAGGACCTTGCTAGCATGCACAGTGGAATAGTAGGGTAGCCTATCTGAGGTTCTAGACTCAACAAAGAGGTCCCAAAACACCAAAATGTTAATTATAATATTGCATATAAACCAGAGAGTGTAAAACTCACTGCTACAAATTCAAAGTGTTTTTTTTTTTTGGGAATTCAGCTATGTGCAAGACTTGCTGTTGCATATATAATAATTCTAAGATCACTGTACTTCATAGTAGGGAGAATTCTCTGAAGTCCAGCAATTTATGTCTAAGTATGTTTACCCTGATGACAATTAATTCTTTGAAGTTTCAGAACCTGCATTATTAAGCCTCAAAAATGTAAAGGGAATGAAAAAGGCAAGGCTTAAAGGAAAGCCCCCTCTGATGGCTGTCTAGATGACAGCCATGTTACAACCATCCTCTTGTGTCATAAAGTTGAATAAATAGGTGACAATAGGTGTGATGAAGGCATGATGGTTTACATGCATAAAGAGGAAAAACAAAAATGAATCTAATATACTTGTTTAATACTATGCATCTGTTATTACAGGAAACCTTCTCTAATAAAGTGCGTACATTATCAAAGTAAGCTAATGAAATGGTTAAATTCAGAGATAATTAACTCACAGTTTTATTTCCACAACATATGATGGTAAATCAGGATTCAGCATCAATACAGAAGAAAAACATTCTATTACCAGAAACAGATAATGAGATTAATCCAACATTCAACGTATACAAAAAATAAATTAAAATAAAATAATGCCCAAATGTTTGACATCAACAAACAGTATAATTACATAAAGTTTTAGAATCTGCTCAATTTAAGTAGCTGGGAGGTTTTGTGAACTAGTCTTTGCTGGCTAATATTAGTCTAAAGTATGACGTCAGCATTTCCACATCTGAAGCATTTATCTCTGGTTTGATGCTAACTAGTGTTTTGAGCAAATTAAGTTTGATTGAAAAGGTATAAGCTGGGTGCATTTAATTAAGATATCTTAAAATTCCATTGTTCTGTGTTGTCAACATCTGAAATATTTCAGAGAACTGTTATGCAGAAGATCAAAAATGTATGGTGTTGTTAATACTACTGATGATACACCAATAATGAGTGTGATCAATGAAAAGTATAATAAAAAATTGATTGAGTTACAGGCACCTCAAAATGAACAATAATAAATATAAAATTAGTTACAAGGTTGAACTGTATGTGTTAAAATTTAAGTACTGAGAAATTGAAGTCAGACGATGAGAATCTCCAAGCTTTGTAAAACTGCCTCCACCAGAGTTCAAACAAGTGCTTAGATTTTTTTATGATTTAATATCTTTCAATGTTATTCCAAATATGTTAAATATAAGTGTGCCATTAAGGAAAAATCTGGGAACATGATGCAGAGTGGTACTGGAATACAGAATAAGGATACAACTTTGAAATTCTTAAATACTTAATGATAGAAGCACCTGCACAGAACATTTGATGTAAACAAGCCAGTCATTATTAAATAAACTTACAAGTCAGAAAGAAATTAGCACAATTATTATGACAGATTCTAAACAAACTGCCTATAGGTCAACAGTCTTTAATAACAGTGATAGAAAATGTGTGCTCAGACAGAAAGAGTACTGGCTACAGTATATATCATGAAACGTTCTATATTTTTCTGGATTTGGACCAGGTTATCAGGAAAATATTACTAGAGAATTATCATAAGACTTCAGTAAGCATATTGAAGACATTGTTTTCATATGAGAAAACTGAAGATTGCAAAGAATGTGACTGTAATTACAGAAATGTGACTTGACTGGGAGTTAAAAGCAAGTACATGACATGCACATAGCAGATAGTACATGACATGCACATAGCAGATGTGCTGGGCTCTTCATATTTATTTGCAGGAGCAATGAGGAGATCTTTGTGGAGGTGGCCTGGAAGAAAATAAATGAAATGAGTTTTATTAGTATATTTAGACTGCTCCTGAAATTTAAATGATTAAATAAGTGACTGGGAGAAGAGGGGTTGAAAAGAAGGCTGCTTAATCTTAACGTTAATAAGACATTTGTTACACACAGTGCTTATTGTTTAAGCTGATAAACTGCCAGTGCCAAATCAGTTAAGGAAAGAAATGTGGATAAGCATACATATATCTCACTCTCAACGTTAAATGCAGAGAACAATCTCATAATGTGTGACTTTGATCAGGCACAGAAAAAGATCGTAAGATGTGAGCAGGTGCATCTGCAAATGTTCAAAACTGAGCTGAGTGTGAAGTGTGTCACAGTACAAATGTGACAGAATTTATCTCTTGGTCACAGGAGTATATAGAGTAAGGCTGTAGCTAATTTATTTCAAAGTTTTCAAAGGTCAGAAAATTAACAAATATGAGTAAAGATGTAAGATATGCACTTAAATTTATATTTTCAAGGCAAAATATTCCAGACATGGCTCTTCCTGGTAATGGTCCACAGTATATAGTCTAGAAGTTTTTCAGAACAATGGGCCTTTCAACACATCACATCTAGTAATAAGTATGAAGGTGTAAAAAAAAATCTCATGAAATATAATATATTGGTACAATTGTTTAGAGGGAACAAAAGTGAAGGCATTACAGACATTAACAGCAGGAAACAGCTTTCAATCACAAGGTTGGTTTATTTTACAGAGTGTTAGACATTTTGTACAGGCTCAACATTTTTGCTTATTGCACTTACAGTACAAAGAAGCAACAAAGCTAATAAACATTTTACATGACATTTTATACAACAAATTTAAAAAGGAAAACATGGTTTCAAATCTTTATACGATTTTCAAAACATATAACACAAATTTAAATAATAAATGCAGGGGTAACATTACACTTGCACATAATACTATGTTATCAGAAGAAAACAGAAGTCTATAAAACATCTCTTGGGTACAATACTGGCATATTTTCACACTGAAATGTTATACAGTTTTCTGTCACCCAATAAAATATCAAAATTTAATGAAGAAAGTGATGTTGAATCCTGCAGATGTAAGCATGTATGTAAAGCTGACTGGATACATATATTTTATGATTGTCCACTTATACACAAGTATTGGAACAAAACTAAAGATTTTCTTAAAGCCTTGTGGTCAGAATATTTTTTTTCTAATTATTTTTAATGAATTAAGAAAATGAGAATAACATTACACAAGAAGATGTATAGAAATTGCAGTAACATAAGGAAAAAGACAAAAATAACAAGCAAATAATTAACTATGTACAAGGTGTCTACAAGACTGCTATTTTAGCAAGTTACACATTTAACAATTGATTTAAAAGTTAGTGTCCATTTGTTCAACACTCTTTGTAATTTTTTCCACGTGTTTACGGAATAAGTTATTCTAGTGGTTCTTTCCTTAATAGTTAAAATCTCCAAATGACATGTTTCAGATGCAATAATAAAAATTTCTTTCATAGCTGGTGAAGTAGAGGTCTTCCAATTGTTTATTACTTTTCTTGCAATTGTAAGCAAAGTCCAAAGAAGAGGGTAATCAACTTTTTAACACAAGTGGGGATTGGCACATTAAACAGAATTAATGATTTATTTAGATTAAAATTATCACTAAATAGAGCCTGCAAGAAATTATTATTCCAAAAAGGTTTAATGATACTACATTCATAAAACATGTTCTGCCAGTCAGCTTTAATGTCTAAACCACATCGCCAGCAAACAGTTTTTTTTTCTCATCAACTGTATTCTGTGAGGTGTGATGAAAGGTTTGTGCAGAAATTTCCAAGAAAATGGTTTCCATCTTAAAGATGTTGAGGATTGACTTGAGGAAGATAGCATCATCTTTTTCTCATTCACACTTGGATGATTTTTATTGACAGCTAGAAAATATTCCCAGTAATTATCATTGCAAAAATCCATGTTAATTTTTACAATTTTATAAATTTTAGAAAGGAAACCATTCTCTAACATTTTGATGAATTGATATTATCATATATTCTATAAATTTAGGCAACTCCTTATTAACTGAAGCTTGCATATAGGATAATTTATTTTCTAAGGCATATCTACAATTTTTAATAGTTAGCCAGGATTCAGAGCTTAAGTTAAATTAATTTAAAATGTCATCTAAAGATAAGATATTTTTGTTGTCCATTAACTGAAACCAAAACAATAGCTGTTTGTCTTTAAGAATGCTCATTGAGAATGTGCTAAAAGTAATTATATTATTCTGTGTATATGCTACGGGAAAAATGAAAAATATCCAAGCTGTGTATTCAGGAGCTCTAAAGACTACAATTTTGAAAGTAGAGATGGTTGCAGTAATATAAGAAGATTTGATTGATGGTTTTTGATGATGAGTGAGTATATAATATTTTAATAGCCAAAGAAAACTATTATAGAATTTATTATAACTGTTGAAATTTGGTCGATTATTCTTCAATAGAATATACTCCTGAATATCTTTCCATTTAGCAGAATCATTTTTGTTTGTCCATAAGATAATTGTTTTAACTATATTTGATATGGAGTATATTTCTATATCAGGAAAACATATTCTTCCGTTGGACCAATTACACTGATGGTGTTTGAGAGCGAGTCTCAGTTTACTAGGATACCAGAGGAATTTAAGCATTAGTGTATTGAAATCTCTTATATATTGGTTGGGAAAAGGGTAAGCTAAAGTTTGTAATATATAAAAGGTTTTAGGTAGTAGTATCATTTTTATAAGTAAAAATATCTCTTCAAATGAAAAAATACATTTATTTCATTTTGTTATAAGAACCTTAATATTTTGAAAAGTAATTTATATTAATAATGTCATTAATGTTTTAGATAAGATTACTCCTAGATAATTTATTTTATCATCATTAACTATATATTTAGTATATTCCTCTGAAATATTGGTGACGTGAATTTGTACATAAAATTTTAGTCTTACTTTCATTAAATTTTAGACCAGGAATAAGCAGAAATGTTTTAATAGCTTTAAAAAGATTAGTTAGGGAGTTTGTATTATCATTTAACGTTAGTAAGATATCATCAGCAACCAAAAGTATTTTCAAAGAAAGACGGAGTCCAAATTGAATTCCTTTAATTTCTGGATTAGCTCTAATAAAGTTTGCAAGAGGTTCCACAATTAAAGTAAACAATAACAGTGAAAGAGGTAATTTTCTTTAGCAAAACATTTAGTTCTATTTAATGTAATAGATAAATATGAAATTAACTTGGAGAATTCTTATCTACTGTGGACAATTTTAGCCATAAGAAGGAAAAACATCACAACAAAATTGAAAGCACCAAGTTCACGAAAACTGAAGAACTCTTTTAATCTCTATGAGAGACTGCCTCTGGAGTGACTACTATAAAAAAGTAGGATATTTCCAAAATTAATAACTGAAATTTAATGGACCAACATTTTATCTCTTATTGATGTTTAATTACAAAATTTAACCTCTATGAACTGAATGGTGTTTAAAGATAGAGATTACAAAACATAATCTCTCTGAAAGAGATTATTGAATCTTAAAAGATAATTTAATATCAAATGCTATTTGTTAATTTCTAATAAAATAAATTCAATTATTTTCTTTTTCTTTTTAGACATGTCTGCATATATTATAAATGGTTACAAATCAAATTGTTCTTTTTTTTATTTACCAATAGGACTTTATTATAATATATAATTGTGTTATTTGTTATTCATACAGATTTTAATAACAAAACTGAATTAAAAAAACAAAACAACAAAGAATCTCATGACATAGCCATAGAGTATTAACAGAGACCCAATTAGTTTACATTAATTTGCACTAATTTGACAGGGGTTTAGAAATAGTCCACTGCAGGATTAAAAAGAAAAAAATCCTTCATTTACTTTTTTGCTGACACATGGACATCAGATTCAGGAGAAGATGCTGTTCTGAAGAAACATAAGCAGCCAAAGACATCTGAAGCTCAAAATACTGACAGAAGAATAGTTTGATGCAACAGAAGATGTCTATTCAAAATTAATGTGTCAAAAAAGATTGTCTGAAATTCATAGATAATGGCATGGATACCTACACAAGTGTTAAAGTACAAAGAAGATTGTCTGCATGGATATTCATAGAGGTACCCAAGGGTCATTTGCTGCAGTGGGATGAATTGCAAGAAGAGTCACCTGAAGGAATTCTTAGCACATCAGCATCAGCTCTGCAAGACACTGAATCCCCAAATTTCTGAGGGTTGCAATATTACTCAGAAAGACAGTCAAATATGCAGATAGCTAATATGTTGAATTCTATAAATAAATACAGTAGCATTATCAGAAATGAAATGCAGTAACAGAAATGTCACCTTGCAAAAATGCTGCAGACAAATGGTGTCTTAATAAAGTGTTATACTGATGTTCTCTGCAGTTAAAACAAACAAATGTGTCATTACTTACATCAACTAACTTGCAGGATATTTAATGTTTCTCTAATGTGTTATTTATACAGGATCATTTAAAATATTTTAACCAAAAAGAAAGAAACACATTTTGCTTCTGAAAAGGGGATGCATGATACGTGCATATGTCTTTAAATAACTGTTGCCTTTAGTTATAGTCAGAAACAAGTATAGAAGTTAATTTCTGGTCTGGTCCTTTACACAGATGTATGGACTGAAAGTAAATCCGGTGGGGCTGATAGCATGACAACTCATGTCTCCTATTTAGCATACTTGAATATTAACTGTTACAAAAAGAACTGTAATTACAAATAATTTAGCTGTATTTAACCCATACTCCTGAAAAAGTGCAGGGAGAAAAAGTGGTTAGTAAAACTGCTACAAAATATTCCAGTATTGGATCTCAAAATCTTCATTAAATGCAGAATCCTTAGTCAATGCCAGAATTATTTGCTTTTTCTCATCCTACATTTTGCCACACAACACATGGGAAAAGCCTAATAAGTGTATGCTCTGCAAAGGATACACATGGAGTCAATTACAAAATATAACCATATATGATGGCAGTAAATTGTAGTTAAGAACATTGGTTTTCCCATGAAAAGAAAGGAAATGATTTACTGAAAATCTAGTTAGTCCTGCTGCATACTACATCCAGTAAACAGACCTGATGAAATCTATGGGTCCATGCCTCTCAACTGTAGAGATTTTGACAGAATGCCCAGATGTTTGCCTCGTATTTTTGTTCCATTTCTCACAAAATTGTGAGTTTCTGGAAAATCATTGGCAAATTTAGCATGTCCTGGAATTAATTTTAAATGAATGTCTTATTAGACCCATGCATATCTCTCAACCTCTTAACAGCAAGAAATCTGGATAAAGCCATCAATAATGGGGGGGGGGGGCCCAAAAAAAGGGTCACTTTTTAAAATGTCTGTCAGAATATGATGACAGACATTTGAGTTTCAGACTTCATACCCTTCAGAAAATTCATACTAATGCAGAACCTGTTACTACATTCATTTTCTAAGTTTGTAAGAGCAATCCTACTGCATCAGAACAAGAGAATATTTTTATCAACTGAAGTCTAATTAACAGATGACAACCTTTCTGCAAAGACCAAGAGCACTGTAAAAGCTAGCAAATAACAATTATCAGTCCTTGATTCATCTGTCTGCAACAATGTTGGTTCTGTGGTTATTAATTTGGTGGAACTCAAGGAATTTAAGGGGTACATTCTTTTACCACATGCAGGAGAAAGTGTTAGATGTAAATACTAAAAGGAATCACTAGTGTGATCCAGTGGGGACATATACACATTCATACTTACATGATGCAACACCATCCTCTCTCAAATGACTCGTACAATAGTACAAGAGTTGCTGTTATAATCATAGTCTTTGTTTTGCTTTTTCCTGCTAGTGCAGACCAATTACTGCTGTTAACTAAACTAGTTAAACATAAATGCACTGATTTATTTTTAATTTTCACTCCAAAGGTATAGGTCACTGTGTTCTGCTATACAATTTGTCTTGCAACATATTTCTTTATTTAAAACTAAATTAGTAACTTTCAGTGTATGTTTTTGGCTGTATGATCTGTTTTTCTGGGCTTTTATTTATGGATTGGGTTCTGAGTAAAAATAATTAATTTTTGATAATTTCACCTAAATGTTTAACAAAAAAAGGCATGGTGCCATTTGGTGTCCTCTCAGTAATATTTTATCTTGAGTTGATTTTACATTTTATGTGTATTAATTTGAATTATTGTTTATTAAAAATTAAAATTAATTTAATCCACCCATCCTAATGATTACTGACATGTTTCTTTTATAAGAAGTAAAACTGAATATATCTGTACTGTGTACATACTTTATCTTGTTTTTCCATTTCTGGATGCAAGAAGAGATTTTTTTCTATGCCCTTGCAACACATTGTGGGCTACTACAAGCATAGTCCAAACAGGGCCCACCATGTTTATACTGGGAGTGAGGGATACTATTAGAAGACAGGGCATTAAACAGCACTACTGGCTTCATTACAACTACTGCCATCATTCAGAACAGTTTGCAAAATTGTATGGATAGTCTCCCAGAGAGCGGTTAAACTGGCACTCAAAATTATGGATCAAGGTAGCTAAAGCTGAGTGTGTGACTCTCCAAGCATCTGGTAAGCAAGGAGGACAAGTTTTAGATAGTTTAAGGAGTGTCAGAAATGGGATATGCAGAGACTTGTATAGGAATGCTGAGAATCTGTAGAAACATGATGGGTGCAGAAAATATGAATACCAGATAGTTTTACTGAATGCCGGAATGATACCATGACGTTAAAGAGGAAGAACAAAAGAATGTTAGATTGATACATCTGGGGCTGACATCTAGTAAATAAAGCAATCACATCAGCAGTGCATGTAGAATACCAAAGGTGGTTTCACAGGAAAACAAGCTGCAAGTAGTTACTTACATGTTGAATCTGTGACTAATGGTCATTCTTTAACATGCACTTAAAATTAATTAATTCTTTAACACTGTTGTGGACTTCAAATAGTTTACTCGAGATTTTCATCCTCTTTCCTCTCTATTGTTAAATAATAGCATGAAATGAAAATGGTAACACCCTTACTAATGCAGCTATAAAATGGAAATTAAATATTAATATAGTGCAGAAAATGTTAACTCTTTTGCTGTGATAGTGATGTACATGTAAATAAAATTTGATTTTTATTTAAAGCGAACTATAAATTATACATTAAGAAATGCAGAAGAATGTTTGCTGGCAATGTCTCTATGTCTTGACTTTGTTGTTTTAGTTACCAAAATTGTGAAGCATGTAGCATCTTCCAAGTTGAAGTCTAAGACATCCAACCAATATAATATTTTAGTACTGTTGAAGGTCTGGAAATCCCACTCCTCTAGTTCAAATCATTTATATGTGATCCCAAATTCTCTCCTTGAAGTTGTTTGTAGTCCTACCTTCCTAAAAGTACCCCAACATACAGTAAATAGTGCATTTTGCTACCAGTGGATATCTGTCCTTCTCTCATGTATCTATTTTTGAACACTTATTAAATCTTTACTGTGTTATACTACAGAAGGCAATATCCATCACCTTCCATAAGTACCTTGTGGCAAAAATAATCAGCCCATGTTAGAAATTAGCCATTGTTGCTAGCTTTTCTGAAGACTCTAATAAACTACCCTTCTGGTATACCCATATGTCCAGGTGGGTGACAGCAGGATAACGACTTAAACGCAGACATTTACTCTTGGTAACCACTTTACTAAGTGAGCAGCATGGAAGTGTCATCAGTTGATATTCTAAATATATTTTGGCATCTGAGTGTCTTGAATTGCTACTCAGAGCACATAGATATATCTATACAAATATAAATATATATATATATATATATATATATATATATATATATATATATATATATATATACACACACACATATACATATATTGTTTTTAGTTGTAACTTTCAAGCAATGGTTTTCTCAGCAGGTGCAAATATAGATGTTTTATGCAGGCAAGAATGTATATACATTTAAAGGCAAAATTAAGGGACCTTTTACAAGGCAACAAGAGCAGCAGATACAGTGGTGAATTTCTTTTAGCCTTCAAGTCATAATTAGAGAAGGGGAGCAAACCTAACAAATAAAGCCGAGCAGAAAAGCAAATTAAAAGTTCACATTTTCTGAGGTCAACGTGAAGAATTTGCATTGATCCCTATACTAAAAGGTAAATCTATTCATCTGTTGTGGAAATGAATAAGTGCAATTGTTGCACGGATTACACTGATGTTCATAAAATGTGATCTGACTTCAATTTTATACATTTGCTCTTGGTTTTAATGTCTCAAGAAAGCCACAAATCAGTCAATAGTACAAAATACATGTTGATCCATTAAGAGGAATATTTCATTTGAGCAGTTCCTTGTGTTTTATCATTCATGGCTGCTTCAGTTTTTTAGCCTGTCATGGTGTTGGATTCCTTGTGTCATTTCTGCATGCTATATTATTGCAGTAATTTGGATTGCATGTATTTAGCTTGAAATCTTTTGAACTACTGCTGTTCTTTCTTTGCATTTTATTTATTTGCTTGTTTGTTTCTTTGTAACATTTAACTGGTAATAATTTGTATTATTTTGTAAACTTAGACTGAGTATATTTAGAGGAATATCTATTTTCTGTAGAAGACTTCAACGCAGTGTTATTTTCTCTATTTTGTGAAAGAAGAGCTGAATGAATGTTAGCTTGTATGAAGTTTCTATTTTCCCCCAAGTTTTCAGCTGTTGATTTGTTCATTCTATTTAGTGAATTACAAAGTAACTACTTTTAAAGTAAAAACCTAAAATAGTTTCTCTAAATGAGAAGTTTCTCACTAGCCCAGTCAGTTGGCAGCCACCTTTTCAAATGCCGAACATGGGACAACTTTAAGGAAATATACAATTTTCAAGAAAAAAAAAACACACACACACACAACCAGTGTGAAAAGGTTCAGTTTTCTGCCAAAATAAATGCTCAGTCTCGTATAATTTGTGTTGTTTTTATTATTAAAATGTTTTAGATATTGCATTATTGTTTATGCAATTATTACAGGAAACTTAGGCAACATTTTTTTTGTCTTAAAATCTGACATTTGCCATTTTCAATGTTATTTTTTTTCTTTTTTTATATGACTTTTCCATGCATAACGATGGACAGCTGGCACTGTCTTGATCAAATCTATACTGACATCTTGTTTCTGAAAGAATGCATTGTAGTTCTTTTGAGCAAAGGACTTAAGTCAGTCAGTAGAGGAACTCATTGTAGTGTGTGTGTGTGAGTGAGAGAGGCAGAGAAAGAGAGACATGGGCAATCCAGAATGTAGAAATTAATTTACTTTTTATTGTTTTAGGCTTATAATATGTAAAGACTGCTACTTAAAAGTAATAGATTTGAGGATGCTTTATTAAGATTTATGTAGGGAAACAAAGATTTTTTTAAATAAAATGGATAATTTCATATTAAAAGAGACATTGTATACTGGAAAAATAACGTGTGAAAAGAAAGAAAAGGCAGTTAATCAGATATGAAATGCAGTATAATATCGTTTGAATCACTGTATAAAATAGACATAATTCAGAAATGTATATAAAAAAATCCTTGTGTTAAATGTATATGTCTCGAATAGGCCACCTGATGATAAAAAAGATCCAAAAAGTGAAAAGATTTACAAAGGTAAATGAAGCAATTCATTATTTCAGTACTAAAAGTAGAGGTTTATAGTCCAAGTAAAAAAAAAATAAAAAATCAGACACCATAGATTTAGTAAATGCTGGAAACTACAGAGCTGTACTGTGATAAGTAAATACTTTGTTTTCCCCATGGCTGCTTTAGCTGCAGACTGATGCCCCTCTTCAGTCTCCCTTCATGTTCTCCTGTTTGGCATTACTTCCCTAGAACTGAAGGCCCACCAGTACTATTACTGCTACTGCCAGGGTGGGTGAGTTGCAAGTCAAGTTAGGAGGGAGATGGAAAGAAGATCAGGGTTGTCTGATCCCAGTACCGCATTGCTCATGCTCTCTTCCTTATTATTATTATTATCATGGACAGTTTGATATGCAGCCGGAATACATGGTCAGCAACTGCTGATGTTTGATACTCTCCACACCCAGTGCTCCATTCTTTCCCAGAACCATTTCATACTTGGGTATATTACAGACATGCCCCATTGCTGGATGAGACTGGTCTCTCCTGACAGGGTGAACTTTCACCACTGTGACTTTAAAATGTCCCATGGCCAGAGAGGACAACGGGCATACAGAGATCAACATATTATAAATGGCCATTCACTGACATAAAAAGGGGAAAAGCACTAACCTCTGATGCCCTGGAGTCACTCAAGTACATGGAATAGCAAGAGTCTTTTCCACCCCCATAGTG
The DNA here is from genome assembly GCF_019279795.1 of Protopterus annectens. Taxonomy (NCBI): domain Eukaryota; kingdom Metazoa; phylum Chordata; order Ceratodontiformes; family Protopteridae; genus Protopterus; species Protopterus annectens. Next base: position 177,063,675 of record NC_056734.1, read on the forward strand.
ACACAAAACCCTATTTCCTTGTCTTTATGCATTTCACGGTACAACTACATTGCAAGTTCTTACTCTCTCATTTCCACCAGAGAAGAGAGGAGAAGCATACCTTGCATCACATTCCCAGTACCTTCCCCAAACAGAAATAACTAGACATAGCCTCATCATTGCTCTCACTCTAGTGACCTCCACCTGTACCCAAGCTGCTACCAGAACCCAGGTAACCTGGGGCACAGTCAGAGCTTTATCCCTCTATTCTAACACAGCTGGCAGAAAATTAGTTTTAAATACAGATTTATAGTGGCAACTGGTTGACATATCTCTTGATTACAATTTAATTTCAGATGACAATAAAACAGTGCCACAACATTTAGGTTTACTTTAAGATAGTTTTCTATGAATTCTCAACAGCAAACAAGACTGGTATAACAGTTACTCTGTACCCTTCCTATATGTCAACGCATAGTAAGTAACTATAAATATTTATGAAGACGCAACTGACAAGATGTAAAACTAAACAGTTTAACTGGTCAAATGCTGCTTATGCACAACAATCCTGTCAAAGGATGTACCCTTGTTTATCTTTCTGCAAACATATCAAATTGGAACATACAATCTGTAATGTGCAGATCTGTATTTATTCTCATTTATAACATTGCTACTATCCTCATTTGTGTTGTTTAGCCACTGCTATCCATTTATCTTATGTACAATTAGTCATACATTTTTTTGCATGCTACGCATATCCTATATACCCCCAAAGTAATCACAAATATTTATGCACATATGAAGAGAAAGAGAGAGAGATTCATGCTGTGTGTAAACATCTGCCTTTGTTTAACTGTTGCTTATCATACCAGGACTTATATGAAAAATGTACATTATAGGCCAGAGCATTAGTCAGGTCCACATATTTAAAATAAACTATTCCCTTGCAAAAATTCTGCTGCTGTGTTTTTAAGGTCACTAATACAAATACTAGATCACTTTATTCTTCAACACAAAAATATATTTTCGATCTATATTCTATGAGGCAACAACTCAGTTACTAGCGGAAAACATTTACACTATATGAAAAAGCTGAAATAATAGGAAATCTAACTGCAGTTATACAAGTATTACATGCTATCTTAGAGCAGGGTTAAGTCCTTCTCATTAGGATATCTAACAGAGGATTCAGAATAATCTGGAATGAAAAAGTGGTTATTAGAGCAAGGATGTTTATTAATGATTACATCATCATTGGTCAATAACACAAATATGTGACATACAAAAAGAGTGAATCACAAAACATTGATAATGTCTCTCCCAATATAAGTAAACCCCAGCTACAAAACCCAAATAAAGCATCATCTGAATAGCACTACTATTAGGGAAAAGGTTTTTAGCAACATACTATGTAGGGTTAGTGGTATGTTTGACAAACATAAGTAAAAATAACAGAGGGAGCTTTTTTCTTCTTGAAAATTATGTGCCATATTACTTTTTAATAAAGAGACCAACAGTTGATGCAATATCTGATAGAAGTCATGTGGTTTGTTGAACTGACCTTTCAATGAGAATGAAATTGGCTGGTACATTCTATTGATTCCTTGCTTCACAGGAAGTTGTCTTTATTAAAAACTGCGATTATGAAACAATGGGCAGTAATGAATTCTCTCCATAAATTTACTGTTATGTAATCTTTGACATACTTCACTTAGATATTTGAGAGGTAGGGGGAAACAGTGCTTATCCCCTTGTAAAAATTATGTTCATAGGTTCATAGGTTTATACTAGGCTATCTGCCCTAAGGCATTTATAAGCCTAGCCCAAAGTTTTGTGGCTTACGCCACCCCTTATATGAAAAAATACTGTGCCCATTAGTTTGTTGTGCCTCTGTCCAGCAGTGACACAGAGATGATTCCCGGGGTAAACCTACGATCTCCCATCCACAGGTCAAGATTTCTCTTGAACAGAGCCAGCGAGGTGCTCTACCTCAAATGGACCGGGATTTTATTCCACAGCATAGGGAGTCTCTGAGTGATAAATCTATCCCTCCAGCACGTCCGATTTATATCCGTGCTAAGGTTTAAGTCGCTTGCTCTAGTGGTTTTGGTGGATTTGGATTTTTTGAGGTGGAGCATGTCCATTAATTCCGGGTTGGACATGGCCTTGTATGTCAGGCACATGTCACCTCTGAGCAGACTGAATAGAGCTGGAGTTTCTTCAATCTGGCAGCATATGACAGATTTTGGAGTCCCTTTATCCTTTTGGTGAGGAACTTTTGGGGTCTCTCCAATTGCTGCAGATGTCGGGTGAGATACATCCCGAATGGGGCATTGTACTCGATCATTGGTCTGATAAGTGAAGAGTACAGGGAACAATGACCTCACTAGATCTGGATGTGAATCCCTTCATGATCAGGTGGGCAATGTAGAAGGTCTTTCTAACCACTTTAGCAACGTGAGTGTCAAAAGAAAGGCCACTGTCAACCTGGGTCCCCAGGTCCCTGATAACCTCTTCTGTGCTTAGTGGATTGCCACCTATATGGTAGCTTGGGGTTACCTTGTTTTTCCCGAAGGGTATGACTATACATTTTTTGGCGTTTAACTTCAGGCCATGGCTCTGGCACCAGCTATCTGTTTCCGTGAGTCCCTTCTGAAGGATATCCGTGTCCGATGCACTTTCCACTATGGCGCCCAGTTTGCAGTCGTCTGCAAACTTTGTCAGCCAAAGTCCTCCCATGTTGGCCTGTACTTCTGAGAAGTAGATGCCGAACAATAGGGGGCCAAGGACTGAGCCCTGTGGGACACCACTTGTGACCGGCTTGGAGTCTGACATAGTGCCAGCAACTCTAACCTTGTGGGTTCTGTCCTTAAGCCAGTTTGCAACCCATCTTGTGACATATGGGTTTACATTTAAGCTGGTAAGTTTTTCTACAATACCCAAGTGGGGTATTGTGTCGAAAGCCTTTGCAAGGTCAAGGTAGGCTGTATGGACTGCCTTTCCTCATCAATGGCCTTGGTGACTGTTTCAAAGAAGTCGACCAAATTCAAAAGGCATGATCTGCCCTTGACGAAGCCAAACTGGGTCGGGTCCAATGTCTGCAAGTCCCCTATATCTTTGTTTATGAGCTCCATTATGATCCTCTCCATAGCTTTGCAGACTAGACTTGTTAAGCTTATGGGGCGGTAATTACTAGGGTCCGTAGAGGCACCGCCTTTGTGGAGTGGGACCACAGTTGCCGACGCCACTCCTTGGGCATGTATCCTGTGGTAAGGCTGAGATTAAACAGCTGCCTTATGTGGGTTTAATTCCTCATTTAGCTCATGTAGCACACAGCCGGGAACACCATCCGTCCCATTGATGCTGTGTTTTTAGCTTTAGAGAGAGCAGCTTTCACCTGCACATTTGAGATGTCTGGGAGGCTACACTCGCTGGGATAGTTATCTCTCCTTTAGGGGGGTGAGGGGGGTAAAGTTTGCACTGAACCTGTCTGCCAGTATGTTGGCAATGTCTGTGGGTTCAGTGATTTTTGTATCATTTTGGACTAATTCTGAGCATATCTGGGAGTTTCCACCCAGGTTCCTAACATAGCTGAAAAAGGCCTTATGATTGTCCTTTGAATCCATGGCAATTTTTCTCTCAAAATTGGCCTTAGTTGATTTTATGAGTGCTCGTGTTTTTTTACTAATAATGATCAGGGCTGACTTCCTTTTATGGATTTTGTTCTATCATGTAATAGCTTTCTCCTCTTATTGTAAAGTTTGTTAATGGCTGGGGTCCACCAGACTGGACGTTTGCCCTTTGTGGAAAGAGTCTTGGTTTTATTTGGGATTGCCTGATCCATGCAGTCCTGGAGGTGTTCATAGAAGGCATTTGTAAGGGCTTCCGCAGCTTGGGTTGTGGTTTCTACTGGCTCAGGGGCCTTGAAGGATACCACACCAGTCTTGAGTAGTGTGAAGTTTGCTTTAGAGAAGTTCTTCACTGTGGTCTTTTTTTTTGGGGTGGGGCGGGATGTGGATTTCCAGTGAGATTAGTTTATGATCAGATCTCACCAATGAGGGATATACTTCGGTGTGGAGCATTTTGTCCCCATGTTTGTGATAATGAGATCTAGTATATTTTCTCCTCTCATGGGAACAGTGACTAGCTGTTCCATGGCATTTGAATTTATGAACTCCAGGAACCGTTGGGCTAGAAAGTTAGGGCTTGAGTAATGTTCCCAGTCTATATTCGGGTAGTTGAAGTCACCCAATATGATGGTGTTTGGAGCTACATTTATACCCTCCAGTGTCTTCAGGAAGGCTGTGTGGGGTTCCTGAGTTTGAGAGGGTGGCCTGTAGCATGCTACAATTTGTAGAGCAGTTTTGCCTATGGTTAGTTGCACCTGGATGGTTTCCGAAGCTTCATGTGTTGCCACCAACCTGGAGGTGTGGGTATCCTTTATGAATATGGATACACCCCCTCCTTTTGTGGTGTGGTCTGGGTTTTGGGGCCGGAACGCATGATATGAGGTAAAGCCTAATAGTGCTGGGGTGCTCTCAGGAGCCTTGAACCAGGTTTCAGTTACAGCACAGACATCGATGTTCTCCATACTGAGAAGGGCCTAGAGTGCGTGCATTTTGAGATTTAGACTTCTGGCATTGAGCAGCATTACCCTCAGTTTCTTCCCATTTTTGTTTTCTAGGGTGGTAGGTTTAGAATTTGAGCCTTGCCTAAAAAAGGCACTATGGGGGTGGCAAGAGCCTTAGCCAATATCCGAATCCCAGGGTGACAGGTGCAAGCCATCCCTTGAAGCAGCGTGGCTTGTCAAGCATGTCATCCCAGGCAGACAGACACTGGATCCCCTTTGAATGACACCAGACATTAAGCCAATTGTTAAAGCTGATCATCTTGTCTCTATATTGTGGCATCATTCTTGGTGAAGGAAGGATACTGCTCAGGGTCAGGGTCATACCTGCCTGGGCTACATAATCAGAGAGCTCCTCTATGTCTCTTTTCATGTAGTCCAGGGAGGTACGTCTCAGGTCGTTCACACCAGCATGGACAATGACTGTGTCATATTTGTACTTGCCGTGGAGTGACCTGAGTGCTTGTGTTATGTGGCGGATTCTAGCGCCCGATAGGCAGCTTACTGTGACACCCTCCTTGTGCAGCCTGGTGAGTGGGACGTCAGTGTGTCTGATTATGGAGTCACCTATGACAAGTATGTTTGGTGTTGTATTTGGCCTTAAGGGCTGTGACTGCTTTGCACACTGATTTTGTGGTTTATGTGTTGCTTGTGGGGTGTCTTGAGGTAGCAGTTGTTTGGGTGTCTGCTTTGGAGGCCACCGCTGTTTAAGTAAATTTTTACTCAGAGCCTCCGAGTATGTCTTTGTGTGTTTATGTGTTTGATTCAGTGGTGTGGTAGCATTATGTGAGGCTGGTTTTGTGGTGTGTGTAGTTGCCTTCTCCTCCTGTCTGGTCTTGCCAGTCCTGAGTTGAGAGAGCTCAGCCTCCAGTTTGGCTAAATAGCTGCATCTCTCGCAAGTATTTGTGTTATGTGGGAGGAGGAGAGGGTTGTCTGTGTACATGAGGCAGTTATAACATTGCCTCAAGATTCCCAGATTCACCAGCTGGACAGGAGAGGAGATTGACAACTGACCTTTGGACATGCTAGAATAATATTGGGAATTCCTTAATAATTGAAAACAAGAGCCAGTGGGGAGTGAGGGTGTAGTGCTTTTAATTTTTAGTGCTGATTGTGTGTTATAGTGTTATTAGTGTGATAGTGTTATTGTGCTTGTTTTTTTTTTTTTTTTTGGGGGGGGGTGTTTTAATTCTGTCTTCAGAAAGTTTCAAATACAAAGAAGCCACAGCTGCCATGGAAAACAGAACTCAAACTAAAAGAAAACAAACATCAGCACATCCAACAGCAATGAAATGAATCAATCAACTAAGCAGGAACAGAAAATGCAAGCAAAATTTATTGAAGAAACAACAGTCAGTCAGTTGAGTGCTTTCATCTCCACAAATGAGACTATCAGAACTGGTACAATTCATAATACAACCACCTTATATACATAAACGCATTATTATTTAAAGCTAAAATATTTATTCTAAAATAGGGTCTGGAAGAGTAAAACTTATAAAAATATAGGAAGAAGGTACAATCAACTCAAATTATGTGGGGAAATAAATAGAGATATTAAAAAAATGCCTTAGAATTTGGCAGCCCTTAACCTCAACACAGGTTGTAATGACCCTCATTACTGTGATTCTGACAAAACATTTTGGATGTAACTGTTATAAAAGATAATGTTAACTCTAAATTCATCTCTAAAATTTATAGAAAGGATACCTTTTCCAACCCCTGCTTTCATTATGTTAGTGAATACCCCCTCATCAAAAAATAAATATAATTAAAGGTCAAATGGTAAGAGCAGCCCATGTGACTTAATGATTTAATGATTTAGAGAATGAAACAGAATTGATAAAAAAAAAGTTTTATGAAAAGGGATTACCCAATTTCTATTATTAATAGAACAGCAAGTGAAGTATTACATTGATGAGGCACAAAATACAAACCCTTGTTAGACGTGGATGGGTTGAATGTTAAATCCTTGCATTCTGACAGCTCTGTTACTATGAATTATATTATGGTGTTCTGTCTAAGTTTTAATTAATATTCTAAATATATACAGAACATTGTTAGAAAATACTGGAATATATTTTCAAGGATGCCTAACACTTTGGGTATTTTTAAGAACCTTCCTACTTTTACATTTAGGAGGGGCCCCAACTTAAAAAGCATCCTAGAGAAAGGGAGTAAGGTACCCACTATGATCTCCAACAAAGCTACATGTAAACTGGCAGTATATTGCACTCAGAAAGTTTATCTATTCCAGGAATTTATTTTATTTTTAAAGATAACAAGACATGTATACAAATGATTTAATGAGGTTTTGTCTTATGTATTTTGTTTATTATTGTGAATTTAATGGCATGGTTTTTATACAACATTTTACTTTTTATTTTTTGTAACATTGTTTCTTTAAATGTTTCCATTTGCTATTTAATATTTATTAGTGAGGCTCTCCCTTTTGATTGGTAGTAGGCTTAATCTGAATGTATTAATACCGGTTCTACTGTAAGAGAAGTTTAACGTCTGTAGAGGCAGTAAAGTAGCTGTGAAAGCGTTAATGTTTTTAATAAAATTACCTGATTTGGAACTGTTTTTCAACTGCCTCATTATTTTGGTTCACTCTTATGGTTATCTGGGACGGACTTTTGCTATTGAGTGAATCATTTATCCTTGGCGCTGCTTTTGTGGTGGTTTATATTTTATTTTGTTCTTGTGGCTACTTAGAGCAATGGCTGAAAGCAGTTCAATGATATTGAGCTTGCATATATTCCAACCATTAATGCAGTAGCATTTACAGGGAGGCTACCTGAATGTCTAAAGAGCCATAGTAATCCCCTATTGGAATGAAAGTTGAACTCAAAAACAGAAGGTCGGATACATCAGGCTTTGATTTTAGGCAGTTTTTGAATTACGTTCATACTACTGAGAATGATATATATAAATTGAAGCATCTACTAAACCAATGTTATCACTTAGAAGCGTGTCTTGAATATAGAGTGGTTTCCCGCGGCTTGAGGATCCTACAAATGCCCTCATATGGGGATAAGTATCCCCAGTTACTAGCCCGATGGCAAAAACTAAATCTAGAACTGAGTTTTAAATATTTATGTCTATTAATTGAGTTTTCAGTGCCAGAAGAAGCATTAATATTGGAAAGACTTGCTACAGTACAGCACAAAATGTACGAACTGTCTTCCCATGCTACAGTTGACGAGAGAATAAGTACATTGACAGAGTCAGCCATTCTGTTTGAAAGAAGACTGTTCCAGACCAAATTCAGGAAACTGGAAAGAGATAGGTCTGACTTTCCAGAAGGAGATGTGTTTGTTTGGCCTACAACTAACAACCTTGATCTGGTTTCCTCATCTGTTACTGACCCAGGCATGATCTTAGAAAGTCCTTCTGCTGCCTGTGGCTTGAATAAAGATGTCGGTATTAATTGTACACAAACAACAGATAATAGTTCAAAGAGTAGTAATGTACATATACTGTCCCATAGAGATATTGGAACTAGGAAGAAGGATAATGCACTACCAACAACAGAGGTCGCTGTGGTAGAAACACACAGTAATGAGGAAATGGCCCCAGCAATCTCGCCTTCCTGAAAATGTTGAAGACAAACAAAGGGATGCAGCAGATAATGAGCTAGTTGTTCAGGTCTTTCCCATAACTTTGATCAAGTGCAGAAATCAAGATGTATGTATGACAAGACAGTGGTCGCAAAGCAGAGGGAGAATAAAATGAAAGATGTAGCAGGAACTGAAAGAACCACGGACATTGAAGAAAATGTGGCAGAGCAAGGTAACTCATTATTTTGGAACATTTCTTCTAGACAACTCACAGACAGTGAGCGTTCATTATCAGAAAAAGGCTTATCATTTATACCCACTCAAGAAGTGGAGATAACTGATGCCATTAATGATTTAAAAATGTTCATTAGGAACACGATGTTGAAAATGCTTTTTAATAGTTTGAATGTTAACAATACTATTAACAGCTTTAAAAATACTAGTAAATTTCTTCCGGTGAATCATCCAGTTTTAGAGACTTTTTCTAAACTATGTGAAAATAATTTTCATGAAGTGTTTAATAAGAAAAGTAAGCAGAATAAAACAAATTTGAATGCTAATGAATGGATAGCTTTGAAGCAGTTACAGGGGGGTGAATCAATTATAATTAGGCCTGCCAATAAGAGAGGGCCAATAGTTGTAATGTACCATTGTTTTTTATTATGATTCTATGAATAATATGTTCAATAATGAGAAAGTTTATAAGAAAACTGGAAGAACTGAAATGGAGAGAATGATATTTAGAATTAATAGCACCTTATATGACTGTTTGTTATGCAGGGACATTAGTTATGATTTGTTTGAGTATTTTATTGTAAACACTCCTACAGTTCATGTCATTTACGGTCTGCCAAAGATACATAAAGACCCTTTCCATCCAACCTTTAGACCTATAGTGTCAGGTCGAGGTTGATGTACAGAGCCACTTTCAATATATGTTGAGAGATTATTGCGACCTGTAGTAACCAGAAATGTCTATATTTTGAGACACTCAAAGCATTTTTTTAAAAGATCTCTATAGATTTCTGCAAGGGAGGGCAGGAAATCAGGACACCCTGCATTTGGTAGCTCATAATGTCTGTTCATTGTTCACTATGATACCCAATGACACCAGGATAGATATGCTCAGGGAATATTTATTAAAACACAGTACACTTAGACATACTTTCATTGATTTAGTTTGTTTATTGATGGAAATGATTCCTGAAAACAATTAATACTGGTTCTGCTGTAAGAGAATTTAACGTCTGAAGAAGCATTAAAGTAACTGTGAAAGCGCTAATGTGTTTTTAATAAAATTACCGGATTTGGAACTGTTTTTCAACTGTCTCATTGTTTTGGTTCACTCATGTTTATCTGAGACAGACTTTTGCTATTAAGTGAATCATTTATCCTTGAAGTTGCTTTCGTGATGGATTATAAACTCTATAAAACATGTCAAGATGTTAAATCTAGATCCGTTTTTGGAACATGAAATAAAATATACATTCAATTAAATGGTATTGTGCTAGCATACATGTGGACAGACTTGTACATTTTAACAGGCAACTTCCCACAACATGAACTGCATTATATTTCAGACAAATGCAAGTGCTACACTACAAGCTCCATCACTCTGTCAAGCTGTAAATGGCATACAAATCATTTATTATGTCATGAATCCTCTATAACAAAGTAGCCTTCTTTCAATACCATGTGAAGAAAATGCAAGACACCAGGGCAGCTGTATCTACAGGAAACAACTGTTTCCTTCCTTTATCAGTGTTTCATTTTTAATTGCCCTCCTGCGTGACTATAAATATGAACAGCCACAATGTCAAGAGTAACTACTTTGTGTATTGTTGTAACAAGCTTGAGGTAACTCTACATATATGCAGCTGTTCCCTAATCTCAATGTTTGGCCCATACATTTCCAGAAAGGAAATATTACAAAATGTTTGAGCTGATTGTAAACAGTATCTTATCATCATTTTAGTCTGAGATATTTAACTCACCAGTCAAGTAACACCAGTAGTAAAATATACAAAGGAAAGTGCCAATGGGAAAAAATAAAAATACTCAGCAGAACAAGACTGATTCCCATATCTTTCTCTGACATACTGTCTGTCCCTGCAGAAGTCACATAAACATCCCTTGCATCCATCTGATCCCTTAGTATTTCTCAGAAGAATTTAAATATGACTAGCATATCCATATGTGTAAGTTCTGTGCCTGAAGACGTTCTAGCTTCCTGAAGTTAGAGTGACTTAATGTAAAGGAAAACTTGCTGCAGAAGAATAAAGCACAAAACAGTTTTCTGCTGATGTTTCTGCTGTAGTGTTGCCTTATCTTCACCTAACTTCATTAACAAAGGGCTATGATATTATTCATAATTGTTTGTCTCTACTGCACATGACTCTTCAAACAACAGAAAATGAAGTACAATGGAGTATAATGTCTTTGTTCATTCTAGAAATAATGTCTGTAATGCTAATATGTTCATGAGCAAGTTCATACGACCGAAATTCTAGCATTCTCATTAGCTGGGATGACTTTGTACATGGAATCCCCATACGAGTGATATTGGTCTGCACTTAGTACAGCTATGTGAGTTAACTGACCAAAACAGTGGATCTTTGAGGAAGAAGTCACTGTAGAAAGAAATGATATCATCTGTATTACTCATCAGTGAACCTGCATCTGCTCAGTCTTTTTCAACAGATGTCAGATTCCCCTTTGCAAGCAAATGTAGGCCTTGAACCAGAATTTAGTTATATCCATGTGTACTTTGTACCCATATAATAGCACTATATTCATTTCAGATTGGACCTTCTTATCAAGAAACAGTGCAGAAAACTGTGCCTTACTATTACTGTGACCTTTCCTTTAAAGGTAATTTGCTATGGTGAGTTTACTCATACAGCATTCACTGTTCTACGTGAGGAAGACTCAATACAACAGTAAGTCATAACATTATAGTGCAATCCAAAGCACAACTGCAGCAAAACCTATCTTAACTGTAGATTAGGCCTCCAGTTTATAATGTGCTGCAAATATGAAGACAGTAGTCCATGTTGCTGCTACTAAAATGTCTGGTCTGGAAACACTTCTCTAGTATGCTGCCAAAGTGACTATGGTCAAGGGGAAACATGCCTTAGCAGGCCCCTGAAGTATCCTCATGCATTTGTCATGTCAAATGGCAACACAAGGAGACAAATAAGGTTTTATTATGAACAGAAAGGTATTTTACCCTTAATAAATGTGTCAATGAATCCTTAGTGAAATTTCCTGACAGACTCTGACTTTTTTGATGGAGTGCTTCGGCTGCCTGTGCACCTCAAAGTACCTAACAAAAGAGTAAGTGTAGTTATACATAGTCATATTCCAAAGGATTTATGTAACTGAATCTTACAGTAATAGCTGAAATTGAAATACATAAAAGCAAGCCATTAAAATACATTCTATGTCTAATAATACTGCTACCCCTAGAACGAAACCGGAGTCTCAAGTACTTAAGCAGTTCAAATTCCATTTCCCTGCCTTATAACTCATATCAAAACTATTAGCTAGCCTGACTTATATTCTTTACATTAATCTGAAAGGTACATGGTGAATGTATCACATTAACTAAACACTAATAAGTGATCAAGTGATTTATCATACTGAACTAATTCTTCTACCCTAATTTTAAAGGTAAGTGCAACAAAATGATAAGACCACGGAAAGGAAAAGAACGGCTAAAATACATGTAAAACAATGAGCTGAAAGAGCAGTTCTGTGTTAATTGCATACATACTGGCAAGTTTATTTGTAAATAACACCAATAACATTTATATCACAGTATTAACTGAGGAAACATTGCACATAATACTTCTTTTCTTAACCCTCTTAAGAGGATATATTTTATGACACATAACTATAAACACAAAACTGTAACATTTCAATATACAAAGACTGAACTATGTACAAACAGCTTGTGTGCTGATCTCCATAAAAATGCCTGTCCACAAAATATGAAAAGTCAAACACAAGAAGTCGTAACAAACATCCATTAAACTGATTTGCACTTTGTCAGATTATGTGATTTCTACAGATGTCAAGCATCTCCCATAATTGGACTAATGAAGTTGTGGACACAGCTACTCAGGAGGTCCCGCCCCAAGCACCACTGCATCATACAGCAGTAATATGATGTCTGGCATACATTCCAAATGACCTAACAACATCAGGTGAGCACAGAAGTTTAGTGCCTTTCTACTCCATAGCAATTAATGTCCTAATAATGGCTGCTGTTTAAAAGAGCCATACTTTTTGCATTAAAGGCAGCATTAACACAGTCATACTTGACGATTTATTTTATAGCTACTGCACTTGGAACATTTAGGCTATTTGCACCTACTGCTCTACAGATAATGCACCTGGAGCCTTTGCATTACATCTGCTGCTCATTGTTGCTACTAGTTATTTTGAGATTAAATTAATCCTAATATTTAGCACCTGGACCTAGGCCACAGTGGTGCAGTGGTTAGTGTTGTTGTCTCAAAGCAAGAGGTTCCCCCTGTTCGATTCTCAGCTGGAGCGCCTTCTATGTGGAGTCTGCATGTCCTCCTCGCGGTCGAGTGACATCTAAAGACATGCAGGTAAGTGCATGTGTGAATGGGTGTGCCTTCTTTGAAGGTTGGGTGTTGGGCTGGCAACTCGGCACTGAAATATCCACTGCCAATCTTTAGCAGACCAGAGCTCCACTGTGGTGACCCCTAACCGGGAATAGCCGAAAGACTTTTATTTAGCACTTGGACCTAATTTTTGAATAATGCCGTTTTTGCATTGCTACTTTTACTGACTTACTCACTATTGCAAAAAAATGAAGCCAATGCAATTGGAACTGAAGAATTATTGGGAAAGAATATATCAATTAAATTTGCCTCTTAAACCAAACAAAAGAAGTACCACAGATGAAGGAAAATAGTCAGCTCAATGATAGAATTACACAGCTGGTTTAATAGTCAATTCATAGGCTGGTACTAGGCTATCAGCCCTAGGGCCTATACAAGCTTAGCCATAACAATTCCCTGGTTATTTCTTCCTACAGAATTTCCTATTTCCCATCCAATCATCAAGGTTCCTTTTAAAGAGGGTAAAAGAGGCACTCTCCTTGACATGTAGGGGCAGTCTATTCCAGAGTCTGGGGAGTCTCTGGGTCAGGAACCTATCCCTCCAGCATGTTTTGTTCATTCTGATAACAAGGTTTAGATCCCTGGAGAATGTCTCTCTGAGGTATTGGGATTTCTTTAAGCGTAGCATGTCCAACAGCTCTGGGTTTGACATGGCCTTGTATGTTAAGTAGAGATTATCTCTGAGTAGATGATATGCGACCAAGTATAGGTGGAGTTTTTTTAGATGGTCAGCATAGGGCATCTGCTTTAGGCCTGTGATTCTTTTAGTGAGGTATTTCGGTGGCCTTTCCAGTTGTTGCAGATGTCTTGAGAGGTACATACCAAATGGGGCATTGTATTCTTTAATGGGTCTAATGAGGGATGAGTACAGTGGGACAATGACCTCCTTTTTTCTGGATGAAAAGCCCTTAGTGATGAGGTGTGCCACATAGAAGGATTTTCTGACTGTTGTGGCGATGTGGTTATTGAAGGTGAGACCACTGTCCACCTGTGTCCCTAAGTCTCTCATCACACTTTCGGTGTTTAGTATACTGCCACCTATGTGGTAATTCACAGGTACATGTTTTTTCCAAAGGGGATAACTATGCATTTCTTGGCATTGAGCTTGAGCCCACGACTCTGTCAGCAAGCATCTGTTTCTGTAAGCAACACATAAATGTAATTCCACACACAGTGTTTTCGTCTACACTGCTAAGACTTCATCAGATGCAAACAATAAATGAACTATCTCATTATATAATCCATTAGCTTAATTATTCAAGTAATCCACCAATGAGAATACAGTCCATTGTCTCAATAAAGCATGTCATTGATCTTTGCATCCAGTGCTCTCTTCACTTCCTGCATGTAAGAATACTGCTCAGGATAAATGAAATCATATGGGAAGTATACAAGCAGCCCATCAATATTTAGCTATGATTTTCTATCCTCAGCCTCCAAGAACATAAACTCATCTGAGCCCCTTATAGATATCACATCTATTCTTACATGCAGGAATTGAAGAGAACACTGGATGCAAAGATCAATGACATGCTTTATTGAGACAATGGACTGTATTCTCATTGGTGGATTACTTGAATAATTAAATTAAACTAATGGATTATATAATGAGATGGTTCGTTTATTGTTTGCATCTGATGAAGTCTTAGCAACTTAGACCAAAACGCTGTGTGTGGAATTGGGCTTATGTGTTTGAATTGACTATTAAACCAGCTTTGGAATTCCATCATTGAGCCGACTATTTTCCTTCATCTGTGGTACTTATTTTGTTTGGTTTTGGAGTTGGTGGTGTTTTAGTGCCTGTTCCAGTGTTATTTTTTGCAAATTAGCCTCTTGTTCCTGATTGCTTTAGTATCGCTACATATTTGTCTCTTTTACTTTTCCTACTTAGGTTCATAAGTGTTTACTGGACTAATGACCAGAAGGGCCTTTTTAAGTTTAGCCATGCATCCCAAAGCTCTTCCAAGTTATGTTACCCTTGGTAAGTGTAAGTGGTGCTTGGGAGATGAACCATTTACAAGTTGCCTGTGTCCTTTAGAGACATAGATGCCAAATCAGGGATGAATTTCCTGTTCCCCATCCAACTGTCTGAGTTAAACCTGAATTGGGTTAGGGAAGAACTCTGCTTCAAATGGATGGGGAGCCTGTTCCAGAGACAGGGTAGTCTCTGGAATACTTGTATCTCCAGCAGATCCTATTTACATCACAGGGAAGGTTTAAGTCAATAGAATGGGTAATTCTGGTGTTGTTTGCTTTGTGGATACCCAGGAGATCCATCAGAGTGGGATTTGACAACGCCGTGAATGCCAGACTTAGATCTCCCATCAAAAGCTGCAGGAGACAGAATACAGGGATAGGGCTTTGAGGCAGTCTACATAGGATATTTTACTTACACCCTGCATTCTTTTAGTGAGGAACCTCTGTGGATCAGACCTCTCAACTGCCCTGAATTACTCGGTTTTACCGAGTTTTGGGGTCCAAATAATGGGGTACCACGATTCTCGAGTGGCACCCCTTCATTCCCAATTTTTTTCTTTTTTTAATTTTCTTTTGAGCTTTCGGAGCTGATGTCATGTGCGCAATGACATCAGCTCCATCAGCTTGTCAGAATTGAGCTCATTGAGTTCAAAGGCACACATTTCCAGCTGGCTGCGAGCGTGCTTGTAGGAAACTGCTTAATCAGCATGGACATGGAGTCTGTTAAGTTAAGGCTTCTCTGGTATGCTTGTAGGAAACTGCTTCAACATGGACATGGAGTATTTTAAGTTAAGGCTTCTCTCGCTGGCTTTTCGCTCATATTAAGTTAAGGTCATCACTGCTTCTAACTAAGTTCTGTGAACTCTGGATCAGGTACTTCTGTTCTGTGAACTATTTTGTGTTTGCTCGCTGCTTCTGTGCAGTGTGTATTCTCTTCTGTGCTGTGAGCTATTCTTTAAGGTTGCTGCTTCTGTTCTGTGTACTGTTGTGTTTGCTTAAGGTTGCTGCTTTCAGGATCGGATCAGCTACTTGTGTTTTTTAAGTTAAAGTCATTGCTGCTTGGGTCATATTACTTTTGCACTCACTGCGTACAGGATCGGATCAGCTACTTGTTTTGGTCATATTGAATTTTGCTTTTGCGATTGGATCAGATCAGCTATTTGTTTTGGTCATACATTGCTTTTGCAATCGCTGCTTACAGGATCGGATCAGCTACTTGTGTTTCTTAAGTTAAGGTCATTGCTTTTCTTTGAGCAAAGAAGGGTGTGTGTCTGTGTGTGTCTGTGTGTGTCTGTGTGTGTGTGTGTGTGTGTGTGTGTGTGTGTGTGTGTGTGTGTGTGTGTGTGTGTGTGTGTGTGTGTGTGTGCATCTGAAAGATAAATGGAGAGAGAGCATGACCAAGAGAAAGACCGAAACAATGCTGACTGCAACAGGCAGTCTACCAGCAACCGGCATGCATTTGTTAAACAACAAGAAGGATGTAATTAATGTCTGGCATTATTGACTTATGTTAATCTTTAGCAGAAAGTGAATCATTCCTTGTCAGACAGAGCAGCAGTACTATGTGGAAGGGAAGTAGGACGGGGGGTGCAGTACCTTGCATTCCATGTTTTTGATTTTTTTTTTCATTCATTTCTTCACAGTGAGTCATCAGAGGTATAGTCACTCAAGAAAGATAACTTTGTGTGTTTCTATGTATATATGTCTTGAGTTTTTCTGTAGGTGTGTGTCTGTAATTAACTAAATAATAACAGGCATTTAAATTTCAGACTTCATATTCTTCAGACAATAAATGGTAACACAAAACCTTTTATTCTAGCAGTTTTTTAAGTTTATAAGATCAGTATTTGAAATTTGCTCTTATTTTGGGGATGTATTCCCCCATTATTGGCTTTGTCCAGGTTTTTTGTGCTAAGAGGTTGAGAGCTATGGTGAGAAGTGAGAAATGAATACATGAAATGATGGCCATTTAAGTTTCAGTCTTGCTGTCTTACTGGGAACTGCTGATTTGGCATAGTGGTATGTTTCTCTGACTGTAGTGCAGGGGGTTCTTCTGGGTTCAAGACTTGGCAGTGAAATACATGGTAGTAACATTTTATTCTAGCAACTTTCTAAAATTATACAAGCAATGTTAAAATGTGTCCTTGGTTTTTCGCCTTTTGCCCCCCCCCCCAAAAAAAAAAAACCTGAAATTAAAAATAAGCAGGATAAGCTGTGTAGCACTGTCATTCTATATATATATATATATATATATATATATATATATATATATATATATATATATAAAGATAGATATATATATTATATTGTTTGTGTGTGAAAGAAGTAGACTTTTATGATGGAAATGTTCTGAATTAGGCAGTTTTGTCATTATTGGTTCATGCATTTTATTTCATTGCCTACTAGAAAAATGTTCAAATAATACATTTTTAAATGGCTCTAACTTAAGCCTAACCAGTGTGCTGTATTATACAAGGAATATAATTTAATAAAGTCAGGAAGGCATATTAAAGAATGCATGTATGTTTCTTGTTTTGTGTGCAAGCCAGGGGCCAATGATTTGAAAACCTCTGAAAGGTAATCTTTAGCCACCACTGGCCAGATTCATTTTCTTTGGATGTGGTGTGGGTTTCAATGCTGTTTCAATGAATGTGAGTTTCAAGGGCAGAGAAGTTTTAATGCCAAGCATATTTTTATTGCAAGACAGTGTTGCTTTGTTTAGTAAATATCTATTAGTGTTTGTGTGCATTGTGCTATGAAATGTAAAAATAAAATAAAATGATCATTGTAGAAGTAAAGCAATATGTACACATTATGCACAGATTAGTGTTTATGGTAAATGGGGCAAAATAGCCAAGTAATGGGACATTGGAATGGCTGCAGGGGAACTGTGGTGACATATTTTGGTTGTCTGTTCTTCAGTTTGCGTTTGAAAGTTGGTATCCCACAATTCCATTGAAGTGGGTGTGGTTACTTAATTATGTATGCAAATTTTATGTTAACCAGCGTACAGATTTGTACCTATTTTTCATGGGCCTTATCCAGATTTTTGATGTTTCCAGGTTGAGAGGTATGCTGTGGATATTCCAGTTGTTGGGTATGCCTGGTTAGTTACATACCAAAGGAGGCACTGTACTCAAAGAAAGGTCTGATGAATGCCAAATACAATGGAACAATGACTTCCTTGGACCTGGATGCCATACCTGTGTTTATAAGTTTCCCAACATAGAATGATCTCCTTGCTATTGTAGACATGTGATGGTCAAAGGCTAGATTACTGCCTGTGTGTCCATAAATCCCTCACTACTGGGTCAACTCTGAAGGGTGTGTTGTCAATATGATAGTTACCAGAGGATATGACTTCCTGAAGGATACTATTATGCATTTCTTGACATTTAATTTTAGTCCATGGCTCTGACACCAGTTGTTTGCCTGTGTCAGCCCTTCCTGAAGATCATTTGGGTCAGTGTGGGATTTAATGACAGCTCCTAATTTGCAAACGACTGCAAATTTAGTCAGCCAGACACCACTGACATTGGCCTTGACTTCAGAGAAGTAAATGCCAAAAAAGAGCAGGTCAAGGACCGATCCCTGAGGGACTCCACTTGTAACTGGCCTCTTTGTAGAGGTGAACTCCCCAGTTCTAACTTCCTGAGTCCTGTCTGAGCCAGTTGGCTATCCGCAGGGTGACATACGGGTTTGTGTCAAATGTCTTGGCCAGGTCAAGGTAGGCAGTGCGAACCATTTTGCCCTTATCCACTGCTTTGCTGACCTTCTCAAAGAAGTCCACCAGGTTGAGTTAGCATGACCTGCTCTTGACATAACCAAACTAGGTTGGGTCCAGTGTCTGGAGGTTTACTACATCACTACTGAACATTTACATAATTCTTTCCATGGCTTGACATATAAGACTAGTGAGACCTATGGGTCTGTATTTCCAGGGTCTGTAAATGGCCCACCTTTGAGCAGAGGAATGACCGTTGCTGTTCTCCATTCATGAGGCATGCATGCTGTTTAGTGGCTACAGTTAAATAGTAATTCCAGAGGCCCTGATAGGTCATGTTTCATGCTGTTTAGAAGGCATCCTGGGATACTGTCTGGGCCCACTGATGCAGTGTTATTGGTCTTAGGGAGAGCATTAAGGACCTGTCCCCTAGTGATAGTAGGGGTAGTTATACTTGATGATATTTCCTAAGGGAAGGTTGGGGGGGGAGGAGTAAAATTGGAGCTGAATTTATTAGGCAGGAGGTTTGCTACATCTTCTGCCTCAGTATAGGTGGTTCCATTTACAAAGAGCTCAGCACACAATTGTGTATTGCTTTTGAGGTTGCAGACATAGCTAAAGAGTGCTTTGTGATTGTCCTTAGCCTGGGAGGACAAACCTACCTCAAATTTGGCTTTGGTAGACTTTATTTGTCCTCTGAGTTGTTTGTTTAGTTTGATGAGAGTGCTTTTATCCTGCTGGGTGCTGCACCTCCATGATTTTCTTCCTCCTGTTATACAGCTGACTGATTTTGTGATTCCACCAGGGTGGCTTGTTTTTTTAGTTAGTTCTGTACTTTCTTCCTGGTGGGTACAGCTGCCTCTTTGCACCTATTAACATGCTTGTACAGGGTTCTGTGGACAGTTCTGCATAGGCGGCAGTGTTCTCAGGGTTTATGGAGGCTTGAAATTTTGCCAGGTTCTCACTTAATAGCAGGAGGTTAGCCTTACAATAGTTCCTAAATATTCCAGGTTTAGCTGGGGGTACAGGTTTTATTTTTACTTCAAAGGAGACCATTTTGTGGTCTGACCTTACGATGGAAGCCATTATAGTAGGGGGTGTGCAGCAGTCTTCCATATTAGTGAAGAACAGATCCAGTATGGTTGCACCCCCGGTTGGTGTATTGACTATCTGGTCCAGGGAGTTTGTGTTTACAAAATCCAGGAATCTCTGTACATGTACATTTGGTGTTGTATAGGTTTCCCAGTTAATAGTGTGGTAATTAAAGTCACCCATGAATATGGTATTGGATGGTTAGTGTTTCTAATAAGTTTAAATACTTGGTACGGGTTTTCTGGGTAATAGAGGGGAATCTATAGCTTGCAAGGAAGTGGTACTGGATTTTACCTATGGTGATGTGAACATGGATCAGCACAAGTGCATTGTCCTGTTTGGCCAGCCTTGAAGTATATGTATTTTTCATGTAATTAGAGACGCATCCACCTTTAGTCCCTGACTATGAAGTAGCTGGCCTAAATGTGTGGAAGTATTATAACCTTGCACTGTTGGTGTGCTCTCTGCGGCTTTAAACCATGTCTCAGTGACCACACAGACATCAGCATTCTGTAGGGTAAAGACAGCAAAGCATAACACAGACACATATATTATCAACACCTGTGCAAAGCACAACACAGACTTGTACATTATCAACATCTGTATTAAGCACAACATAGACTCGTACATTATCACAGAAAACGTCTCCTTCAACAACTAGTAAAGTAAATTAAAATGTGGGTCTACTCAATGACAGGAGTCTGAACAAAACAAAAAAGAAATCCCAAACTTGAGACCTTCTTGCAACTTAAACAAATTGCAGATATGGTTTCAAAGCAATGAAAAGTACAGTCTGTTTATCTGGGTTTAGCAACTATCATGTCTTCAGGCTTACTGGTAAATGCAGGTTAATATCAGTATTTGTCAAAGATAATATAATTTCAGGATACCTTCTTTGGGACATCAGATTTAAACTTTTAGCTGTTCAAATAAGACATATTAACTCTTCAAAGTTAACTATAGCACAGACTGTATATCCCCTATTGACCATGATAGTTTCTTTAATGCCTTAGCCAAAATCCCCCTTAATCTCAGCACCGTTATATTGGGAGACTTCAACTATTCCTCAATAAACTGGCAGGCCTATATCACTACCAGTCAGCATTCCCAATGCTTCCTTGACTTTAAAGATGCTAACTCCCTTGTATGAATCAGTAACCATCCTACTAGGGACTCAGGCATCCTTGATCTTGCGCTTTATAGACATACCTAGGAATTCAAGAAAGGGCCTAGCATGAGGTGTACATCTTGCATTAAAGGTCCCGCTCCCACAAGTTAATCTGTGATTCAGATACATGTCAGCCATGATGACGTAAGACCTCATTATCAGATAATTAGCATGTTTCTGAATCACAGTTACATCTGTGATGGGCATATAACTGCAGATCTGCACACTGCCATAGTAAACTGCTACTTGTGTAGGTATCGGCATTCCCCCCTTACAATCATTCTCTTACATATACAAGTACAAATTCACATACATACATACCACAATCCCTGAACCTGTCCCCCTGACTCATTTTCGCTCCCATGGTTCCCTCCTCACTCCAATCACCATAATAGTTTAAGAGCCTTTAAGGCACATTTATAAAATGTCTGGAGGCTAGTGTGTCCCAACACTACCCCCAAGCACCATAATAGTTTATGGCCATTAGAGCACATTTAAAGAATTCCTGGTGTTTACTGATTCCCCCCAACACTGACCCCTGTAGTGATAGCCGTCTCATGAAAGCACTTAAGTTCAAAGTGTCTTTGGTGGTTTGTGGCCTCCCCACACAGATCCCTGAACCAATGATGGTGTTCTAAAGGCACTTGAGTCACATGTATCCCATATTTTTTGTGTTTACCCAAACCCTGTAGTCCCCATACTGATGCCAGTGTCATGAAGGCATTTCACAGAAGCATTATCCCTGGTCTCTAGTGCCTTCACCTGCCACTGATCCCTATATTAAGGTCATTTTAGGTAGCTGAGCATGACCTTTTAACCATGTTAAATACCGTGTTGTGGTGGGGATGGCCATGCTGATCTACATTGTGGAGCAATTTCTTAAAGGTTCTTGGGGAAGAAAGCACATGGCTAATTACCATATCCCACTCCCCTGGACTGCCACATTACCATTCAGCATGGCCAAGGGGAAAGCATTACACAGTGCTGCACGTCTTCATGGCAGAGCACCTTGCAGTACCATATTCGGGTGACTGCTAAATATTTGAGGGGTACTGGGACATGTACATGGGGGTGTACCTGCTTCAGTACTTCAGTAATACCCCATTGTCTTTTCTTGCACATCTCAATTCACATATCAGTGACCCTTTCCATTAAAACTAGAGGTATTTCCTCTGTAAATACTTCAGCATAAATTCATAGGTAGGTACTAGGCTACTGGCCCTGGGGCCTATATAAGCCTAGCCAAAAAGGTACCCTGACTTTTGCCACCCAAGGAAATTATTTTCCTGTGCCCATATCAAGCAAAATGGAAAGAACTAAAAGGCACGCAAGGTGGACTCA
The DNA here is from genome assembly GCF_019279795.1 of Protopterus annectens. Lineage (NCBI taxonomy): Eukaryota > Metazoa > Chordata > Ceratodontiformes > Protopteridae > Protopterus > Protopterus annectens. Next base: position 177,085,801 of record NC_056734.1, read on the forward strand.
AGTGCATGGATCAAAAATGCTGTAGAAGTATCACAAAAACGATCCAGCACAACGGAATAAAAGTGCTTAAAACAATTTTATTGTGGCATATATAAATCAGCAATAAATCTGCAAACCGGTTTCGGCTATATATTCAGCCTTCCTCAGTGCAAAATAAAGGTGTAGAAAGCACATCCTGGTATCTCCTTATATATCAAGAATTTAAAGGTGTATGCATATATGCAATGTTGAATCTTTAAACTTGCGCTACCAGAGTTGTCCCAAAATAGAGAGTACTGTCAAGCAAAGCCACAGAAGTGATTCCCGGGGTGAATTTCCTATTTCCCATCCAATCATCAATATTTTTTTGAAGAGTGTTAATGAGAAGCTTTGTTTGATATAGATGGGTAGTTTGTTCCAGAGTATGGGAAGTCTCTGGGACAGGAATCTATCCCTCCAGAATGTTCTGTTTATTGTGGTGACAAGGTTTAGGTCCCTAGAGTGCGTAGCTTGGAGGGATTGGGATTTCTTTAAGAGGAGCATGTCCAGCAGTTCGAGGTTTGACATAGCTTTGTATATTAGGCAGATATCGCCTCTGAGTAAGCAATATGCAATGGAGTAAAGCTTGAGTTTTTTGAGACGATCTGCGTAGGGGATCAGTTTGAGGCCGGAAATCCTCTTTGTGAGGTATTTCTGCAGCCTTTCAGTTGATGTAGATGTCTTGTGAGGTAAATACCAAAAGGGGCATTGTACTCTATAATGGGTCTAATGAGTGATGAGAAGAGGGGAACAATTACCTCTTTTTTCCTGGATGAGAAATTTTTTGTGATGAGGTGTGCCACGTAGAAGGATTTCCTGACTACTGTGACGATGTGATTATCAAAGGAGAAACTACTCTCCACCTGTGTCCCAAAGTCTCATCACACTTTCGGTGTTAAGTAGACTACCACCTATGTGGTAGTTCATGGGTACAGAGTTTTTACCAAAAGGGATGACAATGCACTTTTTGGCACTGAGCTTGAGGCCATGGCTTTGACACCAGTCATCTGTCTCAGTGAGGCCCTTTTGTAGGATGTCCACATTGTTAGGAATTTCGATTATGGCTCTTAGTTTGCAGTCATCTGCGAACTTTTGTGGGATGTCCACATTGTTAGGAGTTTCGATTATGGCTCCTAGTTTGCAGTCATCTGTGAACTTCATTAGCCAAAGACCTTCTGTGTTAGCCTGTATTTCAGAGAAGTAGATACCAAACAGGAGAGGACAAAGGACTGAACCTTGTGGTACTTCACTTGTCACTGGTCTGAAGTCGGATTTGGAGTCTGCTACTTTCACAGTGTGGGTTTTGTCAGTGAGTCAGTTGGCAACCCATCTTTTGACATAGGGATTTATGCCTAGTTTAGTGAGTTTATCTATAATTCCAGAGTGAGGGATGGTGTTGAAATCCTTGGCGAGATCTAGATAGGCTGTGTGAACCACCTTACCCTTTTCTACAGCTTTGGTGACTGCTTTAAAGTCGTCTATCAGGTTTAGAAGACATGATCTGCATTTTACAAACCTGAACTGGGTGGGGTCCAGAGTTTGGAGCTTACCAATGTCTTTGTTTATAAGTTCCATGATGATACATTCCGTGGCCTTGCAGACCAGGCTCATCAGGTTAATGGGGAGGTAGTTCCTGGGGTCTGTGGTGGATCCCCCTTTGTGGAGTGGGATAACCGTCACTGTGCACCATTCAGTGGGCACAAAGCCTGAGGTGAGGCTATGATTGAACATGGTACTTAGGTGGGGTTCCAGTTCATTCAGTAGTTCATGTAGAACGCAGCCTGGGATGTTGTCAGGTCCCATGGATGCTGTGTTCTTGGCTTTGGAGAGTGTGTTTTTTTACCTGTGCAGCTTTAATTACAGGAATTTTGCATTCTTCTGGTATAGAGATGGGCTCTTTAGGGGGTGAGAGGGGTGTAAAGTTAGCACTGACCTAGCTGCCGGAATGTTGGCAATATCAATTGGTTCTGTATATTTAATGCCATTGTGCTGTAACTCAGTGCAAATCTGAGTGTTGCCATTGAGATTCTTGACAGATCTATAGAATGCTTTGTGGTTGTCTTTAGAAACAGTGCCAATTTTGTTTTCGTAACTAGCTTTGGAGGATTTTATGAGGGATCTCAGCTTCTTATTGAGGCTAACCAGGGAGTTCCTCCAATCATGGGATTTTACTCTTTTTTGCAGCAGTTTCTTTCTTCTGTTGTATAGTTTGTTTATGGCAGGGGACCACCAGATTGGCTTCCTTTTTCTGGAGGATAGCATCTTGGTTCTGTTAGGAATAGCATGATCCATGCACTCATGTAAGTGCTTATAAAGTGCATTTCTGCACGATTCAGCAGTTGTACCTCTATTGTCTGTCTGCAGGGTGTCATGAAGTTTGCCACTTCTGTCTTAAGAAGTGTGAAGTTGGCTTTGGAGAATTTTTTTACGGTGGTTTCCCTAATGGGGGGTGGGGTGGGATGTGGATGTCTAGGGTGATTAGCTTGTGGTCGGATCTGACCAATGAGGAATTGACCTCTGGTGTGGAACACCGGTCGCCCATGTTGGTAATGACCAGGTCTAGGATATTGCTGCCCCTGGAGGGGTCTGGATAAGTTTATCCAATGCGTTGGAATTTATGAATTCCACAAAACATTGAGCAAAAGAGTTGGTACACGAGTAGTTTTCCCAGTTAATGGTAGGGTAGTTGAAATCCCCCATTATTAGGCTGTTAGGTTGTACTCTAATATTTTCCAGTGTATCAAGAAATGAGGAGTGGGAATCCTGGGGCAAGGTGGGGGATCTTAGCAAGCTACAATTTGGATTGTGGTCTTGCCCAGAGTTAGTTGCACTTGGATAATCTCGGATGCATTATGCTGAGCAACTAGCCTGGAGGTGTGGATATCCTTAATGAATATGGACACGCCTCCATCTTTAGTGTCTCAGTCCAGGTTAGGTGGGCGAAAGGTGTGGTATGAAATATAGCCTGGTAATGCAGGGGTGCTCTCTGGAGCCTTGAACCAGGTCTCTGTCACTGCCCAGATGTCGATGTTCTCCATTTTAAGGAGTGCCTCAAGTGCGTGCATTTTGAGGTTTAGCCTTCTAGCATTGAGTAGCATTACCCTCAGATTTTGCTTGCTTGTACCTGTTACGGTGGTGAATTTGTCATTTGAACCTTGCCTAAAAAAGGAACTATATGGGTGGCAAGAGCCTTAGCCAGTATCCAGAATCCCAAGGGTGACAGTTGCAGGCTATCTTTAGCAAAGCATTGTGGTCTGTCGATCATGTCATCCCAGCAGACAGAGACTGGATCCCCATAAAATGACACCAGAAGCTTAGCCAATTGCTGAAGTCAATCATTTTGTCCTTGTAATGTGGTATCATTCTGGGTGATGGCAGGATGCTACTCAGGGCTAGGGTCATACCTGCTTGGGCTACAAGATCGGAGAGCTCCTCCAGGTCTCTTTTCATGTATTCCAGGGAGGTATGGCTCAGGTCATTCACACCAACATGGACAGTGACAGTCATATTTGTACTTTTTGTGGAGTGACCTGAGTGCGTGTGTTAGGTGGCGGATCCTGGCACCCAATAGGCAGCTGTCAGTAACTTTCTCCTTGTTTAGCCTAGTGAGTGGAACATCAGTGTGCCTCACTATAGAGTCACCTATGACTAGAGTGTTGGATAAGTTGTTATGCCTTAAGGGCTGTGGTTGGGCGGCACACTGAGTTTGTGGGCTATGTGTCATTTGGGTTGTGTCCATGAAAGTAAAGTAGTAAAGAACTTACATGCAGCATATATGGTCTTCTCAGAACAAACCTTCTTCAATTACTTTATGACCAAAACAAGTTTCTCAATAATACTTCTGTGATGAATCCCATTGTTAAACACACTGCTTACACTTCTGACTTCTACTCCCACTGCAGTAGTTGCACTGATAAGACAGTCCCTATCTGTACCAAATATAAGAAATTTAAAAATAACCCCCTATGGTAGAAGTATTGACAAATTCTACAACAAAAGAAAATACACCGTTTAATGCTCATAACAGACATCATTCTACTCACTGTTTGAGCACACTTAAGCAAACTAGCAAAGAGGCTTAAGGTATCATTAGGAAGCTCAAAAACACACATAAACTTAAAATAGTGCCAGAAAAAAATACAAATCTTTCTTTAATCATGTCAGAAAGTAAAGAACTAACATGCAGCAATTTTCATATGTAGCCCATGGTAATGTTGCCCACTCTAACCCAAAAGAAATAGCTAATATCCCAATTGAAAAATTTGATGAAAATATTACACCACCCACATTGTAATTTTCCAGCGACTCCACACTCCTAGCCAGTCTCTATAATTACTATAGAACAAGTCTGCTCAGCTCTCTGAAAAGCTAAGAACACCTCATCCACGGTCCCTGATACAACAGCAGGCTGCTTTATCAGCATCAGATATCATCTATCAGAAGCCCCAGTTAAGCTCTTTATAGGTTTCATAGGTACTTACTAGGCTATTGACATGTGACTTCAGAAGCCTCACCATGCATTACAATGAAGGTTTTAGCCCTTATATTTGAAGTACGAATTAAAATTCAACTCCATTAAAATAATGTTACGTTCTTTCTCTTCAGATGGTCGTGAATTATATTCTAACAGAGCCTTGAAATATGCTGCCCATGCATAGCCTAAGAGCTTGTTGTAATGCTTGTTGTACTTTGATGTAGAATTGTGATACAATGATGTAATCGAAATGAGGGATTACAAGGATCTGTCCATTAGACCGATGTATTTTTATTTACTGCTGATGTAGAACTGAAGCTTTCAGAGACTCAGACATGCAGACCCATAGTTAGATATTTCTTCAATCCTTCATTAATTCCCAATTGGGCTCCCTCCCTCAAATTTAAGTTGAGGATAAAAAAAAGAAGGAAAGAAGACAAAGATCCTTCTTTGTACTTGCTACATCTCAGTACCACGGACAGAACAATGAATGCTTCAGCCCTGACGTGAATGCAGATAGTATCAACATTCAGTGAATGCTTCAGCCCTGACGTGAACGCAGCTAGTATTGGCATTCATTTCTTAATACCTGTGCTGCATGTACCACACAAAGAGATCTAAAATATATGAGACCTGACCTAAATGCAGTACTGGCATTCAAAACCTGAATATCAGTTCTGTCGACTGTGTCTCTGACACCTTCCACTCAGGATGGCTGCACCAATTGCCCAGCACTAATTATGCCTCTTCATGTCTTTTAATAATCCCTGAGGTTTTCTCATATGAAGCATTGCATGGGAAGCCACTGGAATGCAGGAATCTATGTAACTTACTGCTCACAGAAATTTGCTTGCCATAAATGTGGAAAGAAAAGAAACTTGGATTATTCAGATAGCTTTGTCTTTAATCTTGCACTGTGGAGGAAAGCCATTCCACCAAGCCAAATACAGAGCTTCTCTAAAAGAATTTCACCACCGTTTGTAGTGACAAGTGTGACATTTTGTTGTTTATATTATACCCAGTTTATAGAAGAGGCAGTTGCATTTAAAATCTGCTGATGCAAAGCATTCTGACTTTACATCACTACTGAGAAGTCATCCAAATTAGAGAAAATGTGTATCTTTTTGTTTTCTAAAAGTATATTGGTCACTTTCTTATGCAAGTATAGATAACAAATCCATCAAGTTAGATATAATCTTCTTACAATATACGATAACACATTGTACAGCTTTGATACAAAAAATGTATTGTTTTTGTATTTTATTTTGTTGATATGAATGCCTCCCTATGAACCTATAAAAGTACTAGAAGTATGTCATTTAACTATAAATTATGTATGAACCTATAAAAGTACTAGAAGTATGTCATTTAACTATAAATTATGTTGCATCAAGCACAGTGAGCATATTAAGTATTATCTTGTTTCTTTGTAGGAGTTCCAAATGGCCATTCACAATTTCGTTTAATATAATAACAGTTAAACAAAGGCATACACTTTGTTATATTTACTGGTTGAATCATTTTCATATTATACCAGGTTTTTACAGCACATGAAGGATACTGTAGGAATAATAATATCTTCACCAAAAAGATAAGCATGGGCTACAAAGTGCAAACTTTTCTTTCAGTCCGTAATTTTTCACATTTTGTCTGCATCTTGCAGATCAACAAATATGTTTAATAACTGAAAATATTCTGAAGCAAAATATAACCTATTGCAAGTAAAACAGTCTGCTATCTTTGAGTATCCTACCTTTACATGTTCTTTCATCTGTATCAAGATGATAACCCCGGTTACATGAACAGAGTGGACCACTGGTTCTGTGGGTACAGTGGTGAGAACAGCCACCATTATTTGCTTCACAACTATTCACAATTTCCATTACAATTCCTGCAAAAAAATGAGAATAGGGAAATAAAATGAAGTTGGTTTGGTATTAATAGCAACAGATTAGCTGTTTAAGCTTACACAGAAGCAAACATTAATTCTGACCACGCACAAGTCAAAAAACTACTACTATGAAAAGCACTTTTCGGTTTCTCCCTTTCTTGTTGTCACAGATGAATTACTGTAATGTGCTATTTATTATGCTGTTACTTACTGTATATGATAATATTTGATAATAAATCTGACAGGCACATGCTATGACACTGATATACTTAGAGATCGCATGCATCCTGCATAAAGTACAGTTGTGTATGATATTACCAAAACAGTTGGTGTCCAACTTCTCGCTGTTGCAGTATTCTTTACTCTTAGGATAGCCTGCCAAAGAGAGCCAAATGTCTGAGCATTAGACCAAAGCCTTTACACCTTCCAGGTGTTTTATGTCGGACATATGTCCTAAGTGCAAGGCATAAAGTACATACGTAACATACAAGGGCCTAATCCTCAGAAATGAGGTGTGCAAGAAGAACCAGAGCAACCTCAGAAGAAAGCAACAACATGTAGATCCAGGAAAGGAAGATGAAGAATAAAAGGATGTAGGGAAGACTCCTCGGCCAGAAGGAAGGAACCATAATCTAACAGTGGGTAGAATGAAGGGACAGAATACTGCAACAGTGAGAATAGGGCATCTACTGTTATGGTAAGAGCTTACACAATTGTACTATGCCCTTCCATAGCACTGTTGCAGTATTTTTCACTCTTGGGAGAGTACAAAAGCAACTGGAAACTAAAGGAGAAGGAAGCCCCAGAACAGCCCTCCAAAAACCATGAAAGATGGCCCTGGCAAAACTGCCCCAGCTCTATAAATAACATCCACCTTGGAATGTTTGGTAAACGTGTGAACAGAAGACCAACTAGTAGCATCCAAAATGAATCTAGTATGCAGACCATTGAAAAAAGTCAGCAGAACAGGCCCTGGTAAAATGAGCACAAAGCGGAGAAGAAAGCTTCTTGCCATGAAAAGAACAAAAGGAAATGGCCTTAGAAATTCAGGAGAAGACAATTTGCTTAGACAACACCAAACAATTTCCTGATATGAAAGGAAACAAAAAGCTGTCCAGATTTTATGATATGTTCCGTCTTGCCTAGGTAATATCTGAGCTGCCTATATAAATCCAGGATGTGAAGAACCCTTTCATTAAGATTCTGTGGAGGAGATAAAAAAGAAGGAAGATGAATGGACTGGTTCAAGGACAAATCATTGACTACATTATGCATAAAGGAAGGATTGGTACGAACAAACACCCAGCCTTTGTGAAAATCCAAAAAAGTGTGGGGCTATCATGAGTCCTTGAAGTTTAGAGACCCTCTTGGCAGAAGTGAGAACCACTAACAATCCAGTTTTCCAAGTACAATGTTATAGAGAAGAAGAAAATGCAGGTCCGAAAGAGAATTGAGTCAATTTCGCAAGGAAAAAAATTAAGATCCCAAAGAGTAGCAGGAACAGGCTTTCTTGGAGGCTGAATATGAATATGACGAACACCTTTCAGAAATTGTCTGACTTCAAATCTAGAATCTAGAGGTGGATTCAGAGGCAGACAAATAGAAATGGCTGACAAATGAGCTTTAACAGATGAGTATGCCAAGCTGAGAAGAAGGAGCAGGCTGGGTGGTTCCCTGAAACACCAATTTCTGTAGAACCAAAGGAAAGTGCTAACCCTGATTTTTGAAACTTTTAGGTCATTTACCTTTAAGTGACTATTAGATTTTCCTCCAAGTAGATAACATTTGAACATCAAGACAGATAAATCATAGCTATCATAATTTCAGTCTCCAAATGTGGAGCTTTTTCTGGACCTCAGTTAAGGAATATCAGAGAGAGCTAGCCGTTCTCTGAAACAGAGAACCATAAAGGGTCTCTGTCAAGTTCATATCACACTTCTCTGAAAGTTTCTCATTCTTTGATTTACAAATCTTGACCAGTTCTGTTTCCAGAAATGAACATGCACCACAGTAGCATAGCATTTGTGAGAGAAGAGGGAAACTGCCTCAGGGTCGGTGTGATGGGGGTTGCAATTGGCCAATCCCGATTGCTCTTTAATGCATACTGGCTTTTAAAGTCAATATTGTCATACCTGAGCACTGTAGCTCTCCTTGTGTGGTCTAAACTGTAGCAGGCAGTTTCCTACAGTTTAAAAGTAAAAAAGTAAAATCTTTTTTAATTTTTTTAACTGAATCCTGAGAGCTATAGCACACTGTGCAAGTATAATTTATTTATTTTTTCAACTGAAACCTGAGAGCTGTAGCAGTCTGTGTGGAGTATAAACTGTATGTAGCAAGCAGTTTGCTACAGTTTAAAAGAAATAAAGATTTTTTTAACTAAAATGAGACAGAAAGAGGTGCAGGGCCAGGTTGCATAAATGGGACCTTATTAGTTTGGGCAAGGGTGGGGGGGTTGTCATGTATCTGGCAGTCATCTGATGGTGTGCCAATAGAAGGGATGGACTGAGTACCGTCTGTGGAAGTCAGCCAACTGGCACCCACACTAGTTCATGGTGACAGTACAAGGTGCTTTTTGAGCCAGCTATACTTCTGATGTACCCAAGCACACATAGAATAACAACATTACATTAGACTGTACACTTTCCACATGTTAACCTTTCAATGAAGCCCTAAGCAATACTAAAACTTGGATTAGGGCTCAACAGCTCTCATTCGTATTTGTTTGCTTTTTACAGTTTATGTGCTGCTTCTCTGTTTTTGGCCCATTTTTCAGTTTTTGCCATTCTCAGTGTATGCAACCACATGCCAAATACAATGTGCTGCTGTTTGTTGTTCTGAGACATTAGTAACCTCATCAGTGCATGGCATATTTCTGACTGTACAGTGCCTGGTGTCATATACTTTTCAGCATGGGTTACAGAGTTATAATGCATTCCCGCCTTCTGATTTCAAATCTAAGCTTCTTACTTTCTGTTCTTCTCTTTTTAAACATGATAAAAGTTTAAAACATCTTCAGTGTAACTATGTGCTCCAGAAGCCTTTAGGTATGCTCAAGTGAGCTCAGTCCAAAACATACAAAAATAAAAATGTCAGTTTACTAGCACACTGCTAAGTTTTACAACTGCTTTTTGTTCTTTCTCCTGTTATACCAGAGGTCAACTTGCTTGAGTCATCAGTGACATTAAGAACTGATTCATCTATCACATAATGCTTTTATCTACTTGCTACCCATTTGCAGTAACACAACCTTTAACATTAATTTCAAGTGTACAATCACAATTGTACACTTACTTTACATACCATGACATATGGTGTCTCCAGTACCATGCTCATACAATGTTTAAAATAAAATCCTTTGTAAAGTCATACTTATCCCTCTGTGACATTACTGAAGAGTTTATTAAACTTTTTCTTTAGTGGTGTCAATGGAGGCAGTACATATGGGTCCATAGACTTTAATAGTGGTGTCACAGTACATGCTAGTCCTTGAGTGATGTCAGTGAAGGATTCAGTTAAGTTATGTGGACAGACACTTAATAAAAAGTTTATGAAACTTTTGATTAAGAAACTGCCCTCGTAATTTTGTCAGACGGGGTGGAAAATACAGTACAGCCTTTAGTTACAAAGTGCCACAATGTATATTAAAAATGAAACTGTACACTTTAACTGAGGATATAGTGCATCCATTTGTAGGGAAAAAGAGAGGGAGGATGACGGAATGCAAGAGAGATAGTGAGAAACAGAGGTATCCAACATTTCCTGTACAGCACTGGAAAATGTTAACAATTTGTTTCTACTGTCTTCAATATACCGCACTGCTAGAGAATTCATATGAAATTTGGCACACTTTTTCATGTCAAAGTCCTAAGGCTCCATCTTTTACTGCGTAAAAAGGCAACCTGTAGAACTATCGGTACAAAGTTTCCCCACAGTATGAGACAGACAGTTCTGTGGTGTTCAAGGTTATGGAAGGGACTGGATATCAGGACTATGAAAAGCACATTAGTTGCCAGAGCTGATGTTACCTCAGAGAGAAAAAGGTCAAAAGTTTCATAATAGGATGTTTACTGATAAAATGGAGAATTCACCACTATCTTCTTAAAACAGATAATTAATGGTTAGACATTAAAGGTCAACGCACTAAAATAAAATGTTTAAGAGATCGTTACATACTCCTTTAAGAAAATGTGTGCCAAACTGACCCCGAGGTGTTTGTTTTATTGTTGCATTAGTAGAAATACTGGCAGAAATACTGGTATTCCATAAAACTATGTCAATAACTGAACAGTCTAGACCTGCAAAAAAACATATGACCAGTGCTAGTAACAAACAAAAGGTATCAGTTGTGGACATACTCACATGCAGTGAAAATCATTACATAGCTAGATTTTGTGCTAGTACAAGTAATACTGTTATACCTGTGAAACCCTGACCTCTGAAAAGTAAACTACAAATATTGTAAATGGGGTTGACAAATAATCTGCTGCAATAACTGAGTCTGCATTCTGTTATTTTGGCACTGCGAAATTAGTTAAGAGCAATGTCTTAATTAATGGCAGATTACTGCAAGGACTGCTTGAATCAGGCCATATGGTCACACCAATAAAGGGGTGGTATGTAAAAGGAAAACCTTTATTAATAAAGCAGTTGAAGTAGTATGCATTCATGGAGATAAGAAACAGTATTCCATTATTTAGCTTGAAATACAAACTGTATCTCATCACAGTGCTGTAGTAAATGACATAATAGCAAATACACATTTCCTCACTTTAATTTTCTAGATGCAATAGAAGGAATGTAGTCCTGGTAAATCTTCAGTGTGGGGAGGGCAAAAATTAAGTAAACAAGTCTACAAATTTACCTCTGTTGAACATGGAAAAGTGGGCTAGCAATCAACATACTCATTACAGTGCACAAGTCCAACATAATTAAGGGCATAGTGTTAGAAAACCCTAAAGGTACACATATTTTGCTAAGGCTACAAACAAAAGAATGTATATAATTTAAAGAGCTAGGTTTGCATATACCTATGACAGAACAGCATGAAGGAAGTCTCTTCTGTCCAGGTCTCCATCCAGCAGAAGGAAATTACTTACACAATAAAATATTGCAGCTTGAAAGCATTGCACAAAACTGAGCAAAGGTGACTATCAGAAATGAAGAGAAGGGATCCCACAATGAAAGCATGTATTCTAAGGAAATGAAGTTAGGAAGCATGAAAAGTACACAGCCTGAGCAGAATACTAAACTTTCTGTCAAGCTAAAACAGAATCTCAAAATATATAGAATCTAAAAGAGCAGGTGAGTGGAGAAAACTTTTACCAGCATAATGAAAAAGAAATGGACAGTATATAATCAGAAATCAAAACCCACTTCTGTCAGTGCAAGTCAGAAACATGAAATATAGGAAGATTGTTTCTTAACATGCTAACAGGCCTATTTACAATACATTAAATAGCTATTCTACCATTGTATAAATCAAATATACTAAGCATATCAAGACAGAGTGTTATTAATCAACTTAAATCTAATGACATTCTCTATAAATCTGATTTATAACCTTTGTGGCTACAATGTTTTTACAACACTGTTAACATTAGAGATTCGAGAATTCAGAATTATATAATTTTCCTGGTACGATTACTGACAAAGCCCCAAAAGCATCCCATTTGACATAAGAGTGAGTGGCTGATGGCACCTCATTCATCCCAGGAAAAAAGGAGGCTGCCTGATCCATAGTCCTGGTGACGTTTGGTGATGGTCAGGTGGATTGTATCAATACTACAGGATCAAAGTGCTGACAAGTAATGCTTCCTGACAGCTGGAACAGCTGCATGGGCGGAAACATGCATTTGATTATGGCATGGTACTGCAGTTCACGCTTTGTTGGCATGCCTAGTTCATAGGTACTTACTAGATTGTTGATATGAGATGATCTTAAATAGCCCAGCCTTGCATTCTCTTGATAGTTTTTTAGCCCTTATATTTTGTGTATCAAATAACTCAGAGATGACCTTAATAAGAATATTTGTTTATTTAACATTTGCTGACCGGGAAAGTCTGACTAGGAAAGAACCTATTTTCAGTGGAGGGCTGGAGAGAGATGCTCCAATAGCATGTCTTTTGAATGTGGGAGGAAACCAAAGTATCCAGAGGAAACCCACATGAATGCAGGGAGGACATGTAGACTCCGCACAGAAGGCATCCCAGCCGAGAATCAAACCAGAGAACCTCTTGCTGTGAGGCGACATTGTTAACCACTGCACCATTGTGCTGCGCAATATGCTTGGGTATTTACAGATTTCCCCTTTCCACGAGGAATCGTGGTCCTAAACCAGGGATGAATTTGCATTTATCCATCCACTCATCCACATCATTTGTCTACAGTAAATGAAGTACTTTGCTTTATGTGGAGTGGAGTGGAGTGAAAGACAGTTCTACTGAAGCTGTAATCTCTGTGATACAAATCTATGCCTTCAACATGTCCTATTTATTTTGCAAACAAGCTTGAGTTGGTGTTTATGATACTAATGGTGTTGAGAATCTGTAATAAGTGTGGCAGAATAAGGTCTGCATGCAAGGCAGCCTATATAATACTGGGAAGAGGGAGAAGACTTTGAGATGGTTTGCACAGTTTTTAAGATTTAGGACCTTGATGTTTTTAGTAAGAAAGCACTGTGATTACTCCAGTTGTGACAAGAGTTTGTACAGGTACATACCAAAAGATGCACTGTACTCAATGATTGGCCTAATGATCGCCAGGTTCAGTGGAACAATTATATCCCTGGATCCGGACGCAATACCTTTAAATATAAGATGCGCAATGAAACAGGACTTACTTACAACAGCAGATTTATATGATTTGGTATGGTATGGTATATGATATATGTATGACAGATTACTAAGCAACAGTTATTAGGTCTAATGGAAAAAATCCCCAGAGATCCACTGAGGATGATAGTGTAGCCAATGCCAGCATCTTCACATCGCCAACTTTGGTAGACAAATCCTCATTTCATGGGTTAGCCACAGTCTAGTATGGCAAGCTGAACACTTTGGCCAGGGAAAGAGGAGTATTTCAGTGGTGGAATATATGATCAGAGTGCCACTTTTTGAAAAACAGCATGAGAGAAAAATAAAGAATTACATAATCTGCTTGCTGTTACTTTTATATAAACTAACTATATAAATGACATGAATGCAGGCTGGGTGAAAAGCTGCACTTTGACATCAAGGTACTGGTGCTGTAATTACTTTTTTTTTTTTTTAACTATAAAAGTGTGTGTGTTCATACTTACAGGTGTAAGACTGATATTGCATTACAAAGTGTGCAAGCAGAAATTACTGCTATCGGTAAATGTTAAACCATGTATTGGCATGTATAAAAATGATATGCCACAATACATTGCTAGGTGAGCTATTAGAAGCCTGTACTATTCACATCTGCATTTGTATACCCCATTTACATTTACATGAACAGTCTTTTACATTCTGGATCTTACTTCCCTTGGCCTTCTTACACAGAATTTTCCAGTTAACATACATAAGCAAATAAATAACTCGATAAAATATCACACTATATGCACAGGAACTAAAACAGCTATGCAATACATTTCCTCGTGCATTATAGCATAGGTACTTCAACACTATAATGTTCTGCATTGTTTTGTTTATCAGTGTCATTATCCATGTAGCTTTATGTAACTTGCACTGCCTTGCTTATGTTGTACAAATTATAATCACTAGATGGCAGTAGACGGTAGTCTGAACTTCTCTCAACCTTTCCCCACAGCTCTTTTAACATTTATTATAGTGAGAATTTTGGCACTTTTACAGCTTGAATGCTGACTCTGACATGCTTCGGCTCATGATATTTGCAGCTAACAGTACTGTCTTAAACAGACAAACTTTTGGGTAACAGAATGATATTATGTCAGTACAGCAAAGGGAGGTGAAGACATGAGCTGTTAATGAAATGTGTTCCACAAGTCCATGCATGCTGTATGACCTTCCCAGTATATCATTTAAACAGACTGTGTACAGTACCTACTCCTAAAAAGTTACCAGCTCATGGTGGGCCCTTAAAATTAAATAAAAGTAAGTAAATAATCCCTAAATCCTCAGCAGCTATTATGATTATAAATGCAAATAATGAAATTTACTGTAAAAAGTTGACTTTTACTAGGCAAATACCAGCCCTGTAATGTAGTAATAAGAACTTGAAGAATAATTGCTATAAATATTGTTATAAATGTGGCATACTGTAATGAGCAGATAAAATCTCATACATAAATAATTTAAGCTGTTAAAAATTATCACCAGCCTCCTTTTGGTACAAAGGCTGTTGAATAACATTTTTAATTACTTTTTAATTGTAAACATTAACATTTTCATGATACTGTTTTTTACTTGCTAAAAAGATGTGACTTACAGGCAGAAAAACTAGTGAGTTATATAAATAATCATGAAAAAGAATGAAAAGTAACACCGCAGAGCATGCAAAATATATTGTTATGATTATTATTATTAAAATTAACTTTAACCTGGAACAGAATTTAAAGAAATCTCATTGCATAATGACTTCACTTGAAATGCAGCTACAGTTTTAAGCATTATAACAGATCAGCATTAAAAAAAATAAAAATAACTAACGCTGATTATTAATGTCCTTCTGTATTTTGTTTCATGAACACAGCATTATAAAACAAGAATACATGGTGGTGGTGGATGTGATAATACTTATCTCATATTGCTCCAGAAATGCAGAAATCACAAACAAAATTGCAAAGTTAGTACTGGGTTGAGTTTTTGTACCACCCTTAGTCCATACAGCCAACATGCAAATGTATATCATAACATCTTAACCAATGATAGTTATGTACTGTACGTATTCTATTACAGTTCATCAGAATGTACAAACAGCTTTTATACAATCAACACTAATTCTGTTGTACTGCCTACTCTGTATTTGACAACTGTACTGGGATGAAACATGTACTGCGGTGGTGGTGCTGCGGTAGCGTTGTCGCCTCACAGTAAGATGTTGTCCTGTTCGATTCTCAGCTAAAGAGTCTTCTGTGTGGAGACATGTGTGAATGAGTGTACCTTCGTTGAAGGTTGTGCATCAGAGCTGGCAACTCAGCATGTAAAAATCTGCTGCCAATCATTAGTGGACCGGAGTTCTGCTGTGGCGACCCCTAACCGGGAAAAGCCGAAAGACACAACAACAACAACTGGGATGAAACGTTTGTTGTGCTGCACTGCTTATTTATAGCCCCTGCTGATATGGGTCCTTCATGAATCAGTTTACTACCCCTACCAACAAATTTCAATAAAATAAAATCAATAAATACTGTAAATACTATATTATGTCCATTAACAGAATCAATAATATCACAAACCAAAGTATCAGCCATACTATGTCATGAGAGATTTGCATATTAAAACTTCTGCAAATGCATTCATTTGTATTTTTAATCATTCCTGCAGCTAACGGTCAGTAGATGTTT
Source organism: Protopterus annectens (assembly GCF_019279795.1). NCBI lineage: Eukaryota > Metazoa > Chordata > Ceratodontiformes > Protopteridae > Protopterus > Protopterus annectens. The sequence continues at coordinate 177,101,693 of NC_056734.1, forward strand.
GGCATATCCAGTAAACTTACAATAACTTCATTATATTATATGGATTCTGTCTTATTATTCAGAACAATGTTAAAGTTACAGCAGTTAATCAGCTTTCTTTGTTAAAATGTTAACCACATAATTTGCTTGAAATCCTACTGTGCCATCTATTAGGATGTAACTAAATATTTATACTCACTGTACCGTATTCTTGTACCATTTTCCATCATTTTGGTGCTGCTACCATTATTTTTCAGTGCTTTTAATATACCATGTTTTTAGTGCTCTTACCACTAGGTGTCAGTACAGCCATTGTTAACCAGAAAGCAACAGCTAAGAGTTTATTGTGAAACAAAGTCCACATGCTCACTTGCTCTTCCGAAGATAACTAGTGCATAAAACCAGCAGCTATATAATAACATAAATAAACCACAATTAAAGACTTAAAGAGACATTTCTAAAATAGCTGTAGTACCTCTTTCTTCAAATGCATTGAAGACAATGTAATATATTTTAATTTATGTCCTGCTTCCATTTTTACTAAAAACTGATTGCACAAACTAGAAGTCTATCAAGAATTAAGGAGTGAATTGTTCAAATAAAAAAAAAACTAAGAAAATCCAAGTTATTAAAATTCACTTTCTTAAATATTATCACAGATCTCTGTGAAGCAGTTCCTCTTATCTCAATTAGAAATAAAATGAATACCACTTACTATGCAAGAAGCTTAAGCTAATCAGTGATATGGATACATATCGCCCCTGGCTGTTAACCCCACTCAGCATTTTTTGGCTCAGTATACATTTTTTTGTTAGTGGTCCCCTTTCACCATTCCACTGGCTTGGCACCCCAGTACTCCATATCCATGCCAGGACTACCAGCTGAACTCTACCCCCCCCCACGCCGACTTGCTTTTGTACTGCTGAGGTTGTCTGTGGATCCAAAGGGTGTCCTGAGGGCTTGATCATCTATGTATCATCAAGGGGTTTCTTTTTTCATTGTATGCCCTATCCACACTCCACCCCCTTTGTGATAACTTGGTTACAATCGAGGGGCAGGAGTGCAATGAGGAAGTTAGAACAAATCCCCTTGCCTCTGTGACAGCTCAGCCAGATCCACCCCACCACCTCTTTGGACCATGCCTCCTCCCAGCAACATCCCAAGTCTTCACCAGGGATCATCACAGAGAGACTCCCATGTTTCTGTCTCTGTCTTCCTCCCAGCACAGGAATGGGCATCCCTCCCTGACACTCCACCAGCCACTCGAGCCACTCATCTATCCCAGATCACCTGGCTCATAGTCAGGGCTTTTTCCCTCTATGCCACACCTTAGAGTATAGATGCTTATTAGAGCTCTACAGAAATAGGGTCAACATTTCAGATATTCAACATAAACAAGAGAAAATGAATATTCCTATACTGGCTTTTCACCTTTTGCCCCCAAAAAATAAATTCTGAATGAATATTCCCAGATGATCAGTCATTATTTTATGTGGCAGTATGCTAGAAAACCTGAGACATTTATTATTTTCCTTTTCAGCTGTGGATTTTTCATACATCTTATAAACAATATCCCAATGATCAAGTATTGAAATTAAGACATTTAAGTTCACACTGAATCATTACTGTACAGTTTTAGAGAGTTTCTGCTTCAGAGGGTTACCAAGCAGAAGTACAAACTGTCACTACAAGCATACAAATTATATGTTGGACCACTAGTGGACACTCTTAGGGGTGCAGACAACCTTTGCTAATCCAGACGTAAACATTCCAATGGATATGAAGGAGCTGCACAATTTTGCTAAGTTCTCAGACTATAATATAAATCATGATAATACAAGGACAGTGACAGTAAATTATACTCTCTCAAAGAAAACAAAGGATATAACTATCTTTGGTGAGATAAAATATCAACTGCTTGGGGTTATCCTAATAAGTCAAAGGTTTGGTGACCTTTGATAACATAACAAGAAAGGTAACCTTGTTTATCAGTTAGTGGAAGTTAATTCCGAATTTCAAACAGAATATAAGCGCTTAAATTGTTTTCAGTCCCATTACTAATGTATATTTAAAAATACCTAGTTCATAGTTGGAAATAGACACATAAAAGAATTCATCAATTACTTTTATACTTTTTACTGGGAGGGAAGAAATGGAGTCTGTCGTGTGATGTATTCACACTCCCACCTTGACTTGGTGAGAGTTGGAGGTATCAGATTTGAAGACACACTTCATGACATTGCTCTATAAAATAGCTTGGGAATTATGTCAGGGGCTATTGGGCAAAATAAAAAAACAGTGCTAAAGCAGTTGTTGGGTTTTTACAAAAGGTTTAAAAAAAGTAAAATACAAAAAGGGAAAGCCTTTAAGAACAAAGGTTTGGAGGTGATAAACTGACTTGAAATGGACATTTAAAGAAGCAAAAGCAGAGAACTGGATACAAGATATGTTACCACTGAAACTTTGTGAAAGGTCGATTAGATTCAGATTGCAGACAGAAAGGGCATTGGGGGGAACATTTTGTCTCGTTTTTTGAAGCAGGTCTGTGAATATGAAAAGCTACTAAAAAGGCAAGGTCACAGGAGATGTTTAGGAAGATTCAGTAGGGAGGAAGAGGAAGCAATTAAAACAAGCTCTACAATGATGACATGGTCTCAGGTTTCTAAGGCTGACATTACAGAGTGAAGCAAATGATTACAACACATAAAAGAATGGAAATGAATGTTAAATAGGGTGGTAATCAATATTTATCATTTTTCAGAGGGGGCACAGAAGAAATAACTAAAATACAGATTGGTATGAGAAAGAGAAGTGGGACATCTTATAGTAGACAAAGTATGCAGCAGATACTATTAGTGCCTAGATATGCTAACAAATATAGAAGGTGCAAGTTTTTGTATGACAATGCCTCTAATTAGTTTTACACAATCATTTTCTGATAGCAATGCTTCCTTAACTATTTTTGTACACCTTCTTGCTTAAACAGGAAGTGCCATAATGTTAATTCTGGCTGCCAGGAATGTGATTTGGGTACACTAGAGGACTGGGTCATATCTTCTGAGAATTTACCATGTTTTAAGGAATTTAAGAAAAAAAATGGAAGATTTAATGAACTGGATCTGGGGTGAGAGACTAAAGCTAACTAAAAGAATATTTGAGTCCTCTTTTAACTGGTGAGACAGCAGCAAGAACACATAAATCTCTGCTGTATACTTTTATGTTAATCTTTAAAGGGTTTCAACCAAGAGATAGAAGAAAACAAGGTAATACTCAGAGTGTGTGAGGTAAAAACTATGATGCATGAGTAGGACATTACAGAGATTGAGACAGTAGAGAAGGGATCCAGTCAAAAGATCTTAGACAAATAGGATCCTTAGGATAAAAAAAAAAAACTGGCAGGAGGTGATCATAGTAGGCTGGAATAGGAGAGTTGTCAAGGAGTAGAGGCCTTTGGAAAAAATGTTAAACCAAGGCCCCAACTGACTGAATTAGTGTTAGCTAAGGTGAATGTAAACAATCCCATGGCACATACCAAAAAAAGAGTAGAGGAAGTTACCCAGTGCGCCCTGGCCAAATTTCCCCTAGTTGTATATGTGACATCCCCTCTCTGGGCCAGTAATCAAGGAGCTTGAATCCTCACCACTGACACTGGAGAGGGACATTCAGTTGGAACAAAAATAGATATACATGGTATTTCCAGATGTAACTCTCTGCATCAAGCACAATTTCCCTTAAGAGTACACAGTGAACACCCTCAGTCCAGGGTCTGGATTTCTGTCTCTCTCTCTCTAGGGCCCCATTGAGACTCCCCACTGGCACCGCTGTAGGGTTGATTCCTCTGTCGAGTGTCCAAGCCAAGTCCTCCAGCATCATCTCTGTGAAACCAGTGTTTCATGTCCCTGCTCCACGCAGCTGACAGACACTTTTGGAGATTTGATTTATACACACACACACACACACACACACACACACACACACACACACACACACACACATACACACATACATACACACACACACATACATACACACACACACACACACCTGGGAATGGCTGGCACAGATTTACTAACTATGCCCCTTTCTGAGCGGACTATAAGGTAGTTAGGGTCTCGAATGGTAAAAATGTCCAATGCTCATATGAGCGAAACCACACAAAAACGAACTTGCAATTGTGGGGGGCTATACCCCCCACACCCCCGCTAAATATATATTCCATCTCCGAGGTCACACTACAGTGAGGAAAGGGCAAATATTCCAATCATCACTGTACGATGACCCCAAAATAACAAGTTCATTCTTCTGCATTTTTGCTCATGTGAGCGTTCAACATTTTTACCATTCTATATGGTAATACAGACCCGGTAGTTTTACTGCCACCAGGCACTCCAAAGACAGCTACTCTAAGTCTGTTACAAGGGTACTCAATTATAATGAGTGAAATTAATATTTATACAAATTATAGTGTTTGACCAATACAGTAAGGCTTTCAGGAGTGGCTACAGAGTCACCAAATAGATATGAGTACTCTCAAAGATTAAAATACTCTCTAAAGGACTAGCCACAATGAAAAGTTTAATTATATTTAATAATAAATAATAAAAGAACATGAAAATATGGAATATTTATTTACAATAAACACCACAGTTTCAATCATGGGAAATATTAAAATAACACAGATGAATAGATCCATACAGATACTGAAAACAGTACTTAACTAATCTCACTATATTTTACTGACTGATCTAAAGAATTACTATTCCCTAGTCACTTACTTGAGCAAGACAAGATGAAATAGGTGAGGGGTCCTTCTTTATCAGGTTCCAAAAACGGACTGCTCTGAGACTTTAGGCTCAACTAGAATTAAATCATCATTTTTGTGATAGATTACAGAATGGCATCACACGTCTGGTCATTTGACTTCTAGTTCCCACACTACCCCCATTACTGGAAAGTGAACCAGAATCTCACACATATAAGTTACTATACACGCAGATAGAGCCTTGCTAAGATTTGCTGCAGCTTCTTAAAGTCATGAAACAATAAAACACTTCCACTCCTTCTACAGGAGCTAATAATCCATTTTCTTGCACAGACATTTCATCTCTGGCTGCAGTCAGAACTGTAAGATACAATCGTTATGGCCCAAATTAAGTAATTTAATTTCATACTATTTTTCAGAGTTAGCTGGAGCTGAGCTTAACCTCTTCTCTTCCAGTATCCTCTGTTACAATATTAATTTCAATAGTTATTATATAATCTGGCTAAAAAGTTTATTTCTTTTTCTGTCCAGCAGGACACACTGTTGGTGCATTTTAACACAAGCAGCTTTATAAATACATGTTTCAAAGCAAGCATCTGTACAAATCAGTTTGATATACAAATGACATATAAATCTTTACAAAACTCCAGCTAGCTATATTGGCATCTGTTACACATCCATTGTCCTACTTCTCCTGGCATAGCTGGCAATACCTCACATCACCACAGTATATATACCACCTCAGGTCTTCCCTGAAAAGAGGTGGCTAACCTACTTGGAATAACCTGGTCAATAAAAGGCTAAATAAAATAAAATATATCAGAGAACAGAGGTTGTTGGATAGTTTCACTAAAGCATACCAAAATGAGATACAGGGGAAGGCCTGAATTTGAGAGACTTTTGAGATGGTATGATGCTGTGAGCTTCACAGTGATGAAGAAACAGAAGTATGGCTGGCTCCAGCAATATACAGGCTGACAGCTGTACACAATGCTTTTAAAAGAGGGTGAAGCACTAGACATCAGATTGCCAACATCAACTAGATAACAGGTAAAGTAAGGGAGAACCAGAAAAATATTTACTTATTCCTTATTGACTTTGCTAAAGATTTTGACTGTGTGGACCAGAGGAAATGGTGACAAGCTTTTAAACAAATAGGGAAACCAGCTCAGCCTACTTGTTTCTTTTGGAATCTGTAAGTAGTTTGAAATGCAATAGTTACAATCAAATATGGAGTAACTGATCGATTCAGGATAGAGAAATGGGTGGACCATGCTATATTATTATCACCATACTCAAAAACTATAACTACGCTCCCCTAACCTACCCCCATTTCTACCCACACCACTTTTATTACTTTTATAGCCAAGGAGACTATACCCCCTTCTATTTCCGTCCAATCATAACCCATCTCCCTATCCTCCTACTATCCTCCTACTTCTGTGTCACTACCCCTAAATTATTAGTCAGCATCACTGCCCACTACTACCGCTATATATACGTGTATTACTCTTGCTACCTGTCTCACTGTCTGCATCCTAAGCAACTCTTATTACTAGGACTACATTAAAACCCAGTAGAACCATCTCCACCTCAACCTATCTTTATACTAAAACCACATTTAATCTAGAAATATCACAGCCTACCTGCAAATCACTACAGCTGCTAATGCACAGAACAATGTCATTGTAAGGATTAATAATCTTATCACTCATTGTTACTGCCCACATCACCTCATACCATCATAATATTAGCCCCAACCTAAAAATACAATCACCCAGCAACCCAAACCCCCCAACATATAGCACAACAATTCTAACTGCCTCACCAGTAACCTACAAACTTCCTCACATAGAATTGGCCCCATTCAAAATCCCCTAGTACAATACAAAAAACTGTATCTCCCTAAATTATCACCTATGCATGACTAAATACTTACAAGCCATTGTCCATACTGTATCACAACTGATAATCGGTGGTGATGTCCACCGAAATCCGGGCCCCACAATTAATCCCAATACCCCCTCATACCAAACAACATTTACTATAAATTTCCATAGAAATATAGGAGACTTGCTAATTCTTAACATCAACAACAGAAGCATACTCAACAGTATAGAGGAACTACATGCCACCCTGTCTCTATACTACCCTGACATAGTTCTCCTCATAGAGACCTGGCTCAGGCCACATATTAGCGACAATGAGTTACTTCTTCCCAGCTATAATCTACACAGGAGAGACAGAACATCCAAAAGGGGTGGTGGTATCACCATACTATACAAACGCAAGCTTACTATTGACAATATGAACATAAATTCCCCCAACATTCCTAAGACAGAGAGAAAGGGTGTGGGAAACCTTGGCGTCAAAACAAAACCAACTAAAATAGGCAAAAGAACCGTGAACTAAGAAACGAGTCCAAAAAACAAATAAGAATAGACAGGAAAAGCCACTACTCCAATATCTAGCCAAAACACAAAACAAGCCCACAAAATTTTTAGGCAGCCATCAATAAAGTACTCCAACCTGGGAAAACCAGTAACCCAGCCCCAAACACTTACACCTCCACTAGCAACAATGCTACTCAATTTAACGAATACTTTACCTTCTACATTCTAAGCCTGACTAATAACTGCTCTCCCACAACATATCTAAACCCCCAAACCTCAATAACTGACCAAAACTGCTGTTCCTTTCAACCAGTTAGAACACAATATATAAATATCTGACAAAGCTAAAACCCATTACCCTTGCAGCTGATAGATGCTCAGGGGAATACCTCAAAATCACATCCAAAGTCATCTCATACCCTGTCTCCATATTAATAAACAGGTCAATCTCAGAATAACATATTCCAACCCTCTGGAAAATCTCTCATATAATACCAATACACAAAGGAGGCTATTCAACTGAACTATCAAACTACCATCCAATTGCCATACTATTCCCCCTATCAAAAATCCTTGAGAGAGGCATACATTCCAAATACTAAACTATTTACTAACTAATAATCTCCTGGCTGAAACACAACATGGATTCTGCCCCAACCACAGTGCTACGACCACCCTTACAAGCTTCACCAATACCAAAAATCAACAGTGGAACAAAGGTAATCTGGTATCTGCTGTCTTTTTTGGATGGTTCCAAAGCATTCAATACAGTCTCTCATTCTGAACTACTAACTGTACTCTTTGAACTCAAACTACACAACTCCACACTATCATGTTTCAAAGATTATCTCTCAAACTATCAACGAACCATACAATGGCAAAACTCCATATCCCTCCTTCTCCCTGTAAACTTAGGTTTTCCATGGGGATCCATCCTTGGACCCCTTCTCCTCACCATATTCACCAACAACCTCCATAAAGCCACCCTCCATGCCAATCTGCTCCAATATGCAAATGATTTTACCCTAATCTGCTCTGCCTCCTCACTCCAACTACTACAACAAATCACCAAAGAATCCTTTACAGCAATAGAAAACTGGCTGAGTCACAACCAATACTCAACCAAAAAAACAATTAATGCTATTCCACTCCTCCAAAGTTACTGACCCAATCCCATTATTTAAAATAACCTCATCCAACAATACCCCATCACACCAGTCATACAAACTAAACTACTAGGAGTAATCATAGGTCACAACATGAAATTTGACAAACATATAACTCAAACCATAAAAGTTCACAAAAAACTAGGTACCCTCTACAGATGCAAAAATGACCTAACCTCCAATAGTAAAGTTACCATTGCAAGAATCCACCTCCTCTCCACACTACTCTATGCCTCCCAGTTCTAAGCAATTTGAACAAGGGTGACCTAAACAAATTAACTCTCAGCTACAAAAAATAGCAAAATTCACCACTAACTCATCCTACATATACCACCACTGCCAACCCCTCAAATAAGTACCCTGGCTAGAATTACCAAACCTGTTAACATTTAACCAACTTACAATAGTTCACCAAATCCTCTATCATCCCAAAAAGACACCAACCCTGCAAGGTCTACTACACAACTATACCAGCAACCATCCACTAAGCATGAGCAAAGCACTGGGTGAAATTTCTAGAAGTAAATATAGTTCTGGGGACTCCCCTTACTCTAGTGCTGTTGCAGAAACGTGTAATATGCTTCCTCTAGATATTCATACAGTGGACAGCAAACATCACTTAAAGAACCTTCTTAAGTCCTACTTATCCAACTCATGGATATGTTCCTGCTGTAGCCTTGGGTAAAATCCTTACTCCCGCCTCCTCTCATCCATCTCAAAGCCACCTCATAGACATCTGCTAGCCCCTCTTATATCAGATGGAATGCACATTAACATAATTTCTTCTGGAAACATTTATATTTTCTGTGTGTGACTATTGATGCATTTATTATATATCTAGGACTACTATATGCAGAGTCTTGAGTCTTTTTTTTATTTCTTACCTTATGTATAACTTTGAACAGTTACTACTGTGTGATGCAAATGTTACTGTTTTACATGCATTTTCGTTTCTTTTTTTTCGTACTACTATGTGGAGCTTTTCTCCCTGGGCCTCCACTAAAAACAGGCAGCTCTGCCCAGTTGGACTTCTCCCGGTAAACAAATGAAAATTAAATAAATGTGTAGTATTAGGATGGTTTGGATTTTTAATGTGTGCTTATTTTAATAAGTTTATATAGAAAGTTAATTAGTGGAGTAAATTTAATTTAATTATGTCATATGACATACCGGGCCTGTACAAAATAGATTACGTTGATGGCTACTATGTCCTGAAAAAGTCTTTATTATGGACAAAAGTGCTCAATGTGGTTTATTACTTTTGGTGTTAAAGTGTGCTTTATGGAGTTGGTTCCAGGCTTTTCCTTTTTATTTACTAGTTTCATATGGTGATTTGTGAAGTTACTGCTTATTATTTTTCACCAATATGTCAGCTGAAACATCTGGTCAAGCCAACAGCAATCTGTACCTATCTTTTGAGGATTGAACTACTTCCACTGGAAACCTCTCACTTTTGTTGCAACAGTTTACTCAGTGAATTTCTGATCTTCATAGAACTGTTTTTAAAAGCCAGGATTTAGGTACGGATTACATTAATGGTGGTTTCACATGGTCTGGCATTATACCAGTTCAGCATTTGCAAAGTAACCATACCAAAAGAGCTCCTACATCCAATGACAAAGTTTTTTCAACAGTGACCAATGGGCAGTAATCAGAGCAGTATCTCAGCAGCTTAGTTGCACCCTACAAGACTGGCTGAAATCCTTGGCTGAATGTTGTTTTGGTTTAGATAATTCTATACAATCTCTCAAAAGAGTGGATTTCCAAATAAAATCATTTAACAACTTATTTAAGTATCAGAAGTTGTAACTGGAAAATAAATACCTCTGGGAATGTATTCATGTCCAAAGAGTACCAAAGGGGGCTTGCCAAGTGGAAATATCCTACAGGACTGGTAAGAGATTAAGAGCTGCATAAATAATTTCTGGATACATTTAACAGATATGGGTGTGGGTTAATGGCTCTAGTGATCAAAGACAACAGAAAAATGGAAGGGCTGCTTAGCACTATCATAAAATTAGATAAAAGCATTAATTCCAATTTGATGTTTGCCTCAAAGAGTGATGAATATTTTGGGATTTTTCAAAAAACTGACTGGGTCATTTTGGAAGCCAAGAACAAAAGGACTAAAAAATTACTGAGAGATAGCAAAGAATATGAGCTTGACAGGGCTTATTTACCACCAATATGAAGGGAAAGTGACAGTTTTGATCATTTATCTGTGAACAGTGCCAAAGACAATGTTGGTGATTCTGTTCTTAGGAGTGAAGGCAATGATTATCAAGTGGATGACCCTTTAGGCATTCCCCCACTCAAGAGGTCTGAGCAAGAATCACAGGCAAGAGGGAACAAGACAACAACAGGAACAGACCCTCTACAATCATAGGTCAACCTACAAGCGGCAGAGTGGGAGAGGGATGAAAAGACAGGGCCCTTACAGACACTAGAGAATAATGTGATAGTGTTAAATAAATGTGGTGATTTCAAAATGTATAACTTCAGTGACACTACAATTACTAATGCATGGTCTGAACTTTTTGAAAAAGGGCTTAGTTTTGTACCAGCCAGAAAGGCTAAAATTGATGATGTACTTATCAATTTTAAACTGTTTGAAAGACAATTAAATCTATGCTTCTATTTCAGTCATGAGGACTCCTGTAGTGTTACATCCAACCACAATTGTAAAAAGCCTAGTACCTTTAACCCTTCTCCATGCATCCCATAATTTCTGTGTTTGAGAAGATTTGTGAAGTGGAGATTAGAAATATTGTCCACCGAAACAATGAAATGTGGTTTCTATACAATTTAATTAATGATGAGTGGACACTATTGAATAATGACATTAATAACAGGCATATTATAAACTTATGAACTGTGACAAAGGTGGTGGGATAGTTGTAATGAATCCTAACGATTGTATTAATAAAATGTTTAGTTTACTTTACGAGGACATGTACAAGGAAGTTTCTGATAACCATACCAATATAGCAAATAGGAAACTTGATATGGTTGGAAGAACTTTTAGCTAATGACCTTATTACTTACAGAGATTTTGAATTCCATTATATTGAGCATCCTAGAACTCCCACTATATTCGGAGTCCACAAGATCCACAAAAATGAAATAGACCCACACCTAAGGCCAATTGTGGACACAAGGGCATCCACGATGTTTACTATAACACAGTTTGATTTACATCTTAAAAGGGTGGGAGTGAGTATTGAATATTTATATAAAGATTTATGGGGATTTCTTGGGTAGAATTATGAAGACCTACATTCAGATGAATTAATTTTTGTGACTATAGACATGAAGGATCTTTATTCTGTTATTCCCCATGATTTAGACCTTGAATGGTTTTATGAATTTTTGTGCTTTAATTCTGAACTAAACCACGACAAGATTAAAACCCTGAAGTCTTTGATGAATTTGGTTTTAAGTAGCAATTTTATAAACTTTGAAGGCCAATTATTTCAACAGTGTCAGGGGGTAGCAATGGGGCAGCATGCTCCACCATTTTTGCAAATCTTGTTATGGCTCACTGGGATAATTAATTTGTCTTTTCTTCTGGATACAAAAACTGTTGGTCTCTGTATGCTTTTTAGATAACACTATTTTTCTTGGACTGATTTACTAGATAGGTTGAATATACAATTTTTTCAATATTCCACCACTTAAAATTAAAATTCACTATGAACTTTAGTTCTGATTATGTTAACTATTTGGATATTTTCTTATTTAAAAACAGAGTGAGAAAAAGTCTTGATTCTTCTAGTTTAATGAAACCTACTTATTCTAATACACTTTTACTCTTTAACAGTTGGCATCCTATGCATCAGAAGAGATCCTTAGTTAAAGGATGATGTGTAAGATTATCAAGGATGATTTCTCATAATAGTACATTTGAACAGGAAATTTCAAAATTGTGGCATATGTTCAAGAGGTGATGGTATCCTTCTGACTTCCTCAAAGGGATATTTCAGGAGGTTAGTAATACAAGGGACAATGGATGGTTTTGTCCTTTACTCAGGAAGGGAAACCAACTACAGAATAATTCCATTCGTTAAGAAGTAGAACCCTCATGGACTGAATATAACAGAGCCTGTGTCTTTTTCTTTAATTCTGATTTTTTTTTATATTAAAGCAGTTATTGAAAAAAATGGAACATTTTCAGCATCAACCATGAACATTTAAAGGTCTTGGGTATTGCCCCAAGGATTGTATATAAAAAGGATAGTTGTTTTTAAACAATGTTGGAGAGGGCTGGAACTATTAGGGAAGATGGGAAAATTATAAAATGTGGGTACAGTAAACAATGTAAGCATGTCATAGAAGGAACTTTGCTATATATTCAGGAATATGAGATTATTAAACTATGACAGAGGCAGTTACTCAAGTTCTGGGGTCATTTATGTAACCCAGTGCCAAATGTGACATTGCTTTTACATAGTAAGACAGTATATTTTAAAGCAAGAGTTTATCATCACCTTTATGACATTAAAAAGCAGGACAAACAATGCATTATTTAAACACATTAGTACCTACAAAACCCATAGATTTGGTTTTTATGTCATCGACCACAGCTTCTTGGGTACTAAGCCAGAGGATGACTTCTTACAATATAAGGAACTACAGTGGCAATTGAAGACCCCAGACTGAATTATATGGTCTCTATAGTGAGTGTATTAAAGCTAAAATTGGCCTATTTCTTTTGAACATTGATCAAGTTTTTTAATACTGCAAGTGTTTGTTATTTAATGTGTATAATTTTAACCACAAAATTTTAATATTAGGATGTTTGGAATTTTAATGTGTGGTCATATTAATTAATAATTTTTAGATAAGTTAGTCAGCTGAGTAAATTGAATTTAATTATATCATGTGACAGACATACTTGGTGTGTATACAATAGATTACTTTGATGGTTACTTTTTCCTGAAGAAGTCTTTATCATGGATGAAAACACTCCGCATGTTTTATTATTTTTGGTATTAAAGTGTGCTTTGTGGAGTTGGTTCCCAGCTTTTCTTTTTTTTATTTTTTAATTTACGGGTTTTGCAAGCTTAGATGAAATGAGTTTAGATAAATTGTATTTAAGATGAGTTTTAGAAGAAACGACATACATCTATATGTGTGTGTGTGTGTGTGTGTGTGTGTGTGTGTGTATATATATATATATATATATACACACAAACACACACACACATATATATATATATATGTGTGTATAAACATATACATATGTATACATGTATATAGAAATAACTGTGTGTATAAATATATATATATATATATATGAGTTCCGTTCAGAAGCTCGAAATACTGAAATCTCGAATTTCAGTATTTCGAGCCCAAGAAGCTGAATCCACATAATAGCAAAAGTTTAGAAGCACGCAATTCAAAACCTCGAATACTGGATGTTTTGAATTTCGCTTTTATAAAGTTCTGCTATGGTTATGTATTCAGGTAAGTGTGTGTGTGTGTTAAGGGGTTTGGGTAGGGGCTGTGTTGTGTGTCAGTGTGTGTTATTGCTGTGATGTGTGTGCGAAGAGAAAATAGCTTGTGTGGTGATGTTTTGTGTGTGTTTTTATGTAGTGCAACCTCAGAGTGAGAATATTTAAGTGCAGGGGTGCAGAGAGGCTTGCCCCCACTTTCATGTAGTAGAGTGACTGTGTGGTAGATGGTGTGTGTGTGTGTGTGTGTGTGTGTGTGTGTGTGTGTAGTAAAACCGTAAAATTCAAAACTTCCGGTATTCGAGGTTTTGAATTTTGCAGTTTTTAGTTTTCGTTGTTTTTGTGGATTCCACTTCTTGGGCTTGAGATACTGAAATCTGAGGTTTCAGTATTTTGAGCTTGTGAAGTGAATTCATATATATATATATATATATATATATATATATATACATATATATATATATATATATATATATATATATATACATATATATATATATATATATATATACACATATATATATATATATATATATATATATATACATACATACACACACACACACACACACACACACACACACACACACACACACACACTCACACTCACATTTATAAATACGAGTATAGGTTTAAACATTGAAATGTACAAGTTATCAAAACACAGGTGATCAATATCCGCATTTTGGAAAGTTTCTTATCAAAACTCCAACATATCAAAACAACATGAACATAGTTTCCTTTTTTGATTGGTTAATGAAAACTACACCACTAATTTTAGACAAACTTTAAATAGTGGAAGTGTTACAGAAAGGAGTTTTCGTAAGATAAGATGTTAGACTGGGATCACAGTTACGGCTGGCATACTTTAATAAAGATGGGCAGAAATAAAGTTCAATCAGATCCTCAATTGATTGGTTTGCATATAAAACAAAGGTATTAGAGCAAGTCACTACTGAAATTATCATTCCAGCCTAACCCACTCTTAGTTTCCTAAAAAAAAAAAAAAAAACAACTGAAACACAAACCTGCCTGCCATTTTAATTACTAAAACACTATCTGACAATGCTGCAAATGCATGATTTTTTTGGTTAATAATCAAAAATAAAATAGCAAATGTTACTCTGATAATATATTTAACAAGTATATAATACACATATGAATTATCTGAAATTTGCAACAGGAACCAATGAAATATAAAACTTTTCTACTGTTTCTACTTCCCCATAAATAAGTCTTATTAAAAGCAAAATATGATATATTAGATATGAGTTAATGTTTTAGGAGTACACAAGAGAATTTATTTTTGATTGGGGAATGATTGGTCATGGGATAACTGAAATCCGTATTTTGAAGAACTGCTTAATCAATTACTTTTTCTAAAGAAGTCACTGCACAAAACTTTATTAAGATGAAAGCACTAAACCACAGTTTTTGTTTTTATGCAAATAAAAGTTTTTGGTTTTTATGCAAGTAAAAGTTTTTGGTTTGTACTCATTGTTCATTTGTGAAGCTTATTTTATTTTATATAATCATATATATTCTCTAATACCTAATAGACAAACTCATGGAAGCCTTAATCTAAGGGAGTTAGTTACATATATCCTAGTAGAATATCTCAAAGAGAAAGTGCTCTCCTTTCATAGCAATAGGAAAGCATTTCCAATACCTGCCCAGCATGTGTATCCATCAAGTCATATAAAATTAAAGCATTAAAATAAGAAAAATCATGAAAGAAAAAAAAACTAAATAGGCAGCGGAATATGATGATCCATACAGTAAAAGTAATCCTTTCTAGTGGGCATTGCAGGCAACCAAACACAGAAGAGTGAAGCAATTGTGGTATGGATCATTGCAATCATGCAACAGCTTAAAATTGTGTCAGATGGATGTCCTGCAGTGACCAGTTCACTGATGATCTTTTCAGATAAAAGAATGTTGGAAAAAGGCAGAAGAGCACAAGAGTCAAGTGAGATATGTTGGTCTTTCCAATATAACAAGGTGACTTGAGATTACCTTATCTAAAGGGGGTATTGCAGAGCTGCACAGTTAAGGCTCCTATGCATAGCACAAGCAGAAAACTATAATGCAAAGTGGAAAAGGATAATGATGAAATGGGGGGAAGCTCAAGAAATAAGGAGAGAGACACATTTTGGATGCAGATCCTTAAAGAGGAAAACATCAACCATACAGAATATTATATTCATTAAGTAGCAGAAAGCATTCCAAGAACCAAGTCAGCATGGGAATGGAGAAAGGAGATTCCCCTGAAAGGGATGACTGCAAATAGGGTTACAGAGAATAGGCAGAATTTACTGGAGAAAATTGGCAAAGGAACCAATGTATCAGAAGCAAATAATTAGAGGGGGAAAGGTAATTGAATGGGAAAAGGCCAAGAATACATTTGGACTGCAGGGTAGAGAATGCCTTCCCTGTCAAGGACTGATATCAGAGTACAGGCAAAGAAAAATAGATAGTGGAATTCTAAGTGAAAGATTAGCACTGGCACAGTTTTAATTGAATCTAGAGCAGAAGCTGTTGTTAAAAAAGGCATAATTAGTACAGCATATAAAATACCGAATGATAAATAAAGGAATCAATCAGAGGAGGTCAGAAAAGATTGATAAGAAAAATTATATATGCAATTCACAAAGACATAATGGGAGGACATATATATGTCTCCCAAATAAGTAATAGGGTCCAGAAGATTTAGGATTTTTGCTTAGGAGTGACTGCAAATCTTGGAGAAGTGATGGGGAAGAAGGAGGTAATGGGGAACATATTTTTTGGGAGTGTCAGGAGTGGGCAGGCTTTAAGTATTCTCTATAGACTACTCTGTCACAAGTACTGAATGAGTAAATTGGTGTAACTAAGGAAATTATTATTTTTTTTTTTATCTGGGATACAGGATCTGTATTGTCTAGACATAGAAAGGCTTTGCTAAGTTTAATTCTGGTGGCTGCCAAAAAATTACTAGAAAATGGAAATCAAAAGCTAAACCAACCGTTTTTGAAGCAGTGAATATATTAACAGAGATAAAAGAACTGGAAGAGGGATCTTTAGAAAAGGGTAGGAGCAAATTGCATAGAAAAATGAGAACTTTGGGAGTAAGCTATGTATTGTTGTTTTGACTGTACAGATTAAATGTGATGTATAACATGTAACTGATATCAGTATGATTTTTCATTTGTATAAATGTATGATTGCCTATGTCATAAATGATAATTCAATAAAGATGATTACAAAAAAAAAGAAATGATGGGAAAAAAAACGTTTAAATGACTGAGAAACACTGCTTACGGCTGGGAAGCCAGCAGCAGATATTGCTATTTCTGGAGTATGAAGTGCACCATTTTCTTCTACAGGAAAAAAAAACTGCAGGAAAAAAACTCAGTCTTGAGCCTCTCAAATCCTAGAGCTGAAAATTCAGGTGGGGAGGCTTTGTGAGAAAATAGAAGACATTGAAATAAGCAGAGGAGAGGAAACATAAGACTGAATGGAGTCCCAGAAAGTATGGGAGATGCTGACCTTATTTCATACTTTAATGGGAAATAACTACCTGCAGCTAATGTACCCACTGATATGGGGAACGCAAGGAATACACAAACTGGGGAGAATGCTTAATCCACCACTGGCATGTAGTCAGCCTTGACAAGTAACCTGCAAATTACATTCTTATACAAGGCATGAATGGGTTTTAAACAATGCATGGTTCCTTCATGACATAAAAGTGGAAAGAGGTATCATCAGACTATTTCAGAAGAGCTTCAGTTTTTGAAAGACTGGCATATACTGAGGTGAGGAAGTAAATGCATGGTACAGCAATCAGCTCTCGCTGTGATAATGGGTGGCCAGAAGAGGACAGTCAGTTCACCAGAAGAAGCATGGGATCTTTTGAAGGTCATGAAGTCAGCTGAGTCATACAGTGGTTGCAGTCTTCAGCTAGGTAACAGAGGGGTGGAAGCACTTGACCAGATAACTTGACTTCTTATTTCAGAGGAGTCGAATTATATGGACCATTCATCAGATAATATAAAGACCAGGAAGGAGGATGGAGGTAAAGGATTAGAAGGTATAAATGGCATGAAATCACAGTAGCTAGAGACTTCAGGCAGTTGCAGACATCAAATGGTGTACTATTCTGTGCCAGTGCTTTGTACAAAGGCACAAATTCATACAGGAAATGCAATCCAGGGAAAGGACAGATGACCTAAAGCTGAAGAAAGACAATGGGTAAAAAGGTTACACTAAAATAAGATAAAAAGCAAACAGCAAACAGAAGGAACGCATATAAACCATTGTCTTCATTGTGCAGACTTATTTGACCTCTTTGAAGGAGGCACATATATGTGAATGGCCGCTTAAGAACATTCAAGTATTCCAGCTCAAGTTTCTGAAGATTCACTGACTTTTTCCTTTTTTTAAGGTCTTTAATGACACATCCAATTCTCTAAAACTAAACCCTACAAACCATAGACATGGCATGCTTCATCGTTTTATGAGTTCATTAGGCCATCATAATTAGTTAGTATGGTCATTCTCTGAGAAACAGTGTATAGAACGTGGTATCTTTAACTCATTAGGGTGATTGCAAATCATCCCAATCAACGATCAAGACAAAGAGTAAAAAGGTCACATAAAAACACAAAAAGCAATAAAAACAAGAAAACCCCAACTAAACCAGTGTCTTCACTGTGTAATACCTTAAACCTCCTTCGAATGAGGTCCATGGGATAAATGCAAATTACCCCTTAAGGACATTCATGACTTCTGACTCCAAGGCTTCTGAAGGCTCACCAACTTTTCACTTTTATTTTTTTTAAATGTCATTAATGATGCTTTCAGGCCTTTAAAGCCAAACCCCACTAGTTGTAGATATGTCATTTTTCCCTTTTTGAGGGCTTGTCAGTACAGCATATATGATTAGTTTAGCCTTTCTATGAAAAATCTGAAGAATATTTGAAGAAAGATTGAGTTTTACTAGATACAGAAATATAAGTAAAGAAGAGCACACACAAAGGCAATGGTCACAGCATGAATCAGCATGCAAAGGATGTCATATGAACAGAGGACAAAAGGAAAGAAGAACCAAACAGCAACATGAAAATGCATCAGTTACCCACTTTGGCCAAAAAGAGTCTTTTCACAATGTATTACTAGATAAATAAGGACCAAAAGCACCCTGTAGATAGAATACTCCATTTCATTATATATATTTCTCTGTGAAACATATGGCTATGGGATAAGGGTGATCTTTTTTAGTATGTTGATAAAAATCTTTAATAACCAATAGTGGCAATGGTGAAATGTGCATTTGAGGTATGATAATGGATATCATCTGCCTGAAGGTAAGCAATTTCTTCAGTCTGTTATTTAGGAATGTGTTGTTGCTATTTGATTCATAGACAGGCTTTGTGTAAGTCTATCACTAACCTGGGTAGAACAATTTGCTATAGAAAGTCTTCAACAATAATGCCCTGTTACACTTTAGTTTGCAGTCAGTCTATTTAGCAAGACTGGTACATTAAGGCTGCAAACACATTAGTTAAGCATGCCAGCCAGAACTAAATTGAGAGTGCAGTTATCTACATTATATGCACGCAAACACAATTCCATGTGTCTGCAATACTGTTACTGCAACTTACTTACAGTAAAAAAAAATCCAGGGGAAAAGCAGCACTTGATGATAACAATCTGGAGGTCAGCAACACGTTATATGAAGCTTGTGGTTATGGTACACTTAGTTTTGTGGCTTAGTCAGTTTACCAGACTGTTTTCTGATAAATGTGTTAACTAGTATATGAAGATTGTAATCACTAAGTAGCCAAATACTGTGACCAGAGTTTAACTAATTTCTTATGCATGTCTACATCAGAAAAGGAACACCGTCATTCTTAAATGTAAAAATCTCTGTACAGTACAGTATTATGTTATTAAGATAGTGAGGACTGACAGTTTAGCATTTCCAGACTCCACTGGTTGTTGGTTAAACATTTTTAGATTGGTGATATGCTAAGTATAAACTTCAGTCATTCTGTCAATTTGCTGTTAACATGTAAATCAGTAGAGCAGGATGTAGGGAGTGTTATATTAGCAAAAATAGCAACCTGGTACTGCTTGTTGTAATGTGGCACCCTGACTAATATTCAACATACCTATCGGTTATTTGTGGAGACATGAACAGGCTATGAGATTTCAGTTTAACAGCTTAGCTTATTAAATGCATTAGAATACAGATTTCTTGAAATGTTGATAATTTCAGTCAATGTGATATGCTGCTGACTTCACAGGTGACATTAGAAATGTGTGTTTGAAACTGAATAATTTGATTCATATCTGAAAGTGTGTAGTGATATGTACTTTTGAATACATGGTGGAAGGTGTGTAATCAACAACTACTGGAGAAAATGTGGGCTGTTATTAAACCAAAGAACAGTGGCAAGCTTTGTGTTCCTGTTACATCAGGCCTGCACGCTTGTAGTTTATTGGATATTTGGGTTTACAGGTAAGCTATTCACAATAGTGACTTTTGACAAATGTTCATTTCTATGGATTGAACAAGACTGCAAATATATTGCAGATAAGCCACTTGACAGAAGTGTATTATCATTTATCTCCTCATGTAAGGTTAACGGAGATCTGAGTTATTAAAACCTTCTGTGCGTGTGAACCAGCTCCATTCATTCTCCATATTTACTTTTCAATAAAGGGATTTCAGATGAATTTGTGTGCAGCAGAATCCTAATGTTAAAGTACAAGGTAAAATTCTGAACTGGATTTGACTGAGAAGGGCGTTGAATAAAGTAGATTTTTTGAAGTACAGAATGCATAAAGAAGGGTGAAAGTGGAGATTTATAAGTTGACAGGAAAGAATAGGAAGGTTTGTCCTGAAATGTGGGAAGTGGTTACAATTTCTGCAAATTTAAATTGGCTGTTAAGGCCTGGTTAGCAGGTATAGTTATAATGGAGTCACTCCAGGAAGAATAGATAGCTATCATTGTACATGAGAGAAGCAACGAGGAATTAGAAGGTAAATGAAGATAGATACATGTAAGGTTAGTTTAGAGTAAATATGGACAAGCAATGGAAACATTAAGGAGATGACATGATATAGGGTTTAGTTATACCTGAAGAGGAACAGAGCAAGGTGTTGAGATGATATGGTGATCTAAAAGTTGAGCAATTGCTCTTCTTGGTAGGGTATGGAGTCTTACAGCTAAAGGCTGAGAAAGTCAGCTACGTTTGGAGAGAAGGGATGGTGAATATAAAGAATTTGAGAACATGAAAGAATTTTGAAGCAGGTCAGGTGTATTCAAAAAGGAGGGAAAAACAAAGAAGGAATGGGAGAAAGTAGTGAGCAGGTACACTTGATGACAATTTTTATAAGTTGATTATAGGTTCATAGATTCATAAGTTTATACTAGGTAACAGCCTAACAACTCACCATGGTATTTACAAGCATAGCTGTGCAACCCAGCCCAGTTTTGTCTCCAAGTTCCTGGATGCCTATATGGTGGGATATGTTAGTAAAGAGGTAGCTAATTTACTTACTGTTGACCTCTGTCCATCCAGACTTGGGGGCCAGACCAGTGGTGAATCTATGATTTTCCATCCAATCATCAAGGTTTCTTTTGAATAGGATCAAGGATGAACTCTGCTTTACATAGATGAGGAGTTTATTCCATAGCATGAGGATCCTTTAAGACCAAAATTGGTCTCTCCAGCATGTTTTATTTATGTCACACAAAGTTCAGGTCTTTGGAGCTAGTGCTTCTGGTGCTGTTTGTTTTGTGGATGTGCAAGAGATCCATCAGAGCTGAATCTGATGATGCCTTATATCCTAGGCATAGATCGCTCTCAGTAGCAGGTAGAAGACTGAGTAGAGAGATAAGGCTTTAAGACAATCTATGTAGGAAACTGTATTCATACCCTGGATTCTACTGGTAAGGAATTTTTGAGAACATTCTAGCCGTTGCAAGTGCCTGGTTAGGTACATGTCAAAAGGGGCATTTTCAATGATGGATCTGATAAGGGCTAAACAGAGATGCAATACCCTTGTTTAAAAGTTGGGTGAGAGAATGATTTTCTTGCTATATTGGCTACATGTTGGTCAAAGGACAGATTACTGTCTACATATATTCTTAGAACTCTAACTATTGGGTCATCACTAGGGGTGTTCTATTGATGGCGTAATTAGCTTGGGTGGATGATTTCACAAAGAGCACTATAATGCGTTTCTTTGAAATGAGTTTTAATCCTTGGATTTGGCATCAGTCATTTGTTTGCAACAGAACCTCTTTAAGGATGCTGCTCTTATGTGGGGAATCTGTGATAGCTCCAAATTTACAGTCATCATAGGCAAGACCTTCCCTTAACAAACCCAAACTGGGATGGGTCCAATGTGTGTAGGTTGCCAATGTCTTTGCTAATCATTTGCATGATGATTCATTCCAAGCCTTTGCATATCAGACTTGTCAGAATGATTGGTCTGTAGTTCCTGGGGAGGGTTGATGTACTACTCTTATGAAGAGGGTTGACAGTTGCAGCCCTCCCTTCACCTGGAAAATAAGTTTTGAGGATGTAGTTAAAGGGTGCCTCAAGTGGACCTGCTAGGTCATGTTTTCGGCTATTTAAGAGGCAACTGGGGATATTGTCAGTGCCCATTAAAGATGTGTTTTGGCCTTAGTGAGTGCCACCAGGACCTGCTCCCTGTTGATAAGTGGAAGGGATGTGCTAGAAGGGATTTCACAGGGGGTAGTTGGGGGGGGGGGGTGAAATTGGAGCCAAATTTATCAGCCAATAGATTCGTTATGTCATCCTGGTCAGTGAAGCTTGTGCCATTTACCACCAGTTCTACATCATCCTACTGAGTGTTACCTCTGAAGTTCCTGACATAGCCAAAGAAGGACTTGTATTGTCCTTAGCTTGGGAAGCTATACTGACCTTATAATTGGCCTTGTTGGACTTTACTAGACCTCTTGGTTTCTTTTCTAGTTGAATCAGAGAGCTCTTGTCTCTATGAGAGTTATTCTTTCTGATTTTGATCATGACTTTTTTCTTTTGTAATATACCCTGTTAAGGTAAGGATTCCATCAGTGGGGTTTGTTTATAGTTTTACATCTAAACTTACTTCTGGTAGGTACGGTAGCCTCAATGCACCCATTTACATGTTTGTACTGAGGTTTTGTAAATAACCCTGCATAAGTAGCTGTGTTCGTAGGTTTTGGAGGAGCTGTGGATTTTGACAAACTGTTGCTTAACAGGATGTAGTTTTCTTTAGAATAGTTCCTAACTGTTACAGGATTAGTTGGGTTTTTGGGTTGATTTTTATTTTGAGGGAGATAGCTTTTTGGTCCAACCTTACCAATGAGGATGTGATATGGGGGTGGGGTGGGGGTCCAATGCTCTCCCATGTTGGTGAATACTAGATCTAATATATTTGATATTCTGCTAGAAGTGCACACTGTCTGTTCTAGGGTGTTTGCACTGATAAAGTCCAAGAAAAATTATGCCTGTGACTTAAAGGCAGTGTAGGTTTCCCAGTCTATAGAAAGTTAGTTAAAGTCTCCAGTGAATAGGGTATTTGGTTGGATGGTGAGTGTCTTTTGTAGTTCTAGTAAGAGTTGTGAGCTTCATGGATCATAGAGGGTGACCTTTAGCTGGCAAGGATATGGTAAGGAATCTAGACTATTGAGACTTGCATGTGTATGAACTCCAGGGCATCATCCTGTTCAATCAACCTGGTGTTGTAGTTATTGATAATGTAGTTTGAGACAGCTCCAGCTTTAGCCCCTGCATGTGGGTTCTTGATTTCAATATGCAAGACACTGTAGCCTTCCACTGCCAGAGTACTTTCTGCAGCTTTAAACCAGGTCTCAATGGCAGCACAGACGTCTGAACTCTCCAGACTAAGAAGAATGTGTATAGTATGGAGTTTCTTGTTTAGACACCAAGCACCAAACAGTAATACCTTAAAGCTGCTTTGAGTGTTTTTTTTTTTTTTTTTGCAATGTTGTTAGTTTTTTTATTTTGACATTGCCTAAAATTGGATCTAAGAGGGTGGATAAAGTTTTAACAGTTATCTGAAAGCCCAGGGGGGACTGGCAAAGCAATGTAGTCTGTTAACTTTGTCTTCCCATGCTGACAGATATTGGATTCCCCAGGAGTGACATTAGAAACTAAATCAGTTATTAAAATCAATAATTTTCTGTTCATACTATGGCATCATCCTTGGTGAAGGTAGAATGCAGCTAATGCAAGGCACAAACCTGTCTGTGACACACATTCAGAGAGATCCATAATGTCTCTTTTCATATAGTCCATTTAAGTAGGTCATCATTTGCACCCACATGAACTATGACAAAGACATATTGGTACCTGTAGTGCAGTGTCTTGAGTGAGTGTGTGATACTGTGGAAGCATACTCTAGATAAGTAGCTAACCATTATCTTTGCCTTGTCCTGCCTGGTGAGAGGGGCATCTGTGTATCAAACAATAGAATTCTCCAAGACAAGAGTACCAGGTAAAGTGTTTGCGTGCTTTATGGGCTTAGTTCTTGGGGAATCAGTGGATGCACACTTCTGTGTGGTGTTAGGTGCTGCTTCTGGTGTCTGCTTTAGAGGATATATGTTGTTGTTTGACAGCTTAGGAGGTCTTTGAGGTATGGAAAGGTTTCTTTTAAGTGCCTCAGCATAGATAGGATGTAGTGTGTATTCTTGACAACCTTGTTTGCAAGCAAGATTTTTGTCTCCAAAGAAGTTATGTATATGCATGTCTTGCATACTGTGTTAGTTTCTTTAAGGATTAAAAGGTTGTTGGAGTACATGCGTCCATTGCTGCATTGACTCAGGATGCCCATAACTACCAAGTTGGCCACAGAGACATTAGGAAATTGCAAATTCATGTCACCACGACCTTATTGGGTTTGGGATATTATGGGTTAGGGACTTAGTTTTAAGGGGGTCACCTGAGTGGTGTTCTAGGTTAAGGCTAAAAGTGAGACAGTGCTATGATCTGATATTAGTGCTGTTTGATGCATTAACTAGCTGCCCTAAATTTAGCACCCACACAGCCTTTTTGTGTTACTGGTTAAAGTACTAACTACTAGCTTTATATGTATGCTACTACACAGGGTACTGCTAACTGCCACTGCATAGTGAACAGCTCCACAAAAAAGAGCCTAATTTACTGCAGACAGAAAAAGCTGAAAACTTATGTTAATCTCAGGGGAGTAGAGTGGGTGACTTAGTTTTTCTGTTTAATGTTGCAATGGAGTACATGCACTGTTGCAGGCTATGGTTAAAAAGGTGGGTCCCCTAAAGAGGGTGGGGGGTTGGAGGAACCAAAAGTAGGTTCTGAGAAGGGATAAAACATATAAAGATCAAATATGGGCAGTTAGGAATATTAAAGCCATTGGGTTGATATATATATATGTATATGAAAATAAGACTGCCAAGTTGGATATTGTTATTTAAGGGTAAGCACTTCCAGTGGGGGAGGAGGACTGGAAATCCACACATCTAATGGGGGTGGGAACTGGAAATCCACAGCAGTAAATGGTGTAAGGAGAGTTAGTTGCATTATTTTCTCCAATAACAATGGAACATCATTCCTTTTAACTGATCTTAGCACAGGAGGAAAGGAGAAGAATGTAGAACATTATTTAAGATCTTTCTTTAGGGAACACAAGATGAATCTGCAAACTTGCAACTTGTAATAGCTCTAAAGTGAAGCAATGGTTACATTAGAAGCTGCAGTGCACACAATGGGGATGAAGAGAGATATACCCTTTTGCCATCCTTGCTTTAATGGAAAGTAGGTGGAGAATGGAATGGATTGGGGCTGAGGACAGGGTAGGTAGAAAAGGGACAAGTGGCAAAAATAGGTATGTCACCCAGGCACTAAAATCCCTTGCATTAGCTCTGCACAGTGCTGCTCAAGGCTGAGATTAGCAATCTTATGCAAAATATAAGGACATGCTCAAAGGGGGTATAAGTTCCAGCAGATAAACTCCAACCCTTGTTTGTTAACTTAACGTAAACATAGTCATATGACTCTGATATGTAGTTTTATATATTTATATATATATATATATATATATATATATATACATATATATATATATATATATACATATATATATATATATATATATATATATATATATAATCTAATGGACAGCCAGCAGAGAGAAGAAAGGGATAAATAAAGAAAAATAAACATGTTAATTAGCTGCCTCACTTGTTAATTTAAAGCAATTGTCTGCTTTCCTCCATGACAGACACAGAGAAGCAGACATTCTACTTAATGACATACCAGTATGAAAGCATATTATACAATGACATTCCAAAGGATCAGTAAATCCTAAAGATCACCCCAAAATAGAATAATCACCCCAAACCAGAAAAAAATTAACTGATCTCTCATAATAATGGCACCGGCTAGGAAAATCAGAGTCCTTGGGATAAGCTGAAGCAAATTACAAGTTATATAAAGACAGTATAACAATGTACTTCAGCCATAAGTAAACAAATAAAAGAATACTTCTGAAGCTTGGAATTTATAGTTTGCTTATTTATTCCCATTCAAATAAATGTGACACAGTGGAAATATTATAAAAAAATTAGTTCTGCACTGAATTAGCTTAAATTCTGTGAGCACAATCTTCTAATGCCCTTTTGTGTAAATAATTATTAATTATCAGACAGTTCTGTTTCCAGGAGATGGACTGTGGGCTGTTTCTATTTGAATCAGTAACTATACGGAGGCAGGTCTATGTAATTTACCATATACCATAGACAAAATCCCACCTCACCTGATCTTACATGATGCAAACTGTTTTATGCCTCTTCTAAGCACTCAACCAATGATTTGAATGCAGTAAGTAACATCCAAAGCAAAGGGTGAAAAGGTCTCTCACACACACACGCACACACACACCCAAACACCATTCAGCAAAAACTACAAGAAAAATCCATCAACACTAGCGCTTTCACTGTGTGATAGCTAAAACCTCCTATAATGGAAGCCCATGGAATATATGCAAATAGCTCCCTAAGGATATAACGTGCATCAGCTACACTGCTTCTGAATGTCCCAGAGTTTTTAGTTTTTACTTTTTAAGTCTTTATGTGTACATTTAGGCCAATAAAGCCAAACCCAAGTACCTGTGGACATGTATGTTTCAGCAAATTCAGTTACCTCATCTGTACAGCATAAGTGGATTGTTTGGCTATATAGGGGCCCAAAATGTAGTTAAATAATTTCTGAAGAGCTTGTCTG
Source organism: Protopterus annectens (assembly GCF_019279795.1). NCBI lineage: Eukaryota > Metazoa > Chordata > Ceratodontiformes > Protopteridae > Protopterus > Protopterus annectens. The sequence continues at coordinate 177,128,727 of NC_056734.1, forward strand.
AAGTAACTTCCTTGGAAAGTGGATATCAATCTGGCACTAAATTAATTATTATTCATTTATTTGTCTTGGTTGACCAGGAAAGTCAGACTGGGCAGAGCACTTTTTCAGCAGAGGCCCGAGAGAAAAGTTCCATCACACTACATTTATATTTCAAACAATTCTCAGAAAAACAAGTTAGATTTCTCACAATAAACAAACGTAGTTACATCACAAGTATGTACAGTAAAATATTTACATCAATATGCACAAGTTAAACAGTTCTGGTAGCTCTAAACTCTTGCAGGACATAAATGGTTTTATACTGTAGAAGAGAAAAACACAGTTTTAATGAATAAATCCAATAAAAAAACAGACACAGTCACGACCGCAGTATCCAGTACTAAAAGATTTTACTTGAAGAGCACAGAACACAAGCGCTTTCACTATAATAGCTTCAGCAGGTGTTTAAAATGCACAGTAAAACACATCTCATATAAAGCACTAAGGTAACAATCACATGATACATTCCAATCACAATTTAAAAGCATATTACTTACAAAATGCCAGCATTTAATTTAATAGCACATAAATACATAAATAAATCATAAATACATTAGTGAAAGTTGCACTACCTCCTCAAGGGCCTATTTTTAAGTCGGGGTCTCAGGGGTACAGATTCATTAAGACCATGCCCAGAGTCCCCCATCAACCTAACAATCCATGTAGACTCTAAGTCTTCAGTCTTATTAGCTATATCACCTAACCTGGAAATCTCTGACATTCTTCCAGTGACTAAGAACTTGAACATATGGGTGTTGTCTGTGTTCATGACATGTTTAGCCAGTGCATTAACTTTGTTGTGTTTACTTATATTGTAAACATTTTCTCTTATATGTTCTTTAAATGTTCTTTTGGTCTTCCCTATATAGAATTCCAGACATTTAATACAATAAGCAAGATAAACCACTTGTTTAGTCAAATATGTGGCATGTACTTTAAAGGTCTACATTTTCCTCTGGTCAGGATGATAAAATTCAGCACTGGTGTCAATATAAGAACAAAAATTGCACCACCCACGTGGCCTAGTGGCATATTCACAATCTTCAGCAGAGGTTCCCCTGTGATAACAGTCTCCCATTTAAGGACTTGCTATTCCTAAACTGAAACCAAGGTTCATCATCTATAAGGTTGGCTACATCAGGATCAGTAACTAAAACTTTCCAATGCTTCCTAATGATGTCTACATACTGAGAGACATCAGTAGTATAGCTCAAAGGAACCCTAAGTTTCATACTACCAACCTATTTTCCACCCTACCAACTTTCCTTCTCCCATCCAAAAAGTAGGGTTTGACCTGACTATGCCTCATTCCCATTACATCACTGACATTCATAAGGATGTGTTGCTCATTATACCCTCTATCGCTGAGATTATCCACGGCAACGTTTACCTCTGTCTGAAAATCCTGCTCCTTCACATTTAACCTAGACACTCTATACATCTGATTATGTATAACATTCCTAAAAATGTAAGGAGGATGTAAACTATCCCTGTGTAACAAATGATTCACATGGTATTCTTTCCTATAGAGCTTAGTAAAAAGTTCTCCCTCATTGTCCCTTACAACCAGCACATCCAAGAACTTAATCTCATGAAGTGCAGAATTGAAGGTATACTTTAAAAATTTAGTACTCATATTAACAAACTGATGAAATTCCAGAAATGTGTTGAGGTCACCCTTCCACAAAATAAAAAGGTCATCTACAAACTGAAGAATAAACTAGGACTGCTATATGGTCCGTTCAATACATATTCAGTCTCCCAAATAGCCATAACTGCATTGGCATAGCTATTGGCACAGGATGGGCCCATAGTTATGCCATTGCATTGCTTGTATACCTGCCACTCAAACACAAAAACATTGTGTTTAAGCACAATTTCAAGTAATCTGGCCAATAGACTAACAGTTTGCTCACCATAGTTGGCATAACGTTCTAAGAACAGAACAATACTGGCAATACCCTCTGCAATGGGTATCACAGTAAATAGGGAGACTACATCCATGGTAACAAGTAAATAGTCATGGAAGCAAAACAATACAAATCATTCAAAAAATGCTCACTGTCCTTCAAAACATGCTTGAGATTATCCAGAGCAGGTCTCAGATGTTTTTTTATATAAATCGACATTGATTCCGTACACCAATTCCTACCCGAGACAATCGGTCTCATTGGTGGATCTACACTGCTCTTATGCAGTTTTGGTAAGCCTTGTATGAGCTGAACTGTAGGTTTGCTCACAAACAAATACTCAAATAACTTATCTATCAGAACAGACATTTCACCAAAATATGTACATCAAAAATAACATTGTTGACTTGCACACATGATATTTTCTCATAGAACTGCCCATCATCCAACATGTCTCTCATTTTTCTAACATACCATTCCTTATCCAATACCACAATTGGCCCACCCTTATCGGCAGGTCTAATAATGATATCTCTGTTGTGCTCAAGACATTTCAATGCATCATTCTCATTTTTGGTTAAGTTATACTGTTTTCTATTCCTATGAGATACAGCATTACCAAACTCAAAGTCATAAATGTCCTGTACACATAGCTTCTCAAAGGCTGTCAGTAGTGAATTAGGCTTAGGGATGAACCCACTGGGTTTAGAAAAAACATTATTAGCATTGTTAATATTATTAGATAGAGCTGCATCATTACTGGTACTACTATACAACAATTTTAGTGTTAAATTCCTAACAATCATTTTCACATCAAAAATGACTTCTGTGTAGTTAGACTTACTGACAGGTATGAAGGACAAGCCTTTCTGTAACATACTTTGTTCATATTCAGATAACGTGTGGCAAGACAAATTCCACGCTCGTCCTTTGTTGCATTCAAAAATGCTTCTTGATGATGTTCTGACTGTTTATATTCTCTTCCAGTTTCCTTTTGTTGCGACTCTGACTTCTCCCTCTCTGTCGTTCTTTCATAAACCTTCATTCTGCTCTTTCATGGGCAACAGAAAATGGAGTTCATATTGCCCAAAAGAGCTCACAAGGTCAGAGCCCGTACCAACTAGCTCAGTTGCTGTATTAATGCTTTTAACCATTGTGGAATCCCTATGAACTTGAGCCGTGGTGACAATAACTTTTTTGCGAGCTCCCAAGTCCCTGCATGGAGCTGCAGCATTATCTAATAGTTGAGGAATTTCATTTCCACTTGTTGATCTCGCATCACTCACACAAAACATCTCCAACATGGTGACAGTGCCATCTGCTGTCAAGGACACTTCCCTAGCATCCAACGAACTTGCATTTTTGGCATTTGATGCCTATGAACCAACAATGCTGCCATCTACAGTCACGTCTGTAGAACCGGCCTCAACTCTAGGCTCAGCTACATCTTTTCTAGGCCAGGTAAAGACATTCCCTGCATGGAAATCTCGTCGATCACAGCATATTTTGCTAATTTTGCCTTTCTGAACTTGGCCTCATACACAGAAAGGGAATTCAGTATGTCAATCAGATGTTGGTCTAAAACAGCATCTGGATATATTTTCAGCGACTGCAAATATTTGACATTCACAGAGTCAATTAATGTCTTCATCTCCCTTTCAGCGGCTTTTATCAGAAGCCTGAGATAATTAAAGCTTGCTTGAATATTAACCTTCTGCCATTCAAGCAGAAGCAGATTATCACCATTAACATAGGAAGGCATTTTCAAAACGCGCAAGCCTCTCAGCACAATATTTTCAGCCAGGCATACCTCCAGATGAAATTTCTGAAATTGACTTCTCTTCAGTTTATACAAATCTTTCTCTAGGGCAAATAAATGAGTGTTTAAAGCAATAATATCAACAGTACTGCTTCCATCTGGGCCGCCCTCCATAGAGCAGCCAAGTAAAGGGTTGACACAAACAGTAATATCAGTCAAAAACATATTCAACTCGCTGCCATTGTTTATAGAATTAACTCCTGAGTTTGTAGAACCAGAGTCCAACTCAATTATCTCATCTGCCATCGTGATGAGCCAAGTGGTAACAAAGTAACTCAACAAAACAAAAATTAAAAGAAATACCACTGAAGCAGGCTCAAATGTTGTGCAGAAGAAAGACAAAAATGAATAAATCCAATAAAAAACAGACACAGTCACGACCGCAGTATCCAGTACTAAAAGATTTTACTTCAAGTGCACAGAACAAGCGCTTTCACTATAATAGCTTCATCAGGTGTTTAAAATGCACAGTAAACACATCTCATATAAAGCACTAAGGTAACAATCACATGATACATTCCAATCACAATTTAAAAGCATATTACTTACAAAATACCAGCATATAATTTAATAGCACATAAATACATAAATAAAACAAATACATTAGTGAAAGTTGCACTACCTCTTCAAGGGTCTATTTTTAAGTCGGGGTCTCAAGGGTACAGATTTATTTAGTCTTATTAGCTATATCACGTAATCGGGAACTCTCTGATATTCTTCCAGTGACCAAGAACTTGAACATATGGGTGTCATCTGTGTTCATGATATGTTTAGCCAGTGCATTAACCTTGTTGTGTTTATTTATATTGTAAACATGTTCTCTTATACATTCTTTAATGTTCTATTTGTCTTCCCTATATAGAATCCCATACTTTTAACAAAATAAGCAAGATAAACCACATGTTTAGTCAAACGTGGCATGTCCTTTAAAAGTGTACAGTTTTAATGAAGTTTAGTATTGTTACATTTCAGTACAGAAAAAGTTGTAAAGACTTCTGGAGATATAATGAAGAGTATATTTGAGAAGTTATAAAATTATGTACAAGGGGAAATATTAGTAATGTATACGGGGATAGTGGTAACAGGATTTAAGTGAGAGAGGATTGCTCTATACAGGCTGCCTATTCCAAAGTGGTATAACTGGAATGTTTATAACTTTGATATATATTGGGAATGCATGAGAGGAGTATAACGGCAGATGAGGGGCAGTTAGAGAAGGATGAGAAACAGTGCATAAGATAGGTAGGTGTGAAGGAGTCTCTTCATTCATGTGCAGGAGTAAAAATTGTTAGGGGTGTGTTGATTCAAGGACAGGAGGAGAAAAAGTTAGAAACTGGTAATATGACATTTGTACTTTCACTAGAGATCTCAGTGTGGTGATGGCACAAACTTGTTATTACTTATTCTTAATTTTATATTTCTCTTTAATGAAGAGGTAACGTATTTTAATTCATTAAGGACGGACATATTTTCCAAGTTGTCATCTTCCGGACTAGAAATTCTGTGTTCTCCCTTTCAGTCCTTCAGAAATATCAGTCTGTTTTTGATGTAGAGCTAACTGGCATGACATTTAAAAGATTTGCATCAACCAGTTCCATGCAATTAAGCCCAGACTACAACCCAAATTGCCTGTTTTTAGCTTGCACCATGAGCACAGGAGGATTTTGATAGGAACTAGCTATCCCAGTGGTGGAAAGGGCATCTGTTAGTCTCATTAGTGACTGCAGAGCCAGCAGCAATGGGCCTCATGAAGCCGATGCTGCATGGGGAGTCCATGTGCTGCAGTGCTCATGCATACTTTCTGATAGACAGCTATTGAGTAGCTCTGTCCATGTGCTGCAGTGCTTATGCATACTTCCTGATAGACACCTATTGTGAAGCTCATCAATGTGCTGCAGTGCTCATGCATACTTTCTGATAGGCACCTATTATGAAGCTCTGTCCATGTGCTGCAGTGCTCATGCACACTTCCTGATAGACAGTTATTGTGAAGCTCTGTCCATGTGCTGCAGTGCTCATGCATACTTCCTGATAGACCGCTATTGAGAAGCTCTGTCCATGTGCTGCAGTGCTCATGCATACTTTCTGATAGACACCTATTGTGAAGCTCTGTCCATGTGCTGCAGTGCTCATGCACACTTCCTGATAGACACCTATTGTGAAGCTCTGTCCATGTGCTGCAGTGCTCATGCATACTTCCTGATAGACACCTATTGTGAAGCTCTGTCCATGTACTGCAGTGCTCATGCATACTTCCTGATAGACAGTTATTGTGAAGCTCTGTCCATGTGCTGCAGTGCTCATGCATACTTCCTGATAGACCGCTATTGAGTAGCTCTGTCCATGTGCTGCAGTGCTCATGCATACTTCCTGATAGACCGCTATTGAGTAGCTCTGTCCATGTGCTGCAGTGCTCATGCATACTTCCTGATAGACACCTATTGTGAAGCTCTGTCCATGTGCTGTAGTGCTCGTGCACACCTCCTGATAGACAGCTATTGTGAAGCTCTTAATGCTTCCCATGAGGATAAAGTTAGGTTGGTCTGTCTGACTATTTGTCTCACTCCCAAGTGAGCTCAGAACTGAGGAATGAATGGGGTACTGGGTTCTCACTCTGGGGAGAGGATGTGTTCAACCTTCATCCTGAATGGGACATTGGTGAGCTTCCTGGGCAGAAAAGGAATTAGACGGTGGTCACCCTGTCTAAAATGGGCCTGGCATCTCAGAAGGGGGAAGACTGTTGAGATTTTCCCTGGGGTCTTATACCTGTCCCGCAGAAGGAAGAGAAACCGGGTGAAGTATTGGAGCTATTAGGTTTACTGAGTGGAGAGGTAGGGATAAAAAAAAACTGATTCAAATGTGTCATTTCCTTTCTGATAACATTTCAAAGTATTTGCATTGTTACCAGTTGCCCAGCCTCCAGTGAGCTTGAATACAGGGTTGTAGAAGCATTTCATGAATGCCAAGTAGCTGTAATTCCTTTTCAGTCGCTTCTAATACACTACTAGATCATTTCTCTTTGAGTAGAATTCAAGGCAGCAGTGCAGTGAAAAGCATTGTTCCAGCTCTATTTCTACTGACCTTCAGGCTTTTAGAAACGTACTACCATGGTTAAAAAAAAATAACTTTAATACTCAACTAATGGTTACCAGCTACTACATATCAAGATGGCAGCAATTGTTCCATTGTTGTGAGTTTCTAAAGGAATACATGTCTGTTTAATACGAGGAGCATTCTAATTTTGTTCTGAAGTAAGGAAAACAATAACCTTCTAGCAAGGTTCATAACTGTGACCCTAGAGCTAATGAGTTTGTTAAAGTTTGTACACAAGAGCCTTATCATTAGATAGGCTTATGCTGCCACACAGATAAAAACACCACAAAACTATACTAGAAACCTTATACAGCTGGGAAAGCTGTTACCATACTTTGTGCTATCACACAAACAATAAAAGTGTGGCAGAGCGAAATGCCTAACAGCTTTTAAAGTTGTTGGATAAGATAAGGTAAATTTTGTTTTCCCCACTCTTTCTGCGGCAACATGAAGTATGTTACAGCTTTTTGTCCATCACTTGTACTTCCTTCCTTTTATTTTTAAACAAGAAATATATCATAGCTGTTAAAACTCTGTACATATTAATGATAGTTATGATAGGGTCACTGATCACAATGTTTTAATATGTTAATGAAATGGATTCAAGAAATTCGCTTCTCAAATTTCTCTCAAAATGTGATTTTCTTGAATCCACTTCTCAAACATGACCACAAACTTTTTTAATGGCAAGTATCCAAGCTACTTATATTACATCTTGAGGAATATGACCTAACTGTAAGTGCTTATACAAGAGATATTGTATTAGCAATGGTTAGGAGCTCTACATTTAATTAAAGCTCATCTTCTCCTCAAGGTTTTGACACACTGTGGAAAAATCTTCCACAATAAGTTAGACATACTGACACCCTTCAAAATTTTAAAATCAGATTGCCAATAACAACAGTGAACATAAATATGATAAAAATGGTAAAAATGTTGATAAACATACAAATGAAATGTGACAGAACTGCCAGGTCAGTGGATGTGCCAGTACAAACTCATTAAATGCCCAGTGTTAATAAATGGCATGAAGCTGCAGGGACTTCTGAGGAAGTACAAATGTTTTATTTCTCAAAATTAGAGAGGTTATATTGATAGGAATAAAAACAGAAATCCCATCACCACGGTAGAAATCCAGACGGTATTTGAAAAGACCACATATCTTGTGGTCACATTGCCTTACCGTACCCATGATATGATTATTGGGAATAGCTTCCTCCACTTCATAGGACTGTTTAGGTATTGGGAAGGTGAAATTGTATCTAGCAAAGTAGGTACCCAAACTGAAGGGAAAAGAGGCTCAGGAATTCTAACCTGGGGTTGGACCTCTACACTACCTCTGGCAGAAGCAACAGTTGTGTCCACTGGTAAAAAAAAACAGAAGGTAGGAGTGGTTCAGGAGAAATGTTAAAAACCCTCAAAACAACCAGAATATTGATGAGCATGAAGGGAGAGGAAGACCTTGCAGTCCTTTCAGACTCTAAGGAAGATAACAGGAAGAGAATACAGTTGCAGAGGAGCCAACGGTAGACAAAATACATAACAGTAGGGAAAAAGAAATAACCAAAGAGCCAGCTGTGTACCACACAAAGAACCACATAGAGTGCCTGAGGGAAGGACCCCAGATTGATAAAAATAATCGGCAGTCCCCACTAAGCCAGGCCACAAAAAAATTAGAGAGGACACAAATGTTGATTCCCACAACTCAGATAGCTTCATAGGTGTGTTCTATGCTAATGGCCCTGGAGCCTTAACAAGCCTAGCCCTGGCATCGTGCCACCCAGTCTTTGTTCCCAGTACCTCTGTTGACTAGAGCCACTGGAGTGATCCCCGGGGTGAATTTTCTATTTCCCATCCACTCATCAAGATTTCTCTTGAAGAGGGACAGTGAGGTGCTCTGTTTGACATGTCTGGAAAATCTATTCCATAGCATGGGCAGTCTCTGGGTGAGGAACCTGTCCCTCCAGTACATTCTGTTGATTGTGATAATGTGGTTGAGGTCTCCAGAGCATGTAGTGTGGAGGGATTGGGATTTCTTTAGATGTAGCACTTACAAAGCCATGTCTGACCCAGTTCTGTTGGAAGTCAAGCAGAGATTGCCTCTTAAGTAGGCAATATGAGACAGAGAATAGGTGGAGTTTTTTTGAGTCGGCCCATATAGGACAAGTGTTTAAGGCCTAGGATCCTCTTTGTGAGGTACTTTTGCTGCCTCTCCAGTTGTTGCAGGTGTCTAGTGAGGTACATGCCAAATGGGGCATTGTAGTCAATGAATGGCCTAATGAGGGAAGAGTAGAGGGAGACAATGATTTCTTTCTTCCTGGATGCAAAACCCTTAGTAATGAGATGTGCCACATAGGACTTTCTGACCACAGTGGCAATGTGGTAGTTAAAAGAGAGATTGATGTCAACCTGTGTTCCCAGATCTCTCATAATGCCTACTGTGTTCAGTGGACTGCTATTGATGTGGTAGTTCATGGGAACTGGGTTTTTCCCAAAGGGGATGACAACACATTTTTTGGCATTGAGCTTAAGGCCATGGTTCTGACACCAGTCGTTGGTCTCAGTGAGACCTTTCTGTAGGATGTCAACATCACTACGGGAGTTAATAATAGCTTCCAACTTGCAGTCATCTGAGAACTTTGTCAGCCAGAGTCCCTTTGTCTTGGTCAGGACTTCAGAGAAGTAGATACCGAACAGGCGAGGACCCTGGTCTGAACTCTGTGGGACTCCACTTGTGACTGGTCGCCAGTCTGACTTGGAGTCAGTTAATTTCACACTGTGGGTTCTATCTGTGAGCCAGTTTGCAACCCACCTGGTGATATAGAGTTTGATGTCTAGCTTAGTGAGTTTTTCTATGATTCCTGAGTGGGGAATGGTATCAAAGGCCTTGGCCAGATCAAGGTAGGCTATATGAACCACCTTGCCTTCATCCACAGCTCTGGTGACTGAAGCAAAGAAGTCGACCAAGTTAAGCAGGCATGATCTACCCTTCACAAAACCAAACTGTATGGGATCCAGAGTTTGGAGAGTCCCTATATCCTTGTTTATTAGGTCCATGATGATGCGTTCCATAGCTTTGCATATCAGACTCGTCAGGCTAATGGGGTGATAGTTCCCAAGGTCTGCAGTCGCTCCTCCTTTGTGGAGAGGGATGACTGCAGCAGTGTGCCATTTGGTAGGGACAAAGCCTGAGGTGAGGCTGTGAGTGAACAGGGCACACAGGTGAGGTGCCAGTTCACTCTGTAGTTCATGTAGAAAGCAGCCAGGGATATTGTCAGGTTCCATAGAAGCTACATTCTTGGCCTTGGACAGTGCTGTTTTAACCTGTGCAGCAGTAATACTGGGTGTCTGGCAATCTGCTGGTATTGTGATTGGTCCTTCGGTGGGGGGAAGGGGGGGTAAAGTTGGCAGTGAATCTGTTGGCCAGTATATTGGCAATATCTGTTGGCTCGATATAGGAGGTACCATTGTGCAATAGCTCAGATCAAATCTGGGTATTGCCGTGGAGATCCTATACATAACTATAGAAGGCCTTGTGGTTGTCTTTACTATCTGTTGCAATTCTTTTTTCATGGCTAGCTTTAAAGGATTTGATGATACTCCTTCTGGGCCCATCTCATTTGCTCACTCAACTGAGTGCAGTGAGATCATATTCTGATTTCAGGCACTCCTACTGTATACAAAGACAGCATCTGGGAAAGAAAAAAAAAATTTTAAGCTTGTTTCCTGCCTTTCCTGTAAGTGGTTTAGACTGTTTGTAGGCTTCTGAGCCCCCAAGCCTTTCTGTCTTGGAGGGAAGCCTTCTAGCTTAATTTTGTTTCTTAGAACTAGCCAGTTTTCTAGTTTCAGCACTCAAATCTATTTCTTTGAACTCAGCACTTGTTCAGAACTCATTGGAAACACTAAATAAACTGCAAATTACTACAGCACTCAACTTTCCTCACTTGTCTAGAGGAAAGCAGTTTTTAGTACTTAATAAATAAGCACCCTATCAAGGCATATCTAAGGGTAATCTCCCGGTGATTTCTCCTGTCAGCCTGATGAATCTGGGCATCTTGGGGCAATGCAGCAATTGCCTCATGTACTCTCTCCTCCTACAATCCAACACTACAACCTGTGAGAGATGCACTTATATAGCCAAACTGGAAGCAAAGCTCTCTTCACCCAAGACTGGACTAGACAGTCAAGAGGAGAAGGTAAACACTTGCACCACACCACACTCATCACATAGTCCCTCAAAACCTACACCACCAAAACACACATAGAAACACAAAAACACATCTACATTCGTGGAGGCTCTCAATAAAAACCTGCCCAAGCATCAGGGACCTCCAAAGCAGAAATGCAAGCAAACTCCACCCCCCCAACACAACTCAAATGACACATAGCCCACAAACTCAGTGTGCCACTCAACCACAGCCCATAAGGCATAACATACCCAACACTCTAGTCATAGGTGACTCTGTAGTCAGGCACACTGATGTTCCACTCACCAGTCTAAACAAGGAGAAAGTTACTTTCAGCTGCCTGTCAGGTGCCAGGATCCGCCACATAACACAAGCACTCAGGTCACTCCACAACAAGTACAAACATGACACTGTCATTGTCCATGTTGGTGTGAATGATCTGAGACGTACCTCCCTGGACTACATGAAAAGAGACATGGAGGAGCTCTCTGATCTTGTAGCCAGGCAGGTATGACCCTAGCCCTGAGTAGCATCCTGCCATCACCAAGAATAATACCATAGTACAAGGACAAAATGATTGACCTCAACAATTGGCAAAGTTTCTGGTGTCATTCTAAGGGGATCCAGTATTTGTCTGCCTGGGACGACATGATCGACAGACCACGATGCTTTGCCAGAGATGGCCTGCACCTGTTGCCCTTGGGATTCTGGATACTGGCTAAGGCTCTTGCCACCCTTATAGTGCCTTTTTTAGGCAAGGTTCAAATGACAAATTCACCATTGTAACAGGTACAAGCAAGCAAAATCTGAGGGTAATACTACTCAATGCTAGAAGTCTAAACCTCAAAATGCACTCACTTGAGGCACTCCTTAAAATGGAGAACATCGACATCTGTGCAGTGACAGAGACCTGGTTCAAAGCTCCAGAGAGCACCCCTGCATTGCCAGGCTATAATTCATACCACACCTTTTGGCCACCTAACCCAGAATGAAGCACTAAAGGTGGAGGCTTGTCCATATTCATTAAGGATATCCACACCTCCAGGCTAGTTGCACAGCATAATGCATCCGAGATTATCCAAGTGCAACTAACTCTGGTCAAGACCACAATCCAAATTGTAGCTTGCTACAGACCCCCCACCATGCCCCAGGATTCCCACTCCTCATTTCTTGATACACTGGAAAGTATTAGGGTACAACCCAACACCCTAATAATGGGTGATTTCAACTACACCACCATTAACTGGGAAAACTACAACTTGAAGTGACAAACTTCATGACACCCATGCAGACGGACAATAGAGGTATGACTGCTGAATCCTACACAAATGCACTTTATAAGCACTTACACGAGTGCATGGATCATGCTATCCCTAATAGAACCAAGATGCTATCCTCCAAAAAAAGGAAGCCAGTCTGGTGGTCCTCTGCCATAAACAAACTCTACAACAGAAGAAAGAAACTGCTGCAAAAAAGAGTAAAATCCCATGACTGGAGGAACTCCCTGGTCAACCTCAGTAAGAAGCTGAGATCACTCATAAAATCCTCCATAGCTAGTTACGAAAACAAAATCACCACGGACTCTAAAGACAACCACAAAGCATTCTATAGCTATGTCAAGACTCTCAATGACAACACTCAGATCTGCTCTGACTTACAGCACAATGGCACTAAATATACAGAACTAACTGATATTGCCAAGATCCTGGCAGATAGGTTCAGTGCTAACTTTACCCCCTCACACCCCCTAGAGGGCCCATCTCTATACCGAAAGAATGCAAAGTTCCTGTAATCATGGCTGCACAGGTAAAAAAAACTCTCCAAACCCAAGAACACAGCATCCATGGGACCTGACAATATCCCAGGCTGCATTCTACATGAACTACCAAATGAACTGGCACCCTAACTAAGTACCATGTTCAATCATAGCCTCACCTCAGGCTTTGTGCCCACTGATTGATGCACCGTGACCATTATTCCACTCCACAAAGAGGGAGCCACGACGGACCCTGGGAACTACCGCCCAATTAGCCTGATGTGCCTGGTCTGCAAGGCCATGGAACATATCATCATGGAACTCATAAACAAAGTCACTGGTAATCTCCAAACTATGAACCCTACCCAGTTTGGGTTTGTAAAAGGCAGATCATGTCTCCTAAACCTGACTGACTTCTTTGAAGCAGTCACCAAAGCCATAGATGAGGGTAAGATGGTTCACACAGCTTATCTAGATCTCGCCAAGGCTTTCAACACCATCCCCCACTCTGGAATTATAGATAAGCTCACTAAACTAGATATAAATCCCTATGTCACAAGATGGGTTGCCAACTGGCTCATGGACAGAACCCACACTGTGAAAGTAGCAGACTCCAAATCAGACTTCAGACCAGTGACAAGTGGAGTACCACAGGGTTTAGTCCTGGGTCCTCTTCCTGTTTGGTATCTACTTCTCTGAAGTACAGGCTAACACAGAAGGTCTTTGGCTAACAAAGTTTGCAGATAACTGCAAACTAGGAGCCATAATCGAAACTTCTAATGATGTGGACATACTACAAAAGGGCCTCAGTGAGACAGATGCCTGGTGTCAAAGCCATGGCCTGAAGCTCAATGCCAAAAAGTGTATTGTCATCCCCTTTGGTAAAAACTCTGTACCCGTGAACTACCACATAAGTGGTAATCTACTTAATGCTGAAAGTGTGATATGAGACCTTGGGACACAGGTGGACAGTAGTCTCTCCTTTGATAATCCCATCGCCACAATGGTCAGGAAATCCTTGTATGTGGCTCACCTCATCACCAAAGGATTCTCATCCAGAAAAAAAGAGGTCATTGTTCCCCTCTACTCATCACTCATTAGACCCATTATAGTGTACAATGCCCCGTTTGGTATGTACCTCACAAAACATCTACAACAACTGGAAAGGCCACAGAAATACCTCACAAAGAGGATTACTGGCCTCAAATAGATGACCTACACAGACTGTCTCAAAAAACTCCAGCTTTACTCTGTCACATATCGCCTACTCAAGAGACGATCTCTGCCTAACATACAAAGCTATGTCAAACCCAGAGCTGTTGGACATGCTCCACTTAAAGAAATCCCAGTCCCTCTGAGCTACACGCTCTAGGGACCTAAAGCTTATCACCACAATAAACAGAACATGCTGGAGGGCTAGATTCCTGTCCCAGAGACTTCCCATACTCTGGAACAGACTACCTATCTATGTCAAACAGAGCTCCTCATTAGCACTCCAAGAAAAATCTTGATGACTGGATGGGAAATAGGAAATTCACCCCAGGGATCACTTCTGTGGCTCTGCTTGACAGGGGCACAGGAAAATAATTTTCTTGGGTGGCGAAAGCCAGGGTACCTTTTTGGCTAGGCTTATATAGGCCCTAGGGCTAATAGCCAAGTACCTACCTATGAACCTATGAGGGATCTCAACTTTTTGTTGAGGCTGATAAGGGAGTTTTTCTAGTCTTGGGACTTCACCTTATTCTGCATCAGTTTCCTCCTTCTGTTGTAGAGTTTGTTTATGGCAGGGGACCACCAGATCAGCTTCATTTTTTTGGAGGACAGCATCTTGGTTATATTGGGTATGACAAGAGCCAGGCATTTGTGTACGTGTTTGTACAGTGCACTGGTGTATGAGTCGGTGGTCATGCAACTATTCTCCATTTGCATGGGTTTTGTGAAGTTAGACACCTCTGTGCTGTGGGGAATTTTTTTCATGGTCCACGGCATGGAATTAATGAATTCCAGGAAACGTTGGTCAAGTGCATTGGTACATGAGTAATTTACCCAGTTAATGGAAGGGTAGTTGAAGTCGCACAGTATGACAGTGTTAGGTTGGACCCTAATATTGTCCAGGGTGCTTATGAACGTGGAGTGTGAGGCTTGAGACATGGCTGGGGACCTATAGCAGGCTCCGACCTGAATTGCTGTCTTACCCAGTGTTAGCTGCACCTGAAGTATCTCTGATGCATTATGTTGGGCCACCATTCTGGAGGTGTGTGCATCCTTTATGAATATGGAAACACCACTGCCTTTGGAGCTTCGGTCCAAGGGACCATAACATCTGGAAATACAGGCAGATGGTTATGCTAAACAATGGTACAGCCTACTATTCATATGATTATACTAAATGCCAATACAAGTTACCTAGGAAACTGAGACCCCATCTCAGTCTTGGTGGGAGAAGAGGTAGACCCTTCAACTTCAAGTATGTTTAGGTGTTTTATAAGAAAACAACTGATATATATAATAAAACAAAATAAGACAACTATAAATAATTAAAATGGCAATAATTAACAGAAAAATTAAACATAAACACTAGGTTAAAATAAGTTCCAAAAGAGTTATCCCACCTCTTCAAAAGTAATATCTTTAAGGTGGGTTTCAAGTGATTTGGAAAAGCTAGACAGGGTCAGATATTCCTGAAGTCTCTGAGATAACAAGTTCTACAGAAGGGGAATGTGAAACGCAACATAATAAGCATCTGAGGTATTTAGATGTACATGTGGAACTGCCAGCAGCCTTTGACAGGCAGAGCACAACAGGCCACAACAGGCCACTAGGGATGAAAATCCTGTGGAGGTTCAGATATAAGTGAGCAAACCTAACTTCAAGAAGACATCATAGGAAGAATGAGACTATGAGCAGAGCCCGGGAAAATGTATCCATAGTCTGAGAAAGAATTTACTACACCTCTACCTATCCAACTTACTCCTACTTTGAGCTCTGAAATGACTTGTACTGAGTAACCATGTTGGGGAGGGGGAATAATATACCACCTTCTGGTATCTTAAACTTTAAAGAACTAGTGAGGAATGTGGCACATAGATATGTCTGTGAAGGACATCTGGGCATTTATAAAATAAAAGCCTGAGTTCTAACCATGTTGTACTGCCTAGGTATAATATAACAAATACAAAAAAATGTGCAAGGTGCCCAGAGTGTCAAAATCAGCCTCATACCTTGGCTTAAGAAAAACACTAAACTCCAAGCCCATAACAGGAAATGCTTAAAAAGGATTGTCATTGACATTTTTGAACCCTTAATGAAGTCCATTAGTGGGTACCAGTATGTACTGGTCATACTGGATTGCACAATCAAACACCCAGAAATATTCCCTCTTTAAAAGGTTAATGCCAAGGCCTGAACAAGCTGTTTTCCATGCTCAGAATATGGAAGGAAATAGTCAGGGGTCAAGTAATTCACTTTATGTCAAAGATTATACACCACCTCTGACCATGTTTCACATTGAAGAAACTCAAATTCCATGTACCATTCTTGTCTCACAGCAAGAACTGTAATTAAGGCATCAGGCACCCTCTGCAAATTGCTGAGCTGTTACCCTCCTCTTTTGAGAAGAAAAAAATTAGAATAATTTGTTTCTATATGTCCTATCTGCCATATGGGAGGTCCCATAGGCATCAACAGGAGTTAGTCCCTTTCAAATCCATAGAAGATTACTAGATATTTCTAAGAAGACATGGAAAATGGAAATAACTCCATTTTAGACTGTTATGAAGCATTACACCTTCCTCCTTGACAGGTTAAAAAACAGCAATGCCAAAAATACACAAACGCATGCAAGCTATTCAAATTCAACAGGAAGTATATAACAGAAATGTCAGAAAGAAGAAATATTCAAGTTAGAGACATAGTACTAGTACTTTGGCCCAAATACATTTTAGCCAAGTGGCTCATATAAAGAATGAGGGAAGTAAACTGCAAGGTTAAACAGGCAGGAAAAAAGATGCCCTGAGCAAATATACCATATAAAGGGTCTATATTATATTCTCGAAAGCCGACAAAGTCGAATCTGACATTGTCGACACGAGAATATCGAACTCTCAGAATCTCAAGCGTGTAAACAGAAATCTCAGTAAGGGGAAATTTCCATTTACTGCAATGTAGTGTGGTCTCAGGGTTGGTATATTTAAGTAGCGGGGGGTGTGGGGGCTGCAGGGGGGCTTGCCTCTCTGCTTAAACCCGTTAGGGTACTTTTTTCTTTTTTTTTGTCTTTTTATAAGGTCGATGTTTGAAGACATCGACCATATGGTGTCGACCAACTGTTGTTCGATGTTTTCAAACACCGATCTTATAATTATAGACCCCATATAAATATCCTAAAGCCAGGAAAAGAATCAGAAACAGCCCTAGGCAGTCTAGCATCAAAAACTAATGACCCAGAAAAGAGAAAGGGTTACTGCCCATTCCTGAGGTGGTGATAGATGAAGCCTATCAAAACCCCAAAAGTAAGAAATGCAGGAGTTTTGATGCCACAATGGAGACACTCCCTGAACTACAAGTAAGACTCAATATAATTATGCATCACACAGAGGGCAGCCTGGGTGAAAACACAACTGAATACCCAAGTTTTTGAGAACAGCAGATTGGGAAGAAGTGAAGAAAAGTTTGCTTGAAAGGGTTATTGAGGTGTCTAGCAGTGACTATAACAATTTTGTAGTTCCAGCATCAAAGCCTGATGGATCCATTAGGCTGTGAAATGACTTAGAAAGCTTAACAGCATTTAAAAGTTTGACAGTTACACACATACCAAGGGTGGATAAACTGATTGATAGGCTAGGGGAAAGGTGAAGTTCTTACTACCCTGAATCTGACAAAAAGTCATTGGCACAGTCCATCAATGGATGAAGTGAAAATATTTGCCTCCCCCCCACACATCTTTGTTCCAATACTGAGTTTTTCCATTTGCCCATCTTTGGCAACAACTACATCTCAACACCTAATGGACAGGCTTTTTAGGCCACAGACTCACAATGTATATGCATCAGTATATGACAATGTCATAATTCATTCAGAAGACATGAACCAAAAACTGCCCAAAATTCAAGCTGTTTTAAACTCTCAAAGACAAACAGATTTCAAAGTGAATGTTCCCAAAAGTAATCTTGGGGTGACTGAAGTTAAATATCTGTGATAAGCAGGTGGGACTATCAAGCCTCAAAGCAAAAACTGGTCAGTGTATCATCCTAAGAAGCAGTTGAGGTCCTTACTAGGTCTGTCTGGCTGAATATTACAGGAAAGCTCGACATCCCCTGACTTCTGAAATCCTTCTTTCATTCAGAAAGATGAATCAGAGGTGGATTTTGGTGAGGTGATATCCCAGAAATTAGGAGAGGTGAAACATTCTGTGTTATTTAAGTAGGAATCTGAACAAATCTGAAGCCAAATATTTAACCATTTAGCCTGACTGTCCATTAAATAGCCTCTTGGATCCCTACAGTATTACCTCTTGAATACAGAATATAACCTTATTTCTGACCACATACCATTACAGTGGCTTTACCAGTACAAACAGTGGAATGTTATACTTTGCTGGTGGGCTCTGTCTCTACAACCCTTCTATTTCAAAATATAGCCTCATCCTGGTATCAGCTGCCAAAATGTCAATGGTCTGTCAAGGACCAGACGACAATCCACAGAACCTGAAACTCATGGTTTCAAGCTATGGGTCGAATGGGTCATACCTTGGTGATTTCCAAAATGTTATATTTAGTAATTTTTCAGCATGTGACTTTGTATTTCAGTTACTGCTGATGTTACTTGCATTTG